>NC_087073.1:3068500-3426000 GCF_026151205.1 Bolinopsis microptera | reverse complement strand
TTGCTCCTTCATAATCATTATCACATCATAACATTGATAGTGACACTACTCAGCAAGTTACTGATTGAGTTGGTATAGGATAAGTAGGAGCATTACACACCCTAAAAACTAAGGTACATTTACCATGTTATTACAAATTGCCTAAAATCAATCTTAGCCGGACTTTTTAGAATAGTCTGATAGGCATAAACTATTTGCAGCTCACTCCCTTCAAGTAGTTTACCCTGTTAAACTGACCATTGTACGTGATCCTGTATCTATAAGAGTTATATTTAGATTGAACAACTTGAAACTTTGTTAATATTTTAGGGATTTTGATAAATAAATAACAGTCGGTAAATAGATTTTGAGTAAATTATTATTAATAAAATTATTCGACAATCAAAAATCATGTTCCAAACGAGAAATCAGCAAGCAAAACTTTAAATTTGTGACCAGTAGATTAAGGTAGTTAGTGTTGGTGAAATAACCACGTGATGTCCTAACAAGGTCATAACCACAAGTACTGTTATTATGATTCGAATCTTTGCAAAAAGGACACTTCACTCTGATTACTGTTTCTATATTTTAACCGGTCACAAATTTTTTGATAAACTATAAAATTTACTGAGTCGCAAACATCCATCAAATTAAATAGAAAAATCAGATTTCAACAAAATGATATTACGATATGTTAAATTTTTCTAACAATCTGCGATCAACAAACAATCTTCTAGTGCTCCAAGGCCAAGGGTCAGAATGAAATTAACAACTTGACTATAAGAATCTCCTGTTATTCAAAGTTTGCATTTCAAGCTATAGATACTGTTATATCTTGTGCTCTCAATCAAATAATTGCAGAAACACGCTAGTACAACCATCAGTCATTCCTTGCCAACAAGTAAAGATATTTCTAATGAAGCACTATCTCCAAAAAGTCAATTTATTAAATAGTCCGCACTACACATTTTATTAATAATTGATTTATTGGAACTCTATTTCATCAATCTACCACACATCTCACGACTACTACAATAATTTATAACTCCAACATACTGGCCAAAGAACCACAAAACCACACAAATAACACTGTATATTAATTTTTCGGACAATATCTTTGGTGATAGCAATTATGTAAAACTCTACAAAATATAAAATTTTCAAACTGGTAGGCACAGTAGAGTGAGACAGGTCTCTTCTAAAGTATGACAGTTTAGTCCAATGTTTCGTACATTTTTTCGATGCTCTCCGCGTAATGCTTGGCGATGTTGTGTCTCTTTAGCTTGAAGGTTGGGGTCATGAGGTCGTTATCCACGGAGAAGGGGATGTAGTCCAGGTAGAGTTTCTTAGCAAGTTCAAAGGACCGCAGACCCCCGTCTCTTCCAAGCTTCGTTACCTGTAAACACAAAATCATGTCAATTAATACAATTTTAGAATTCAAAAATCACGTGTTATCTGGAAAGGCCTTGATTAAACTTTTAATGATGTCATAAAAAGTTCAGAGGCATTCAGAGTTTCGAAATTGTTAAATAAACCACATAATACCTCTGTGAGGATATCTTTCCTGAACTCTTTATTTTTGACGAGATTCTCCATGGCCGTATCTTCGACCCCGTTCTCCCTGGCCCACTTCTTGCCAGCCACCTCATCAGGAATGACAAGTGCTATCAGGTTGTTCTTAGTGGACTGACCGTACACGCACACCTGCCCACAGAAGACCATTGTTTAGTAAACGTGTAAAATTGCACATCTACCTGGTGACGTCACATCTACCTGATGACGTCACATCTACCTGGTGACGTCACATCTACCTGGTGACGTCACATCTACCTGGTGACGTCACATCTACCTGGTGACGTCACATCTACCTGGTGACGTTGGAAGTTTATCCAAATTTGTGTTGTTTGCGGGGATTGTCCAGCTGGCGATAAAATTGATGTAAAATCAGGCTGTTGTTCCTTAGCGGCCTGTTACTTTCCTGCCCTTTGGGTACTAACGTTTCTTTAATTGTCCATTTGTATCTAGATTTGTTTTATTTAAAATAATTGTTTTATTTAAGAATTAAAAACAAACATAAGTAGCCTGTAACTCTGTAACGGATCGGAACTATGTTAACATAGCCAGAAGAGCAGTTAAAGTGTTGATACAGATAACTAAACATAACAAAACACATTTCTGCTATCAAATACTTCTCCGAGAAAATAAATCAGATTATCAGTATTCAATGCCAGGCTGCTCTATCAAAGGAAACATTTCTTTGATTATTTAAAGTCATTAATGTGACAAAGAAACATATTTCGATCATTTAAATCTTAAAAGGTTGAGCTATTAAAACGCATGCGAGGATTTAAGCATAAGTTCTGAGTAAATCTTAATTTGCAGTATTTGACGTCAACAATACTTTATTCTTTGCAGTTTGCATTGCTTACAAATTTGTCCAAACTCAAATTATTCAAGAATTTCTTTAATACTGAGTTGTCATCATGAGACTTCCTTTGGAATGTTCAAATTGCGTAAATTTTCTGCATTAATAACTATAATTTATTTTCACACAAAATTGAAACATATATCACAATTATATACTTAATGCTATACTACTACTGATTTGGAATGTGGGCGTAATTTACAATTTTTAATTTAAAGTCACACGTAAAAGCAAATTTACAAGACCAACCAGCCACCATCTATATTATATCAACTATAATTATTGATTAAATGATTTATAACTTACATAAGGGCCGGGGTTGTTCACATATAACGCTATCACTTTTTGGCTATTGTTTAACCCCTTAATTAATGCCACTGAAATTGATAAATGATATAAATTATAAGTAACACAAAATGACTGTCCTTCCGTTTTACTCTAAATCATATATCTGAAGTACTTTTTCCTTCTAATGACCACGTCCTTTCCAGTTAAGCAGATCTTCTTGTCCCCTGTCTCCACCAGGAGAAACGACCCTGCCGCACACAGAACTGAGAGGAAAGCTAGACCTCCAAGAGGAACAGATTTGTAAGTGACTGGAGCCAGGTTATTGAAAATGTAGGGTCCGAGAAATGAGCCGATTCTGGAGGCGCTGGAGCAGGCACAGACGACAAAGCCCCGATGAGAGGTTGGCGCTAGTTCACCTGTCCAAAGACAAACTCCACTGAAACAGCCTGATACAAAGATATACCCGATCAAACAGGATACCATCTCTAGAGTCCACTGTCCTCCTAAGCCCACCTCAGGTATCGCTAACAAATAAAAGAATCCAGCCCCCAGGAACCCAGTCATCATAGCACGTCGCCTCCCCAGATGGGCGATAAGGGGAACTGAGACAACCGCACTCAGCAGCTCCCCAACTCCCGCCAGTAAGTAACCCTGGTACAGGTTTGGGAGTATTGCCGCCCAACCAAAGTTAAAACTGAAGAAGAACAACCCTCCACAGAACCAGAGAAACATCATAACCAGGGTCTCGCAGAGCAGGGTGGGATTGTCCCTCAGGTCCATCAACTGTTGTTTCAGCGTCTGCTCCCTCATTTTGTCCGTAACGCTTAGGAGGTCCTCCAATCCCACCTTATCAAACTCAAAATCCGAAGTAGTGAGCGATGCCAGAGCTTTGAGGGACCGCCTGGCTGACTTGAAATCTTTGTTTATAAGATAGAACCTTGGTGACTCGATGCAGGTGAAAACGGGAGCACTAAATATTGCCACAAGAACAGAAGCTCCTAGGAAATTGAAATTCCAGTCCGGTATAAAATAATGCAAACCAGTAGCTATAGGAAATCCGAAAGCAAGACATACGCCGAAAAATCCCAGGATGTAGTTCCTAAATGTGGCGGGGGTTAGTTCTAGGGACAGTATAATCATGCCCGTAGATAAGAGAATGTCGCCAATGCCTTGAAAATATCTTATAGCCAAGAGAAATCCGTAATTGTGGCACAAGGTCCCGCAGAAGACAGCTGAAGCTAAGACTATATAACCAAAGGTGGCTGTTTTTTTTCTCCCGATATGATCGAACATGAATCCTCCCAAAAAGAGACCGGTTAAAGCACCGGCAAAAAATATTGAGGATACCAGAGTTTTCTTAGTCCGTGTGTTCCCGACATTACAGTACAAATCAAACTCTACCGAAAACGAAGTTCTGTTCAAATCCCACTCAATGTCCGCGTTTTGGAGCAGAAGTTTCTGAGTCCCGTCCTTCTCCTCAGATGTGAAGCAAGGTAACATCTCGCTGAGCGAGGAGTTCTCCTTTACCAAGTCCTCGCACCTCTGAGATGCACAGGTCCAGGAGTGACCAGGGCTCGGATCCATCCCTGCAAATACAGAAATGTAGAGGTGAGAGGGTTTTGCCAGCCACATGAAGTTTAGAGATAGGAGGAGAATTGTGTACTTCCATGTCCGCCCTCGGATCAGTTTCTCTACCAGATCGTCCATAGTGAGGCGGTCGTCTTCATCGGTGATAAAACTACTCGTATCATTGGTGAGTTGGTCGAGATCTGCTGTATTCGTCTCCATGGATGAATCACAGCAAGAAATTTCGATTTAAAGCGCCGGAAACGTTACACTAACAACACTACAAATCTATGTAACGGGTTGGAAATATTTCAACCCGGACTGCATCTCATTTTTCAACGAAAATTACAAAGAGAGATATCTAAGAAAGTCCACACGACAGAAAGTAAACAGGCCCCGGACTCCCACTGTCCTTTATTTCACATCCTAGTTCATCTAATTCTATCACATTTTTCATCATATTGAAGGCACCGACAGTTAAACGTTGGTGACGGACTCTTGATATGAGATCGTACATCATGGCGTTATGTGGCTCTTCAAACGTTATCAGTTTAAAACTGTTTAATTTAATCGGTGTTATATAATACCGTTACAAAGTCCTTGTGAATGTTTTTCTCACCCTATGGCTACCCCGTGTCCCCGCTCTCTAAATATACCTGGAGGAGTATTCAGCTGTTGCCTGGGTGACAGCTGTGGCAGACTGGAAACATGATGATTGTTTTGTAAGCAGTATAAATATAGACTTCTCCCTTACCTCTTACACCTTCATACCTAACTTTGTATTACGTCATCAGTATTACGTCATCAGTATTTAGCTTGGTTATAATCTCCCACACTTACGCATCATCAACACATTCAACAGATATCCTTGTTTTTTTACTGATCGTGCAAGTGACCAAGTCAATAAGGCAAGCCTAATATTGACAACAGTAACAGTAACAGTAACAGTAACAGTAACAGTAACAGTAACAGTACCTGTGAAACTAGAGGACACCTCTCGTACAGAAGCTCTATCTTCTCCGGTGCAACATACTCCCCCTGAGATAACTTGAAAATGTTCTTCTTCCGGTCGATTATCCGGAGTCCCCCATCTCGGTCATGAGTCCGATATCGCCCGTGTGCAGCCAGCCATCTTCGTCCAGAGTCTCTGCTGTTTTCTCAGGGTTTTTGAAATAGTGGGAGAACAAGCCCGATCCTTTAAGGCACACCTCACCTGATAAGAAATATTATTCGTTATCTTATAAGCTTAGTTTTAACAGATATCTAAGTCTAGATTAAAATATATCAACATGAACGGATACTAGTCGCTGGGATGGCATGCATACAAATATTATGGCTCGTGTCCAGGACAAATTACTCGAGTCAGATTGTTTATTGTATGTTGTGTCGTCAGCCAGATGGGTTAAATTCCATTAAGTGAAATTTAGAGAGTATGTAGATCTGAGTTGTCTGACAAACTAGAACCTAATACCTCAAACCTTTACCTCTTCTTTACCACTTCATAAGCTGGAGGTAAAAAACTTTGTACACAGCTTTTCATAAAAATAGTCACAACAAACACCTGTTTATCTAAAATGTAGTATGTACGTGCAGCGTGACTTCCAATATTTATACAATGTACTAGAGATTATACAGATCATTGATAGAATCTTTTGATCATTACAAGAGCTCAGATACATCATTACACGACTGACGCTGAAGAAATGAGAAAGTATAATTGCAATTGTTTGCACGGGAGAATTTTAATTATTGAGAGCCCCAAAATAAACGAGAACTATCGTTCTTAATAATTGCAATAAACTTTGCTGCCAATTTCTAAAATAACATTACAATTAATATACCGTTGGGGAGGTGAACTACACCCATTATGAAGTTCTCTTGACAATCTACTACGGCATTTCAATTTTGAAGTTTTCAGATTAATTTAATGACTTTTCTTTATTTAAAGTAAGATAAAACACAAGTTGAAAACACTGTAATAATTTACACTATTATACAGGTGTCGTTAGTATCACGGCTCAGCTTGTTATAAAACTAATTTTACCTGACAGTTTGAGTCTAGAGGTACTTGACCACAGTTATACACGGTTATTACGGTTATGTAGTATGTACCGTACAAAACAATTCCTTAATTAACAGTAACATGCCGCCCAAACCTTTATTGTTCTCTGTATTGTATCCCATGTCAGGTACAGACTCAAGTTTCAAGATGGTGTTGGATACAACTCCTCCGATACAACTGCCACTGTAATCTCCTGGTATCGATACAACAGCACACCCACAACTCTCTGTCTGTCCGTAACCCTGGGGATCCCGGTGTCATGGTTACCAGTGTCATCGTTACCATTGTCATGGTTACCAGTGTCATGGTTATTATATGTTCGCGAACAACTTGAAATTTATTTTTGTAGACAATGAAATTCCTTTCTGAGTGTAGAGCAGGTGTGGATTGAGAGTAAGCCGTACTATTTTTTATAAAACGGCAAATTTTAAACTTTTACCTCGAGAACGACAGCACCTAGAGCTGCCCTGAAGAATTGCAGAACTTCGTATTTGAAGGGAGCTGCTCCACAAGGCATCAGTCTAACACGCCCTCCAAGCATCTTCTGTACCTGAGGAGGTAAATGTTCATGTTTTGGTTTGAAGAGAAAACATTAACTATTTTAAATCACCATTAATGCTAAGCATGAAATATACGTCATGCAAAGAACCTCAATATTTACCTTTCCAAAGATGACATAATCCCAGAAACTGTTGTTTCTGATAACTCCAGTTTCAACCTCAGCAGTCTTCGTTCCGAGAGCCCAGTTGAACAGGTAACTTTTCACTGCACTTGCTTTCACCTGAGAAACATATATGAATCCTTTACAGCTGAGCAAGGTTTTGATGGCACTACTTTGCAAGGAAGGAATAATAGAACGGCACCAACTAAATTCTGGTAAGGGGCCATCTACTTAGGACGTCCGCCAAAATCGCAGATTTTCAGACCATCCCCCCTCCCCCTGTCCGGGTGTGTCTGAATTTTCAAAACCACCCCCCCCCCCCCTCCCCTGGACGTCCGGATTTCCAGCTACTTTTAAGAGTACAAATAAAACCAACTCAAATTCATTGTTAATAGAATTCAAAGAGTTGAAATAAAATTGAAAGAGTTGAAATATATGGGACTTTTTCGTAAATTCTGCCAAAATTTCCGGACGTCCGGATTTTCAGAAACCCCCCCCTCCCCCTGTCCGGATTTGTCCGAAATTCCAAAACCACCCCCCTCCATATTTGCCGGACGTCCTAAGTAGATGGCCCCTAATTTGAATTGTACGTTCATTGTATGAAAGTATTTGCAATGATATAACTAGTGGTAGATTTTTCCCAAATCAAACAATATGAACATTTAATTAAAGGTGTCTACAAAGTAGCTTAATACCTACGATCCAGAGTGCTAAGGAAAAATGAACAGGTTAGTTTCTGGACGACTTAATAACATTAACAAGATTTGATTTCCAGGTCCTGAAATTTCGGGGAAATTTTGAACTGGTGTGGTACCCACGAACTATAAAGTTTTATATTTTTATAGTCAACGCACAAACCTCCGACATGATCTTGTCATATATCCGGTTAATGATCCTGGGAACAGCTGCAAATATTGTAGGTTTCAGTTCCATCATGTCTCCGCTCAGTTTCCTGACGTCCCCCTGCCAGAACCCTATCCGCGCTCCTGCTTTCAGGATGCAATACTGGGGTAAATAAGGGGGTCAGGATTTATATTTCATTGTCCATTTACGTCTTCGAAAAAAATATAATAACGATCCAAATTGTGTGTAAGTTATGAAATATGTAAATAATTATTTATAATTCAGTATAATCTGAATATAATGCGGCACTGCTGCAGCCAATGTTGCGGCACAGTAATATAATGTAGATTGGAACCTAGTTCTCCTGTGATTCTTGCGTACTTCCCAGGAAATCTGAATCTGTAATTCGTTAGAATGACCTCCCCCCTCCCCCTAAGTTAGTGAAGCATGATAAACCGTACCTGCACTGGCCAATTTCTGAACTTCCAGTCATTTCTACGATTTCACACGTGCCGAGAGCCGAAGGAACTTTTTTACCGTTATAGAACAATGAAATTGCTCAGGAATTTCATTGTTTTACTTTCCTGGACAAATTATAATTTTGCAATACCGTGCTTTTTGGTACAAACTACAAGTCAAATACCAGTACTACTATAATTACATATTGTAACTTCATGACAAAAATAGCTGACATACTGAATAAGAGTCTTGCTGCTATGCCTACTTTTGAGGAACTAAAATAGTTATCCTTCACTTCTATTAAACTTTTAATGAACTTACGTTCTGAGCTATTTTTGGAAGTTTCAATTTTCTGCTACATGTTCTGATCACAGTCGTGACTCAGGCCACAAGATAATGTGTTTAAATGCCGCAAATGCTGACAAATCCTTTTCTTACACGGCGTTGAATTATCGTCGGATGTAATTTCAGCCAACTTTTTATAACGGTCACACAATCTACATTCAACGTAATCGCCATCATATTATCATAGTATTAGTGCAATTCGAACGGTCGAACATGTTCTCCATAAAATCTTCACTCTCGCCGGAATTGTTTGGAAGTGATCCACTTGGTAGTGGTGATGTGTCATATTCTAGCACGGTCATGACACACTTCCCAGTTATCAGGTCATGTTCACACGTTCACCTTCAACTTCAAATTCGAACCTCTACTTCTTATCTTAGGTGTGACTCCATTTTATCTGCTTTATACTTAAAGACGACTGCTGATAATTTACCGTTGTGCGTGCACGCCATTCTAGCTTTCTAGGGATTCTAGACTTTTGAATATGACGTGAATTGTGAATTGAGACACGAAAGGAAAGTTGATATGAGCGTGAACAACAGGGAAATATTGGGCGTTTCGTGGGGTTTTATGTATCATTTGGTAATTTTTGCCAATTAGACTCGGATTTCATGACTAGATTCTTGAGAATTCAGACAGCTGATACTGGATTTACTGTCGTAAGTTTCCAATCTTGTTTAATTGATTCCGAAAACTCGCCTCATGTATAAAATTCGTTATTGATATAATATTTATTTAATAATCTTGACAGGATAAATCCTCCAGACTGACAATGAAACTTCAAGATTCCGGTACATTAATGCTAGTTGCTACCTTTCAGAAATCATTCAAAGTGCACTAAAATGCTTCATATAAATCACAGTTTTGCATGCGACTGTCAAAAAAGCCACAATTATTCACTTGACTGATTATATTAGATACCAACGTTAAAAAAACATAAAACTTTATACTTACGCTGTCACTAACAATACCAAATAACAGGGTAGGGAAAGATGCGAAGTGGATTAAAAGTGTGCCATGCCAATACAGCTACCTGCTACACCACACACAAAATAAAAATAAGAACAAAAAAGTAGTACCTGACATCCACGCTCAAAAGCGTGCGCCAGCGGCAAATAAGAAATGGCGCAATCTGCCGGCTCAAAGGTCTCACTTGGACCCAAGATATCCCCAACGGCTTCAACCGTCGTTGTCATTGCATACGTAGAGATCATCACCCCTTTTGGGTTTCCTGCACAGAAAAGGTAGACGATCGTATAGGAGTAAAAACAAATGCTGGAGTTTTATTTAATTGTTACCTGAAGTTCTCGTTCGAAGACATGACTAGCGGGCAGGTAAGAGATGTTGACATCCTCGGGTACAAAGCTAGTCTCGTTCAACATTATGGAAACAGCATAGGTTGTGCTGGCCATAGCACCATTGGACAGCATGGCACCTTTTGGTAGACCTAGGGGCATCGTCAACCAGTCTTTCTAATTTTTATTTATTCAGACATGGCAATTGTATCGTTAATTTCAAAATCATCCCAACGAATATGTGTGCTGTCATGCGACGATCAGAGATGCCATGGATGTTCCTAATCCTACGAGCAACTTCATGCAGCAGGCCCTGTTACATACTGCACAACATTTAATAGACTTATAGTGGTCCGCTCAAGCCCGGGGTATTCTAGATAAACATTTCAACCACCACCAAGAACATGCGCACATTTACAAATCATGATGGAATGCAATCACTCGGTAAAATCATAGAACACAGGCCTTGACACAGAGCTGAGTACGAAAACTGACCAGTTGTGCCGCTGGTGTAACAGATGGTGGCTATGTCCTCTGGTTGAGGTGGATTGTGTGGGACAGGGTTCGCTTCCCCCTCTGCGTACAAGTCCTTGTAAGTCATCACTGTTACGCCGTGTTTACCCGCTTTTTCCTTTTCCTCGTCCGTTACGTCGCTGCCGATTTTCACGATCGTTTTTATGTGGGGTGACTGAAGGAACCTTGTGATTACACAATGAAATACATTTTAAGAACTACCACGACCGTACCGGTCTATATGATTATTAAGAATTTAAATAAATAACTCCGATCTAAGGAAGGTTGTACAGTACACTCCAGTACACAATGAAAATGTTGGGTAAAGCTCTTACCGTGGGCAGATATCCGATATAAGTACTGATAGTCTTCTCAGACACGAACAATATTGTTAGTTCAGTCTGATTCAAGCAGAACTTAACAGCTTCCTCTCCTAAAGTGTCGTAGAGCGGACACAGGATGAAACTCTGAGATTTATTTGTTGTAGGGATCCAGGATAACAGTTTCATTCGGGAAAATATTTAAATCTTGCAAAGAACCTAATAGAAAATTGAATTTTTAGCAAACATTCAACTCGTTGGAAAGAAGCATTTAATGGAAAAACCTGAGCATCACAGGCGATAGAGAGGGTGCTCCACTCATGACTATTATGTGAACTGATCCCAATAAACTCAGCCTTCTTCACCCCTCTGTGTGCCAGACCAGAACCAATGTTGTCAGCATTCTGTGATACTTCACTGTAAGTCAACCAGAAGTAAGGTCCATCTGGGGTAGGTCTGTAGCCCATGCAGGGCTGGTCCATGCTGATGCTCAGTCCGCGCTGGAATATCTGGTACAAAGTTTTACATCTGTCCGGTTTACTGTTGAACATTTCCCCTTCCGGACATCTGATGCTGCACCATTGTCGCTCACCAGCTGGTGTACGATCCGGCAAGAGCCGTGAGACCTGATCCGGCATTACCTACTCCGTGGTATAGAGATTAGAGGGTTACATTTCATTGAGAGAGTAAGGGTGTTACATGTTGAAATTCAGCAGAATGCATAGGTATGTAATTGAATCGATTCTGTTGATTTGATAAACATTTGCCCAGTTGTTGAATTCAAGTTTGCTGAAGTTCCAACGCAATGGTTAATGAGATCAATTGAAATCTACTCTTTTATTATATATCATTAATATTATTAATGTAGATGTATGCAGATGAAGTAGGAAACATTTGTAAATGGTCAGGAGAAGCAATGTTTAAAAGTTGAATGAGTTAAATGAGTGCATAATGCATATAATATAGTATATAATATGATAAATATATTATATTATATTATATATAATATATATATTAATGTATTTTGTATGGTGAAAAGCACAGAATTTATTCGTCTAGGTCATATAACATTGTATACTAATCTTCATCTTAATAAAAACTTGATGGTTAATGTGATGTAAGCTACAGAAATACAACAAATCGAAATAATAATCCAGTTGAATTCGGTT
This sequence comes from Bolinopsis microptera, assembly GCF_026151205.1. Classification (NCBI taxonomy): domain Eukaryota; kingdom Metazoa; phylum Ctenophora; class Tentaculata; order Lobata; family Bolinopsidae; genus Bolinopsis; species Bolinopsis microptera. The sequence goes on along the minus strand of NC_087073.1, from coordinate 3,414,075 downwards.
AGTTCACATAATATAATTCTTCCCAATACGAGATGAGAAAAACTTGAATGAAACGAGATAAAGCTTGGTAAAAACATCAAAACTTCAATTTCAAAATTCAAATATATAAAAGCCAACTGCATTGCCTATCAATGTAAAAATAGATACCTAAATTAACCTTAAGATTTTGTTCTCTTTGACCTTGTTCTCGGTAAAACCTTAGTAAGATTGCCATCGAGATCAATGATTACCTCACAATTCGTACCATTTGTATCAACAGGTCGTTTTTCTGGTTTATTTTTCTGGTTTACGTTTTTATTCTTGTTTTTGTTGTTGACAGTCATTTTGTTAGGCTTGACATCTTTTTTGGAGCTATTCTTGAGAGTAACTTCTTTAGATTTAACATCTGTTTTGGAGTCGTTCTCTAGGACAACTTTTTTAGGTTTGACATCTTTTTTAGAGTTGGAGTAAAAGAGATATCCTTGAGCCCAGCCAGCAAACAGTCCGTGTTTTGTTTGGAAGAACTTCTCGATAGAGTTATGTAGTGCTGGTGTTAGAGATTTATTTGGTCTTCCATAGTACTTAACAGCGACCTGAAGTAAAAACTATGATCAGGCTCAAACAACTAAGCTTTTGAGATATCACATTGTGTAGGTCAATAAATAAACAATATTACAATCAAAAGGTGACAGAATAATCAGCAGATCGTATAACTTCAAATTGAGAAAATGTCCGTACTTGATAAATGTGGGTATCAATGGGGACGGCATCGTGTTTATCAAGGGACATCAAACACACACAAGAAGCAACTTTAGGGCCCACTCCAGCAAGTTCGCTCAACTCTTTCCGAGCTTCACTCAACTCCACATGCCTCAGAGATTCCAGCCATTCCAATCCTCCTCGTCCTGAAACATCGCACATTGCTGAAACCAGGTATTTTGCACGATAGCCGAACCCTAGCGCCCGCAATTTCTGCTCAGTGTTTGGTTTCTGGAAAATAGTGATATCGGGGAGGCTATGAAACTGAGTGTCATTAATTGTGACACTATGCTGGGAAAGCTGAGAGAGTTTAAGCATGAGGGAAGATATTCTGGGAATGTTGTTGCAGGAGGACGTTATAAAGGCCAGTAAACACTCGTAAGGGTCCTGCCTGATAAGTCTGAGGCCCTGGTGTGATGTGAGGAGCGAGCTGAGGTGTTTGTCTGATGATATCCATGGTTTGGTTATCTCTGATAGTTTGTGGTTGAGGTTGAAGTATTCAAACAACTCGTCAACTGGCTTCACATTTACATTTTCCTTTTCATTTTCTTCATACACAAGATGGAATGTGTAATGAATTCCAGACATGTCCTGTCGTAGAACCCATACTTTGTTTCTGATAACACCAAACCAAGTGTCCTCAAACTTCCGCCATCTGAAAACTTGGCCTGTTGCCAGAATTTTGTCCAAATTGATTTCGCTTGATTCAACAGAAAAGTGACTCTGTAGCTCTTGACATGTATAATTTCTCATATTATGTAACGATTTTCTCAGCGTCAGCAACGTTCCACGTAATGCAATGATTGGCACTTTTAACTTACAAACGCGTTGTGTAGTTAAATCATCAGAAGATACTGGGTAAGTTCAGTTCTCAGGATATTAACACCTGGAAAGTAGACTGATAACACGGTGAGCAGATAATTAATTAAACCTCTCTTAGCATGGAAATAGGGAGATATTATATGACACTTGTACAAATGTACACCATATGATATACTTGATTCATTAAACGCCTAGGTTTAACATACATCGTGATTGGAGCTTGTCAATACATTGACAATTGAATTTTGCTCATGAAAATAACAAGTCTGTTACCGTACTTTTAGTTTTTAAAACTATTTGTTTTTGAAAATATTCACAATAACTTAAAATAAAAAACATACATTTAATTGTGAAAACTTCTAGAACTAAAAGGCGGATTCTCATAATCTTCGTGTCTATTATCATCTTAAATACCTTGTTCTCGTAATAAAGCATACAAATCTCCCAAGATAATATAAACATTGTCTCAACTTGTACATACATGATACATACTCAATAAATTATTTCTCTCTTCTTTAACTCTGCTACCACGCCTAACACTAAACAGTATCAGTTACCCAGATTCAGTAATCTATATAACTACAAATTATAGAGCTCCTCATGACTCCTTCTCTTCGTATTTCTTGAACTGTTCCATGATCAGCGCCTCCTTTTTCTCCAGAGCCTTCCTGTACGCCTCCCTCTGTCTCATCGCTCTCTCGTCCTTAAAATGGGAACCCAGATGTCTGCCAATCGTATGGTTATAATACTCTTTAACACCGTCCCGGGGGTTCTGTAGCACGTGCAACATGCCCTGTCCCTTCAACATCATATAACCAGTGAAAACACAGACAAAGGTGATGGTGGCCGGTAGAGCTATCTTCTTTGCAAAAAAGGCTTTCCTCATCTGTTTCCTGTCCCAAATATGGTAGAACTTCTTTCCTTCTTTGTAGTAGGTCTCTGCAACTTCGCCTCGCCATCTGATGACCGGGGGACGACCTGTTAGGTACAATTCTCTGAAGGTATAACCCATCCTACTGTGGTCAGATTAGTTAGACTGTACTTGATTCATGATAAAACGGGAATGTTTAGCAATCTGATTAATAGTAATACGACAAGAACAATAATCAACAGTTTTATCATCAGTCAACAAACGAATATTCGATACCTTTAATTTTAGGTTCAAGAACTCTGAATCAGGTTAGAAACTAAAAACTTATTAAGATATGGAAAATAAATTAGATTTGTCACATTAATATAATCTTTAAAATTAAACTACCTCCTAATTTACATAAAACGATCTAAGACTAACTAACATAGACATTTGTAAAAATCATATAAACAAAGAGCTCTGAAAAGTGTTTAACTTAAATCACTCGAATGGGCACCAGGGGTCGCCCGTTTCCACGTAAACAGATTTAGTTTGGGAATAATAATTGAAACATTCCTCGCCCAGTTCCCGACCAATCCCACTGTTCTTGTATCCCCCGAAAGGTATTACTGTAGGGAAATTGTTGAATGTGTTGATGTTGCAAGAGCCGGCTTCTAGTTTAGATGTTACTCGATAGGCTCGAGATAAATTCCTGAAATTAACGATGTTTACTGCCTTCAGTTACTCAAAGAGTTCTCTTATTGATATGTTAGTGGATGCAACGTGAACGGTTAAAATTGTTCTGAAATTAGTGGCCATCTTGTTGTCTTGACTGTTTGAAAAGGAGGTAGTAATATAGAAATACTTAAAATGAAACTTACTGAGTGCAAACTCCAGCAGCCAGTCCGAAAGGAGTATCATTAGCTCTCTTTATAACCTCCTCCTCCGTGTCAAACACTAAGATACTGAGAACCTGGTCCGAACACTTCCTCCTTTACCACTGTCATGTCGTCTGTACAGTTTCCCAGAACTGTTGGGGCAATGTAGAAACCTCCCTGAGAAACGGCGATTTCTTGTAAACGGGGTTAAATGGGACCGTATCAAGGGGAGGGGGGGGGGGGGGTATTTAGGCAAAGTTACTTTTTTATTGAACGGTCTTAAAATGAGTTTGATGATAAGATAACAACTTTAAACAAAAGTTGCAAGTGTACTGTGTACTTGTGTAGGGCGGTAAGGTAAGGAGAGACTACGGGAAATCGAATTAAGTGGCCCGCATGAATTTCTATTGAATAAACACGCGGTATACCCAGTGATAACTTACAATATATCTTAAGAAACCATGGAGATTGGGGATGTTTATAAAGTATACTCTCATGTAATTCTTATGAAAACGTAGTTGAGATATATCATAAATCCTAAAATGTCTGAAAGAGCCTAATTAATGCTAGAAGAGTAACTCACAGCAAGGTCAGGATCATCAAGGGTCACTGCTCCACCCCCACATAACACCTCACAACCTTCCTCTCTCGCTATATCCAGATACTTCAGGATCTTATCATACTGCATCTTGCAGATCGTGGCTCCCACTTTAACGTCCTCCTGCATCGGGTTACCGATCTTCAGTTTCTTGGTTCGTTCTACAAGTTGAGATGTGAACTCTTCCAAGATGGATCTCTGAACAAACACACGTGTACCGTTTGAGCAAACCTGCGACGATGAAGTATTGATTTTTAAATGATCATGACAGGATTATTTTCTATAAGGCAATGCAAATATCACCATTTTGTGTAATACTAAGATTTATGCACGATATAGGATCAGAATAAAAGAAATAGAAAAATGTGCACAGAAAAATATTTTCTTTAGTCCAAGTCTGTAAAATTCTCAATATTAACGTCACTCTGGCCCCTCCCATACTAAAAATAAAATCTGTTTTTACGATCACTCACCGCCCCTTGGGAGAAAAAGTTAGCAAGCATGGCAGTAGATACCGCATTCTTCATATCCACATCATCAAAGATAATAAGAGGTGATTTGCCACCGAGTTCCAGGGTTACTTTCTTAAGACTATCCGAAGCTTTGGACATTATCTGAAACGGAAACAGTGGGTTTAGCCTGCCAAATTTATATCTTCCTGTCATTCTACACTAAAATTCAAATTGTTAATATGACCGATGACCATTACATCAAGATTATATTCAACTCATAGGAAACACAAGGAATTTACTAAGAAATATCACAGATTAGAATATTACCCGTTTGCCAGTAGGGACGGATCCAGTGAAGCTGAGTTTGGAGATGTTTGGGTGGGCGGTAATGGCGGCTCCCACTGAGCCCTCACCAGCCACAATGTTCACCACACCGGCAGGAAGCCCAGCCTCTTTTAGCAGTGCTGCAAAAGCTACTGTCGAGAGAGGAGTGTACTCAGAACACTGACGTGGTTGAATTTATTAATTTAAGATTAGCACATTTTTTTCAGTTCAATTCATTATAGCCCAAAATGTTTAATTCAGCCAATAAGTACTACACACCTTGTAAACGAGAGAATTTCCACAGGCTAAAGCAGGAGCAATCTTCCAGCACGCCGTTTGTAGAGGATAATTCCAAGGTCCTATCCCTCCGATAACACCAAGGGGTTCCCTAGATGTGTATGCAAAGTTTCCCCCTAAATCAAAGTGATTGCCATGATAGTTCTGAACTAAGCCTCCAATGAATCTCAGGGCATCAACCCCTGTACCAACGTCCATCTCTGATTCATAGAAAGGTTTTCCTGTGTCCAGTGTTTCGAGGTGAGCGAACTCTATCGTCCTCTCTTCAAGTAGCGTAGCTGAAATAATGGAGCTGAGCAAATGAATTAACGTAATTGAAAGGTGTTATTACATGCTGATGCACCCATAGGTCCCATACTTCTTTAATAGAGTGGACCTAAAGTGAGGTTATCAGCATCTAAATTCAAATGCTCTGGTTATGAATTGATGGAAAGGTGAGGCTATTTGAAACTAAAAAGATTACCCAAATTAGATATTTTATTATGCCATAAAATAATACTAAAAGAAAAACGGTGTATAGCAGCATGTGGTATACCGTATAATTACTGAAAGCATATGCTTGCCTTAAATTTAACCAAGCTTTTAAAGGTGATTCTTAGCTTAAATGTGGAGATATTTTGAATGGAAAATCTGGGGGAAGGAATAACCTGTGGTATATCATGGTTTGTGGTAAATGGTTTATACACGTAATAAGACTAGCTCAACGCCTCTACACGTGCAACAAAATTGAGGAGTGTCAGGGTGACAGTAAAAAAACCTGGCAGTTAATTAATAAAGTGCGAGGAAAGCAAAATAAGCAAATGAAACCGTCATTCATGATAAACAATGAGCGTGTTATTTGTCGACGAGTTATTGCTCATGAATTTAACAAGTACTTTGTGTCAATCGCCTCCAATCTGAACGAGGTCTATGAGAGGAGGATTGATGAAGATTGAAGATCCTATAATTGCTAAATCATTCACTGACTACTTGCCACAGTCCTGTCCGTCAAGTATTTATCTTGCTGAATGTACAAGCTCTGAAATAATACAAATTATAAGTGAATTTAATAACGGTAAAGCTAGCGACATACCGGCACATGTAATGAAGCAGTGTAGTCAAACTATATCAGAACATCTTGCCAGAATTTATAACAACTGCATGAATGAAGGTGTCTTCCCTGATCAACTGAAAACGGGTAAGATAACCCCGATATATAAAAAAGAAGATGAGGAATTACTAGAGAATTACAGGCCAGTATCAACATTACCAGTATTTGGTAAAATATTTGAAAAAATTATTTACAGTAGATTATACAACTTTTTCTTATCTCGAGGAATAATATTCGAAAATCAGTTCGGCTTTAGAAAAAACCACTCGACAAGTCATGCTCTTAACTACTCCGTAAATCACGTCGAAGAAAAACGGAATAATAAAAACCACGTATTAGGAATATTTATCGATCTCTCTAAAGCATTTGATACCTTACCATTTGATATGCTACTTAAGAAACTTAGTAATTACGGAGTTAGAGGAAACGCACTAAAGCTGCTCTCCAGCTATCTAAATAATAGATACCAGTATGTTAGTGTACTTGGTGAAGAATCAGAGCCTCTCCCAGTTAAACTAGGCGTACCTCAAGGATCCGTTTTGGGCCCCTTGCTTTTTCTTATCTATATAAATGACATCTATAGATGTAGTACATTAGGAAAATTTGTACTATTTGCAGATGACACAAACATCTTTGTAGCTGCTGAAACTAAGGAACAAGCATACAAAATAGCGAATGAAATTCTCGACTCTGTGTGCCAATATATGCGCCATAACCTACTGCACATTAATGTTAAAAAATCTTGTTACATGTACTTCTCGCCTACTAAACGTAAGACCATTGATAATACTGAAAATGACTTGAATCTAGAAATTGATGGGATCCCGATCAAACAGGTTACTGAAACGAAATTTCTAGGTGTAATTATTGATGACAAACTGAGTTGGACACCTCATATCGAGAAACTAACTAAGAAATTAAACAGCATATGTGGCCGTATTTATCGAATAAAAAACTCCCTCCCCAGCCAGCTGTACAAACAGATATACCACACTCTTTTTGAATCTCATCTAGGATACGGTATAACTGTATGGGGTGGTGTATCAATTAATAAGCTTTCACCACTATTCCTTGCACAGAAGAAATGTGTCCGAATCTTATTTGGGGACTCGGAAGCATTTAGCGACAAGTTTAAAACTTGTTCTCGTAGCAGGCCAATCCAGTGCAGTATAAACAAGAAAGGTCAAATATCCAATGAATCAACTATACCTCACATTAAACCGTGTTCTATATGTATCAGCTTGAGGAAGACTGGTGATAAACAAGCAAGGCCACATCGCTGCCAAATACTTGGGGCAGAATTCCACTCTAGAGAATCAACAAAACCTATTTTCCAATCTAAGGAACTAATGACAGTACATAACATATATAGATACAGATGCATTACTGAAACAATGAAGATAGTGAAGAGTCATCAGCCCATATCCATGTATTCTCTCTTTAAGAAGTCTCAGCTCAGAGATGACAGATTTGTGACACCACACTCATCTCACAATTTCGCATATAAAGGGGCAAATTTATGGAATAGGTTTCTTGAGCAGTCAAATGCACGTGGTAAAATAGGTTCACTAGGTTCAATTAAATCCCGATTGAAGCTTTCTATCATGAAGGCTCAACACCAACCTGAAAATATTAACTGGCAGGACTTAAACTTCAACACTTTCCTATGAAAAGACCCCCATTTATATTTATATATTTTAGATTTTACACCTGTCACTCACATAATATATGCACCACAAAAGAAAAAAGATTCATTCAATCATTACATTATACACTCACTCCACCACACATGCACACAAAACATTAAAGCAGGTTACACGCGGGTGTAACGTTCACTTTATCCGAAGGGAAGAATAATACTTTACGTAACGCGCGATTTACGTCTTGGTAGCTAAATTATTCAAGTGCTATTTGTTAGAGCGACACAAATGCGCGAGCGCTTGCGCGGCTCACCTATCCAACACTCTTGTTTACATCGTATCAGGCAATGGTTCAGTTTAATTATGGTAAGGGCACAGCCTGTCAAAAACCCTTTTCGCATGATCCGTCGACACCGCCTGAAGGTGAATGCATAATAACGGATCATGAACGTACGGAATCAAACGTTAATAAGCTTGCAGCTTCCGATGAAAATGTATTCAACTTTGTGTCATGCTTGAATGTTGAATTGGTTTTGGACCTCTTCAATGCTTTTAATTTATTTATTATTGTTATTTGGTATTATGAGCTGATATGTATATATACATACGGTATCTAAAATTAAGCGTATAGCGAGCATATTTAACAATTTTTAAGCAATAATGTATTGCGAGCAGCTGTAACTTAAATATCGCATAAAAATCATATAATTATAACACAAAACTAAAATTTTATTGGAATCTAGGTTAAACTAAGATAAAATTAATATCAGCCCCTTCGCCACTCTCAGCAGTCAACCAGGGCTCATAAAAGCTTAACAGCGCCTGGGTCCGTTCACCAACTGTGCTAATGTGAGTGGCGGTGGGGTAAAACCCATTTTAACAGCGTGAATATTTCTCAAATATAAGCGCGCTAGCTGCTAGCATACTTGTATCATTTAATTTTTAATCAAATTTATTCGGATATATATTTATTGATTATGTATTGAATTGGTGATAAATAATAAAATTGTCTTTTCTATAGTACATCACTGATGTAGCTCCTGAATCTTTACCTGCCTTTAGGAGAAGTTGGCCTCGTTCTGCAGCAGGTATATCTCTGAAAGTCTGAAATGCTGCAAGGGCAGACTGTACTGCTGTGTCGACATCAGCATCACTAGCAGAGGCACTGGTCATGACTACATTTCCAGTGGCTTTGTTCACCACGTCAAGTCCTTTCCCTGAGCAAAATAATGATTAGAGTGTAAATAAATAAAAAGTATTTCCACCAGAAGCTTGCAAGCAAATTTATTTTCCTTGTCTCACAGAATGAAGTATATCATGGGTTAAATTCATCAGAACATTCAAAAAATGAGTTTGAATTACCTGATCCAACATAATAGTCGTTATCCACCCAATTCAGGGAAGGGGGCAGTAGTTCTACAGCACGGCTGAAGGATGAGCTCATTCTTTTAATCACACCAAGCCTCATACCATCTAAACAGTGTTAAGGTTAAGATGTCAGCCCCTAGCGGGATCTGAGTTTGTGCTGGCATGTAAAGGGCAATTGTGAATGTTGCAGCCAAATAGTAACAGCTGTTTGATGTGCAGAATAAATTAAGCGACGAAGATTAGATTATACATATCTGATGTCAATTTAATGATTTAATGCTATAAGTCCTATTGTATCTTTTTTCACGTTCAAAGCCACACAAAATGGAATTGTTAACAGGAAGTTTGTTGAAGAATTTTGTCTAAGATTACGTCGAGCACTTGCACAATACAAAATTCAATCATGCAAATTATACAATTATCAGAGAATAACCAATGCAGGGGTTAGTTACAGCCGTTGGCTCCTAGCCTGTCAATTTCTTCATTAAAATGAAGAAAAAAAAGAGGAAAGAAAAAATTTTTCTTTTTAGGAAAGAAAAAATTTTTATTTACCACAAAACAATCAATACATAATGTTATATTCATAAATAAATTCAAATTTCAATTTCAAACACATATACAGTACGCCGCGCACACAGCCACGATTTTCAATTGTTCAGAAATTCGTATTTCTGAAGCTGAAGAATTGAAGAAGAATTTTGAAAAAAAAAGAATCTTGAAAAAAAATTTCCCTCAATTATGTATAGTAGTACAGTAAATTAGCTAATAATCATAGTTTTAGCACCATAAGAAAAAGAATGATGGAAATGAAAACGTGACAGTTCGAGAAATTAATGATAAACATGCAAATTCGGTTAATTGGTATTAAGCAACCACTACAAGGTTATTTGTTGATTGTTGGCAACAGAACTGACTACATATTTGTGAAATAATAGAAGTTGGCGTGTAAACATAACGAGTATTAAATATAAATCAGGTCAGTACATAGTAAGGTCTGCTCGTTAAGCTAAGGTATTCGACATTCGTACCTTTCGTAATATGATATTAAAGGACATGTCAAGGAGTCGTCGGTCTCCGGACGGTAGCGCTCGATTTAAGAAATATATTATGTTGAGTGATCGTGGAAATATGCGCGGCGCGACTTTCAATTTATCGTGGAAATATGCGCGGCGCGTCTTTCAATTTAATAGTTTGAAACGTTTTACATTTAAACTTAACACCGAACATAATTGTTCGTGTGTAAATAATTTTGGTTTAATATTTAATTAAAATTGTAGGTTTATAAGCTGCAGACCTATAATTCCAACAATTGTCAAAAAGTTAACAATATTTGTTCCGTCGACGAGTCCAACTCGGCGCCCGTCCTAGTATGTGGTAGGTTGTTAACCTACAATCAAAAAAAGTGACAAAGTAATATTATATGTTATATATATATTTACTGGGCCGGCACGTGCAGAAGTGAAAACAAATACATAAAATACTAGCAATCCTTGAAATTTGCAATAAATAAATTCATTCAATGTCATACAATTTTTTGACCATTGTTAATGATTTGGCGTGGCGCGCGCTACTTAATATTTCGTAGCACTTGCTACACATCGGGCCATTTCGAGAAGAAATTGCGGCGCGCGCTACTTCGAAGAAATTTAGACGAGTAACATCCGTCAAACAATTTTTAAAACCACATATACGTGACCAGTAAATAATTTAATATATATGTAGTACATAATATAGCTGCATACAACAGATGTTGGGAAAATCTTTTTCAAGGGTACAGTTTACCACATTAAGGTATTTTTAAGAATCATTTTTGTCGGTAAGATCCTGTTTTATAATAATAATAATACTGTTGTAGCGCGCAATACAGTTACAGTTACACTATTTATATTAACTAGTGCATGCTAAGTGTTCATGTTAACTGGGCCGGACAGACAGGGCGCGCCGGGCCGCGCGCCCGCGCATCCAATGCAATAATTATAAATAATGCTTTTTACAATTTCGTTAGATCGAAATTGCCATTGGTGCTACCTCTCCTTGAGGCAGTGAGGACGGAGGAGGCCGGAGGCTGGAGGGTGTCGTAATTCCAAAGTTGGCAGGTATACGACAGCGCTACAAACATGTCGGATGACGCACCCTCAAAATCGGGAAGATTGCTAGTTATAATGTTTGAATCAACTAAAACAAAACTATCACGTTGCGACGCGAGGTGGAATTAACGGCGACCCCATGGCCATTTGCCATCCCCAGTCCCCACTACTCCACTAGTCATGCACTGTGTCCTCCGAGGAATTTATAATCTGATCAGCGATATAACAAAGAAAGCGAGCTAACTAGACGCGGACCAGCATGAAAAATCGATACGAATTAGAGGTAAAAAAGATAAATTGCTGTACTGATACGAATTAGGTAAAGGTAAATGGCTTTGATTCACGATGTCAATCCTTTGCATCTCGCCGATCTGCATACGATCACGAGGTTGCGAGATCAGAAAATGCGCGGCGCGACCCAGTAGTGCATCGCGTACAATAAATGGCTGTACTGATAGTGATACGAATTAAATAAGGTAAATTGCTGTAATGATACGAATTAGATGAGGCGCATGAGGTAAATGACTGTACTGATACTGGATACGAATTAGATAAGCCTAAGGTAAATAGGCTGTACTGATTGGCTGAATTGTGTCACGTGCTGCTTGAACTTAACTATTGCCATTGGAATGCGTCACGCGTGCAATCACCAATCACTGTATTTATATTAATGTCGCGCGCGATCAGCTCCAACTTGCTGTGCATGTGAAAAAAGAACATTTCTAACAAGCCCGCCAGCGCCCAGCCGTTAACTTTAAGGATTTCTGGATATCTTAATTTTTAACGCATGGCGTATTGTAAGGATCAATGGATCATATGCCTTTTAGCTCCCCAGTCGTAGTTGCAGGGTCGCTCCCCCAGTCGAGCAGACAGGCCGACAGGGTCGCTAAACTGAGCTTTAAGTGACGACGTGACGTTTAGTGACGCGATCAGCCCCCACTAACCACTTCTTGCCACATTAAATTTAATGATTGAAATAAACGTTGAACGTTAGGCCTAGGACTTTCATGCTCCAATTTCCTTTCGAATAAAGTTCGATAAAAAGTGTTTGTCAAAAAAAATTTTCATATTGTTTTTGCACCATTTAAAAATCCCATCAATTATATGTTCAAACTTCAAAAGTCAAACAATATTTGTTGAATTTTACACAATAGTAAAATATGTACACTTTATCAAGAAATTAAGTTACTTGCTTGTTATTAGATATTAGATAAGAGCTCTAAACTGCATGGTTTCGAAGCCACACTTTTCTTCATTAATAACCGGAGTTACTTATATTGTTTTTAATAAACCATACTTCATACTTCATACGGACATTTCAACCAGGCTTTCAATTAAAGTGCCTTTTTCTTTACTCCAAATTAATCATTAGCTCATCTTTTTTTCTTTTCTTCTCGTTTTTACAATATTTTCTCTGCTCCGAAGAATGCGTCTTAAGTTTCTTCAACTTGCTTTGTACTCGCCCAGGACGCTTTGTTTTCGTTTGTCGTATCGTGTTACTCAATCTCCGTGTTTTCCAATTACTGATCATTGTTCCCTGCACGAGCTCCCTGCACGTGATCCCTGTACTCTGTAGTGAACTATTTGTTAAGTGACGCGATCAGCCCCACTTACCGTCAAATTAGCTTTAAAATTTTACGACTCAAACTTGAACTAAACACTATAACCTTTAGTTAAACGGAGAATTATGGCTCCTTTTAAATTTAGTTTCCCAAAGTCGTGAAATCGGATCAAACATAAAGTGAAAGTCGTAAGTTTGGATCAAAGAACCCTGCTCCGCATGAGCTGCATGGTTCACGATTTTTCGGGGATATAATTCCCGGAGAGAATTATAAACCTATACTACAAGCTGATGGCTAATATGCATCCGCACACATTCCGCACGATGTGAATTATGAATATTTTAAGGATGTTGCCATTTGAAGCGGTGTGCAGTGATGCAGACACGTTATATTTTTGTTTACCTTATTGGACGTTATTTTACCGGACGGTGGACATATTGCATATTGCATGAAGTTGAACGGACATAATTTTGAACGGACATAAAAAGAAACTCTCGAAGGCATTCGTTTAATGACTTTAATTTAACTACCTTGTCGGATTTTATTTGAACGGACATTAAAATAAACGCCAGGGCCTTCATGCTCCAATTTCCGTTCAAATAAAGTTTGATAAGGTAGTATATATATATATAATATATATAGTACCTAAGTATATAGTAAGAAGTCCCAAAAAGGTTTTATCATATCGTTTTTGCACCATTTTTTAATCCCATCGTTGTCCAAACTCCAAAAGTCAAACAATATTTGTTGCCTTTTATGCAAAGTAAAATATGTACACTTTATCAAGAAATTAAGTGACTCGCTTATTCTTAGATAAGAGCTCTAAACTGCATGGTTTCGAAGCCACACCTTCCTTCATTAATAACCGGAGTTACTTATATTGTTTTTATAGACCATACTTCATACTTCATACGGACATTTCAACCAGGCTTTCAATTAAAGTGCCCTTTTGTTTACTCCAAATTAATCATTAGCTCCTCTTTTTTCTTTTCTTCTCGTTTTTACAATATTTTCTCTGCTCCGAAGAATGAGTATTAAGTTTCTTCATCTCACTTTGTACTCGCCAGGACGCTTTGTTTTCCTTTGTTGTATTACTCAAGCTCCGTGTTTTCCAAAAACTGATCATTGTTCAATGTTCCCTGCACGAGCTCCCTCATGCACGTGATCCCTGTAGTAAACTATTTTTTTAATCGTAGTATTTATACAGCTCTAACTTGTAACCCTCTCACTTCATTCTTTCGACGTAATGACGATCACCACTCTCTACCTAACTCTCCTCTTGGTTGGACTTGGGCACACCTCGCCTTATAGAACAGATACGACTCAGTGGTCAACAAGCCAAGGTGATGTTGGGACAACCAGCCCTGGTTCATGGAAAGACGAGACCACTAAGCCTACCACTGGCCCCACAAGTGAAACTGAATCCACCGACTACTCTACTAGTATGTATATATATACTACCTGGAAGTGGAACAGTACGGAGTACCCTACCTTCTTTCCTGACGAAACCATCGAACACTACTACCACCTAATCTCACACTATCTTTGGGGAATTTATGTCAACATTTTCAAAATGTATTAGAGGACTATTCTTTGGGAATTTTTGTGAAAATCGTAATTGGGACGTAATCTTATATTTTAGGTTTTGAACTTTTCGCGGTGTCATTCAATTGAATAAACCTAATAATTCTGCATTCAAAAAGTATACATTTTTCTTCCTGAGTTCATTTAAATTACCATGAACGTGTGTTACACTTTTAGGGGTGGGCGACAATTGACCACCCGACAATTGACCCCCCGACAATATAATTTAATACAATTAACCCTGACCCTGACCCTGACCCTGACCCTGACCCTGACCCTGACCCTGACCCTGACCCTGACCCTGACCCTGACCCTGACCCTGACCCTGACCCTGACCCTGACCCTGACCCTGACCCTGACCCTGACCCTGACCCTGACCCTGACCCTGACCCTGACCCTGACCCTGACCCTGACCCTGACCCTGACCCTGACCCTGACCCTGACCCTGACCCTGACCCTGACCCTGACCCTGACCCTGACCCTGACCCTGACCCTGACCCTGACCCTGACCCTGACCCTGACCCTGACCCTGACCCTGACCCTGACCCTGACCCTGACCCTGACCCTGACCCTGACCCTGACCCTGACCCTGACCCTGACCCTGACCCTGACCCTGACCCTGACCCTGACCCTGACCCTGACCCTGACCCTGACCCTGACCCTGACCCTGACCCTGACCCTGACCCTGACCCTGACCCTGACCCTGACCCTGACCCTGACCCTGACCCTGACCCTGACCCTGACCCTGACCCTGACCCTGACCCTGACCCTGACCCTGACCCTGACCCTGACCCTGACCCTGACCCTGACCCTGACCCTGACCCTGACCCTGACCCTGACCCTGACCCTGACCCTGACCCTGACCCTGACCCTGACCCTGACGGGGGGGGGGGGGGGGGTCAATTGTCGTACTAAACCCTAGATTTCGCGACAGTCGACCCCAGAGTAATTACATAGGGGGTCAATTGTCGGGGGGTCAATTGTCGGGGGTCAATTAGTATGACTATATTGTAAGAATACATAGAAATGACTACCCACACGCAACTCTAATAACTCACGACCTCACGTAATTCATACCAGAATTGCTTTACAATTTCATAGAATATACATTATTTGGGTCAAAATTAGATTTCCTGAAAATTTCCTGAAAATTTCCTGAAAATTTCCTGAAAATTTTATCGATCATATAGAGTGTAGCACGCCATTCCCTAAGTGAGAACGTTTTGAACTAGGAACTCCACAATTTCCAGACACATTTGGTTTGATAATTGAAGTGCTTTCCCAAAAGTCCAGTCCAGTCCAGTCCAGTCCAGTCCAGTCCAGTCCAGTCCAGTCCAGTCCAGTCCAGTCCAGTCCAGTCCAGTCCAGTCCAGTCCAGTCCAGTCCAGTCCAGTCCAGTCCAGTCCAGTCCAGTCCAGTCCAGTCCAGTCCAGTCCAGTCCAGTCCAGTCCAGTCCAGTCCAGTCCAGTCCAGTCCAGTCCAGTCCAGTCCAGTCCAGTCCAGTCCAGTCCAGTCCAGTCCAGTCCAGTCCAGTCCAGTCCAGTCCAGTCCAGTCCAGTCCAGTCCAGTCCAGTCCAGTCCAGTCCAGTCCAGTCCAGTCCAGTCCAGTCCAGTCCAGTCCAGTCCAGTCCAGTCCAGTCCAGTCCAGTCCAGTCCAGTCCAGTCCAGTCCAGTCCAGTCCAGTCCAGTCCAGTCCAGTCCAGTCCAGTCCAGTCCAGTCCAGTCCAGTCCAGTCCAGTCCAGTCCAGTCCAGTCCAGTCCAGTCCAGTCCAGTCCAGTCCAGTCCAGTCCAGTCCAGTCCAGTCCAGTCCAGTCCAGTCCAGTCCAGTCCAGTCCAGTCCAGTCCAGTCCAGTCCAGTCCAGTCCAGTCCAGTCCAGTCCAGTCCAGTCCAGTCCAGTCCAGTCCAGTCCAGTCCAGTCCAGTCCAGTCCAGTCCAGTCCAGTCCAGTCCAGTCCAGTCCAGTCCAGTCCAGTAGCAGTTAGAGTATTTTAGAGATTTGACAGGTTGTATGTTTTGTAAATGCAATGAATGTAAACCTATCAGGATGCGTTGAACTACATTACGTTTAACTTACACTTACAATTGTATTATACATATGTCTTTACCGCTTAGTTTGCGTTTATC
This sequence comes from Bolinopsis microptera, assembly GCF_026151205.1. Taxonomy (NCBI): domain Eukaryota; kingdom Metazoa; phylum Ctenophora; class Tentaculata; order Lobata; family Bolinopsidae; genus Bolinopsis; species Bolinopsis microptera. The sequence continues at coordinate 3,397,660 of NC_087073.1, read as the reverse complement.
AAAAAGTATAATTTGCACAGGACACCTACAAGAGGACCACAACTTGAAACCTTATCCACTATAGCTAATAACTGATGTGAAGAGTTAAAGCTCTCGTGGGGAAATGATTTTGTTTTGGTTGGTTTGCTGGTTGAGTCAGTATAATGTTTCACTGAGCGCAAAGTGTACTGGGGAGGTTACTTCAAACTTAGAGGTCACAGGAGCCTTTACTAAAGTTAACGGAACTAATTTTATTGTGAGTGATTTATGAATATCTATTTAAGTTTTAAGTGTATTCATCATCTACTGGTACGGTATGTTTTAGGTTTATTCATATTGCATAGAAAACGCATAATTAATATAACATCGACAAATGCTGGGATGTAAAGTATCTAACAGCAACATAGTAACAAAAACTAGTTTTACTTAAAGTTAAACATTTAAGAGGTGATGTGTTAAATCAAAATCTACCGAATCTCAGATAAAATCCAACGAGTACGCGACTTTCTCGTGTTCGGGAAACGCCGAGCCGGAAGTGGAAGTAGAAAGTATTCTGGAAGTTTCCTGCACCGGGTCCTCCACCCAGAAGATCAAGTCTTCAGCGGGGACGGGGATGGTGACAGCCAAGTGGCAGAGTAACGACCATTGTTGGTTTGTTTCTAGTTGTAGTTTGAAGTGCTCAGCCTCAACTGATTGTGATAAAACGGGAGTTCAAGTTTATGAGGTTAACAAAGTTGTCAATATTGAGAGGACAGATGCCAATTGCTCCAAATCCTTGCTTGATGATTGTACCGACAAAATAGATTTTGTGCACTCTGTAACTAGAAACAGTAAGTTTAACTTTAAGAGCTTCATGTAGCACGATTGCTCTTTTCTGTTTCCATCCCTATAATTCAAATGCTATGATAGCGAAGAGGATATATTTGATATTCTGTTCAACGATTGGCATTTAATTGGTGACGATTTTGTATTCGCAATAAAACATTTAACCACAATTCAGAGCCACTAGGGAAACGGTCAGTTCTGGGGAACCACTACCTGCGAAGGGGGCAACAAAGCTGACAACTCCACGAAAAGTGTATTTATCGTACAGACCCCTCTCGATACATGTGACTGTACGACGACATTCACTTACAGAGAGGCTACCAGTAAGGGCGAGATTTGTCAAACCCCTGTTTTTACGGAGACGATGACTATCAGAAATGAGGAACGTAAGTTGTTACAGATTGTTATTCAACTTTGAAGTTATGTCATGTATCTTGAGAGTCATTCGCGAATTGTTGTCTTGACCTTACCACTTTGACTTACGCGTAGACTTAGAGTAAGAGACTAAGGTTAGCGTAGCCCTATAATCTCAAACATTGTTGTTTCACTTTCAGATTGCAGTGGTGGGCTATCTGGCGGAATCATAGCGTTTATAGTGATATTTACTTTGTTATTCCTCTTGGTGGTATTCTTAGCTTTGAGGAAGAGAGTACAAAAGAAGCAAGCTAAAATTCAAAAACCGGTAAGTAACATGCTAACTTTCTTAAAAGTTTTAATATTTACAAACTATCCCTGCTTTTTAAGAATAACATTAATATGTAACACGATATAATTATTAAATCACAATTAAATAAAGTTGAATCACTATCAAATCATCCACCCGTCCCATAAACGATTGCTAATCTATCCTAAAGATAAATTGATATTTTCTGACTTAAAAAGTGGTCCTCTATCTCACAGAGTGGAACCAAGAAGTGGCTAGGAAATGCCGAGGTAAATAACTCCCCTTCCCACTTCACAGAGCCAGGGCCAGGTGGATAGGATGACAGCGCTAGATAACAGCAAGCTCACTGCCCTGATTGAGGTGGCTAACGACCCTGAGGTGGACGATAGTGCTGTTAAACTGGCTCTACGCAGTCCGGAACCTGATCCAGTTTATGACGAGATATGATCCGACATTCAAACTACAACATGATCCAAATTACCAGATAAGACAGGAGAGGAGAACTGAGAAGGAAATGTGGATAATTTGAAGCAGTCAGGATTTGGATATTGGATACGAGAGAAACGACACTTTGGGACGAAAGAAGGATTAGGATTCCTTGGACTACGTGATATATTAAGACGCAATGAAACTATATCTATCTACTATATTCCTTCTGTAGCAATAGCATCCTCCATAAATGTAATAGATTTTTGGTGTTGTAATTTGTTTAATTATCTCTATCTCTAGCTACTATAATTCAAAGAATTATTTCTGTACATGCTGTACGTCTGCCCACGTGCAAATCAGACGAGAAATAGGAAGTTGCGTAGTAACCATGGTAACGATATTCAAAAGTGCACTTGCACGTGCAAGGATTTGAGAGGGGCATTTTGATCGGTTTTGTAATTGTAGTAAGTACGTTGTGTTCAGTGCGAGATACATTTTAATCGGCTGAATCTTCGGTTGTGACGGATATTTGTTGATGCTATAAAAACTGACTACCAAAGAATACTATTACCTTCCTCCCTGTGACGGGTGACCACGGGCTTTCTAGTTATAATTATAAAACAATTATTTCTGTATGTATGTACGACCGCCCACGTGCAAATTTGATGAGAAGTAGGAAGCTGCATAGTAACCATGGTGACGAGGATTATTACACGCACGTGCACGTGCAATAATTGTTGTTACGACATTTTGATCGGTTTGTGGTAATTACGTTGTGTTCAGTGATGAGTGAGAGCTACATTTTAATGGGCTGTATACTCGCATAGTTTTTTGATGCGATAAAAAATGACTACCAAAGAATACTATTACTATTAGCTTCCTCCCTGTGACCACGGGTTTTCTAGTCTTCTATATTATTATTCAGAGAATTCTTTATGTCTGTATGTACGACCGCCCACGTGCAAATTAGACGAGAAATAGGAATTTGCGTAATTACCATGGTTACCATTGTTACACGCACGTGCATGTGCAATGATTGTTTTAACGTCATTTTGATCGGTTTTGTTGATATTACGCTGTGTTTAGTACGAGCAACATTTTAATCGGCTGTATCTTTGGTTGTGACGGATACGTCACAACCAAAGATACAAAGATTTAAACTTACGCGATTTAAACTTACTAACAAAAAATACTATTAGCTTCCTCCCTGTGACCACGGGTTTTCTAGTTGAATATAAAGTTGTAAATTCAAATTTTAGAAGTTATCGGCTGTGATGATTCTTGATATCGTATTTGATAGGTAACCTATCAAATACGATATCAAAAATCATCACAGCCGATAACTTCTAAAATTTGAATTTACAACTTAGGTTCATAACTTTTGTCCAGATTTATGAAGATATGACAGGATATCACATTGTGCGATCATCAATTTATCTTCATGGTGGGAATTAAAAATAAAACAAAAATTTAATTCAAATTATTTACAAAACGTTATATACAACGTAAAGAGAAAAAGTAGAGATCTTAGCATATCCTCCCGGTTAAAAAAGAGGCTTAATAATGGAACACTTTAATTCCAACGTTTTTTCTCAAACATCTCTGTTGACAGATAATCAATCCCCAGAGTGGTTTTCACATGTGTAGACAGTGGAACTATACCTACATTGATCAACATTTCCACTAGGTTATTTTCTAATAATTGCATGGCTGCACTTTTGGAAATTTGATCACTGCAATCTCCACTATCGATCACTGTGAGATTAAAATTAAACCTATAATATACGCTCTAGTACCACTTGGTGACCTAGGTTTAAAACTATGTAAGTTCTTAATACCACTCATCGGAATGGTTTGAACTAGTATAAAGATACTGTATTTATATATATAGTTTTCAAAACAACATCTGATAAATAGAAATCCCTCAAATATCGAGGTATATCTAGAAAATGATTAAAACTTGATCGTTTACGTGATAAGGGAAACGCAAAAATAGTAGACCGTAAACTCAAAATCGCAATTTAATTGTCAGTGAAACCACTCAAAAAGCGAAAGTAGAAATACACATTATTCAGTGAACTTGTAAGTTGTAATTGCATTATGAATTAAAAAATGTAACCGATATATAGTTTTGCTGATAAAATGTATGGTTTATTCGAAAGTGATGGTCAACTTATAAATAAATTAAAGTTGTGAAGTGGCCGAGTTTTCTCGCTTTAAGTACACTTCAAATTATTTGTTGGGAAAAATGCCCGCAAAATGTCCTTTTCGTAGTTATAAGAACATGAATCCAAAAAATAACTCAACTTATCTTCTGCCTCTGAAAATCAATAAACTGAAAAATTATTTGTTTGCAAAACCAACATGACCCCGGCTGTAAGAGTTAGCTGTGTTGATCACTGCTAGATAAAAATGGTACGCACTTTAAATTGTTTAAGATAGTGCTAGCACAAAAATAATTGATTCTTTCATCTTCACAAGAATAACGTATGTAAAAATGGGAACTGAAAAATGAAAATTAACATTTTCTGATGCTATTTTAAAATAAAAAACTCAATTTCATCGAGTCAATCTCATTTCATAAAACATATCGTCCACAATTTAAAATCAAAATCAACGCATCTCAAGTGAACAATATGGTGCACTAAAACAGAGAAAAAACTCAACTAAATGACATGGTTGGCAAATCCCGGGCTAAGGGGGCCGTGCCCCCGACTACTAGGGGGCTGGTCCCGCAGTCCAGTGTTCGGGTTCTGCGCGGACCGGTCTGCCCGTAGGTCCATGCTGTATTGTCTATTTGAGGAGGTAGCGGGTTGTGGCGCTGACTGCGTAATGACAGCGTAGTCGCTGTTGAGGGCTGTGTAGTGCGAGGTGGTACAAGGGGGTGCTACCCCACAGTACGTCACCCCCGTGTGATTTGGGCAAGTATTGAAGTGGGTGGGGGTGTAGCGAGTTGGAGGGAAGCACATGGGCGCCTGTAGAGAGGCGGGGGTTGGAGGAAGGAGAGGTGGACTGTCTCTGTCATCGTAAGCTGGAGGAGCTTCTTCTTCTTCTAACAGTGCACTGTCCATGTTCATGTTCGGCATTTGGGTCAGCAGCTCTGTGGGATAGATAACATTACATTTCAGCTTCAGGATGATAAAACATATCGTGATAAATACATGAAAAGAGTCAACATCATAGAAGATATGAGCAGTTTAAAGGAGGTAAGAGTGAGCAAGCTGACCTGATCTCATAGGTAGTGGAGGAGGTATTAGAGTAGAGGGGTAGGGGCAACTGAACATACCGCTCTCCCTCCACTCCTCCGGTCTACACATCTGGTAAGGAATAGTATTGACCGGGGTCCAGGGCCCGCGGGTCTGAACTCGGCCATCAAACATGTGTCCACCTGGTGTCTGAGAGACATCTGACTCCTGAAGAGAAAAATTTTGAACGTCTTGATGGAAAATTCATTCAAGGAGAAACTTACAAACAGACAAAATATGTACCTGAATATTAATTCTGAGTTTTAAGATTCAAGACTGACTTACCCTCTTCTTGCGATGTTTCCGATAAAGATTGTGAACTATAAGACCAATGACAAAGCAAATGATAGCACTGACAACAATCGCTACCACCATCCCGACCATGGTTATATTAGGGATCTGAGCGGGGGCCTTCTCCCTATCATCGATTACCATCTCTCCTACTGGAATAAAGTAACGGTTAATTTGATGTTAACAAGAATGCTGAAGTAGTATGGATAGTGTATCACAGTTTTTTACTTTAATTCCACGGAATTCAAACGGCTAACCAAGTTTATCTAAATCACGTCATTCGCGAATTGGAGTAGTTTCAACTATTTGCTCACCAGAAATAAGAAGCTGTGCGATCTTGCTAGTGATCCGTCCCTCGCTATTGGTAGCTGTGCACCAATACTTCCCCTCATCCTCCTCCAAAACGCGATATATTTTTAGAAAACCTAATTCTGTTATCTCCGATCCGTCAGGAATGTTCGCGCCCTCTTTAAACCACTGGATCTGTTTAAATGATCCGTTTAAGGATGACTCACGAGTACATACGCGAGAATATACAAACAACAAGCTGCTTGCGCGTTATTACTATTTTATTACGTTCAACGAAAATATTTGATTCAGATTATAATGTTTAAACAAGCGATATTTACTGATGAGGTGACAAAGTATAACAAACCGTAGGACGGGGGCTTCCTTCAGCTTGACACTGCAGCTCGATATTAATGTCCTCCTCAAACGCTGAGATGTTCTCAGGTTGCATTGTGAAGTACGGTTTCTCTGTTACGGTTATTGCGCCCTGTTCAGAAACTCGGCCACTGGTGTTGTTCAGCGTACACACGTACGTTCCCATATCACTTAATTCAACCTGGGGGAAGCAGGGGCTGGTTAGATTAAACAGAGTTGAAGTTAAGAAAGAAACGTGTGAAAGTTTAAAATCATATCAAATCACCAAAATGAATGATCAGAGTAAATCTATATCGCAATGTTTAAAAAGAGAAGAATGTTAAGTAACGTACAGCTGGGATCATGAGATAGCTCTTAGTTTCCACAGCCTTCCTGGTGATTGGAGCCCCGTCCTCCCGTCTCCAGACCCCGACCTCACCATCCCTCCCACTGCACATCAGGGTCACCGGAGTTCCTCTGGCTACAGTCTGCTCATTAGGCTTATCTCGGAACCTGTCAAAACAGCGAGGTTATTAAATTTAGAAATTAACATTTCACTTTGTGCTTTTATCCCGCTCAATTATGGAAACGGGCAACGTCCAATAGTTCAAATCAAGCGATTAGTAAAAGTGATCTTCTTGTTAATTTTAACTTACGTTGGTAGAGGAAGGCAAGTCTCTGTTGGTTGGACCAGATCGGAGACAAGGCATTCTGACTGTCTGGAGACACATCTCATCTCGTTAGTTGTTTTACACCAGCTGCAGTACGGGTAGTATAGATCCAGACATTCGCTGAAAGCAACGGTGTAAGTTCAAGGAAGGTAACATCTAATCGAGGAAGGTTCGGAGAAAAGGAGCTTGCATTTGACATTTAAATTTTAGGGAAGCATGGTTTAAGACATGGCGCGCGGAATAAACGCGCGCTTGTAGTACGTTAGCAATGAAAATGTATCACAAATCCATTGTTCGTCGTTCGCGTCTGCCGTTTATGTGCAAGACATTTCCTTTCAAGACAAGTCGGCTCCACAACACATCGAAAGTGAAGGCCCCGAGACACGGAAACTACCGACCAAGGTCAACGAAACCTCTGCAATTCTCTGGCCTTTAATTAGGTTTAATCTTAATGGCAAATTAACACACGAATTACCACTCAGTCAATAGTTATTAATCGTTAACAAATGTCGAGTTCAGAGGTCCTGTGACACCACGGTTTTTGAAGTCAATATTTAATTCTCACCTGCAAGTTGAAGCATGTTGACAGGCGTCCTCGAGCCAAGTCGGAATCTTGATCACCCACGAATCAGACAGCGCGTAGAGCATGTTTGTGTCCTCTGATATAGACAGGGATTTAACCACACCGGTGGGAGAGGTCTTGACAATGCTGTAGTGAGTTATTCCCGTCAATCCTGCTTCCAATCCCACACGGACCACGTATCCTTCTTCTGTGAAATACAAATCATTAGAAATTCTGTCTGGGAAATAATCAAAACCAGTCTGATGTCCATTTTTTTCAAGACCTCGAGCCAATCGCCAGAATATCGCAGGAATATTCCCACATATTTTAAAGTCTCCCTCCAATTTGTATAAAGCGAGGCGGGAACTAGACTCAGCAGATTAGCTCTTTAATGAAATGTAATTATGATTTCCGTTCGTTAACCATGTTGTACACATTTTATACCAAATGTAGACGCATGCTGTCCCGCTCCACATTATATCTTATCAGAGATTTGGGCAATTTCAAGAATTCCTGCCATTTCATTCTTGTCGCGAAAAATGTAGACTTATATTAAAAATTTGTCTGATTAGCTCCTTATCAATATTCAATTCACAGGGATACCCAGGGGACAGTATGGTGCAAGATAAAATAAGGGGTGTACGGAAGACGTCAACAAATGTACGATATTCACATGAAATTAAGACTAAACTGTTTAACACCCCCTACAGTGTTGTGGTTCCTAATTAATGAGCCTGCAGGACCAGGGGGAACATTCACGCAAACTTGTTTACAAAACCTCCCACTCTCCGAGGGGGGCTGGCAACCCGCCAATCCCAGCTCAGTATTCTGCCCACGTGACCCGGTGTTATCCAATGAGGTGCTGGGATTGCTGAGAGGACAAATAGAGGACGGAGGTGGCCGGGTGGCTAGCTTGCTTGTTGGGGAATATAAAGTCTCCTCGTTTAATAAAACACCAGTGTACTTTACCCCCCTGTGTGTTTAGTGTGTATTTGTTATGAACGTGCAACACAAGTATCTCCCAGTGTGTGTTTGTATACAGTGACATTCAGGGGTGTGGCTGGGAAATAACCATTATTGTTATTGGGTTGTGACAATGACAGTATTGTAAGAGTGACAAATTGAGACCCAATGGCCGGACAGGATGGAAAGGCCGGAATCGGGAGAAGCAATATCCTGGATTACTTGTTTGTAGTAGATAGGGCAAGCAATGACCACTAGATTCCTAGCATACTTGGCATTGTGTTGTGGAGACTAGAGCCCCACTAATTATAATAGAGACTACAATGGCATCATCGGATGATTCCGCGAACACCAATTATATGCTTTTTATTGGTCAGTATTTGGGTAGTGTACACTGTAATAGGAGTATAGTAAAATGGTGGCCGAATAATTCTGGCGAATGAATCCGAGCCTTGAAAAATAGATGCAGTGATGCCCGTAGCGGTAAGTTTTATGGAGAGGGTGCATGTAAAGTCTTGCATATAAACAAAATTAGTGCCCATCTCATCCCTGAACATGTAAAAAAGTGAAATTCACAAGTCCAGATAACCACGATGGCATAATATGGCATATTATGTTAAACTCTTTGCTTATCAAAAGTGTAATCAGACCAGTTCACGGCGATCAGACGAAATTCTTTCATCTTGCTAATGCTTCAATACGTCACATTCAAATTTCATATAAACTCTAGTTCACAAGTCCACAAATTGAGAAGCACTCCATTAAGGGGGGATTTATTAGACGGAGTTTATTGAGTAAACATATTATTACTATGATACGCTAAGGATCTGGATACAGTGAGGGGCCCTGACACTCTCACCACAAAACACACAGCAACCCACAAACCAGTGAACAGGGTAGCTGTGTGTTTGGCCTCCCCCTCATTACTCCTCCAAATCTAGCACCTCCAGAGTTCCCAACGTTTGCTAAGCTTGCTGATACACACCTCCGTATTAGCAGGGTCTGACTTTGTTAATCCGGGCCGACCTATCAAGGATGGCTAAAGGGTCCCGTATTTACACTCTATTAACCTGAGTGCAACATGCCTGATTACTGATACTCCCCTCTTCCCCTCCACTTCCCGCTCTTTTTAGGCAGACTACAATTTACTCAAGATATTGGTTATCTGGAATGTAGAGATCTAGATTCCAACATTTAATGATACTCGTGATATGCTGTGAGCAGATATAGGGGTTTAAATCAGATATAATAAGGGTTGAGATGCTCTGTAACAAGGAGGGTACACATCAGACAGATACATGATCCTCCATTTTGTCAGTTACACTGGTCGAACCCTGGACTCAGAATTATATGTAGATCGATTATATTGTCGTGATTGAGCTAACTGATCTCTTTTCAGACAAGCCTAGTCGTTAATCCATCATCTTGTAAACCGCAGAAACATTTAAGTCGCCATCTGAAGCCGATTCATCTGTCACATTTTAACCCCGACCCTCAATTCTATTATCTATGTGGAGTATTAGAAACGATACTCTGTACACAGCGACCCAGTCCAACTGTAGCCCGACAGAGAGGTTTAGAATTAATCAAGGGAATTACAATTAGCTGCGAATCAATGCAAATAATCAAGCACGTGAGCCCCACGTGATCCCTCTACTGTGGTGTGAACGTGTTCATAATACAACGTGCTTCTGTGAAAATTAAGGTCTACCACCGCAGGGCTCGCAGCTTTGTATAATTAGCAAGAGCTGCTTGGCTCATCTTCATAACAATGCCTCAAATTACATTCCTACCAATAGCAATACCACAAATTTAATCGCACCTTTAATATGATTTTGCGGTTTGACACAAGCGAGAATTTTATAAATGTCTGTTAGGCTTGAATTATGAGGTTTCGCTATTTCGCGTTATTAGCCTCAAGTTTGAGCAGGTTTAAATCGCACATGACTGAGAAGAAACCATGGTAAACCACGAGTAACTGGCCTTGGCTCCAAAGTTTCTACTTTTAGACGATATTCAGACTGGAATATCGTTCAATTTAATTTAAGTTAATTTGGTCACGCTCTGAATGAGAAGCCCTAATAATGGTTAATTTCGATACGGACAATAAAAGATTAGCCCGGGGCGTTGTAGAGTGGAAACATTTTAACAGGTTAATTTGCCCGAAAATTATTTCAAAATGAACGGCTATACCGAGACCAGTCATACAATAACCAGTGGTGCCCCTACACCCCTGATAATAACAAGTGTCGTTTTAAACGAGCCGTTTTATTAATACTTAAGAATCAGGTGGTGCTGGGCGAACAAGGAAATATTCAGTTTGATTAGTCAGTCTAGAGAGAGGTTAATAAAGTAGTTAAAAAGTTAACTCTAGTTACCTGATCCAGCGTAGATGATAGTGTAGTCTCTGTCTCCAACTCTCTTAGTGATCACTGCTACACTTGTCAACCTGTGCAAATGTTAATTCAGTACGTCTGAGTTAGCTTTATCAGAATGTTATCAACCATCTCTTATATTAACCTCCCTGAAATTCCCATCTTGATCTCTGAAACTGATCAGACAACAGGGATGTTCAGGTCACGTGATATTACAGGATGAAGCTGTCTTGTAATGTGCAGTGTAGAGAGCTAACCTTGCACTCTCAAACTGTTCATGCTGACTGGAGTTGCGGTTATCAAGCTAAATTCCAGCAGTTTGTCCAGAGCTGCCTGAGGAGCGTGTGCTCTTCAGCACTATTCGACAAAGTGCATGCTGGATAGTAATATCAGACTGGAGTTTTAATTGTACATCACAGCTCAGCCAATAGATAATAACGTGTGAGACCACGTGACACGATCTTGACCAATAGCGAGGAGGGAACCGGCAGACAGCTTTCAATCAAGTTAAAATAACAGAACTTAAATCAGAAGGGCAGGGGACTGATCTTTTGAAGTGTGCCTACCGATTATAGTAATAGTCTTGTAATTGGGAACGATGATCGGGAATTGTATCAGCTCAGTCGGGTTAAATGGGACCACTCAAATATCCGACTTCCATGTATTCGCCTAGACGCTGGAACTCGGCTAGCCGAAAGACAAACATAAATTTCATGATCCGTCATATCACATATTTTTCTAAATTGCTGGTCAAAATTTGGATGACTGCAGCATGGCATGATAAAATAAAGATTTTCCATCCAGTAGAATCAGAGATGACTTTACCTGGGTCCACAATCAAATTCATTAAAATTAATGTGATAACTTCAGATCCTGTCATCGCTCTAATAACATCACAGATCAGGTTCAGTGAACCGTTTTTCGACAGATGATTAACATGAGTTCTAGTCTCCATAGTCTTGGGACACAGTTGGTTGGTTTTCACACAAAAGAACAGCTGGTGCGCGTTATTTGATACCAAGCTCGGCAATTCATTGCACAAATCCCATTAAGCTGTTTGTAATATTGCAAAATGCGGCAGTGTGCCCTCAGAAACCAGATAGTTGGGAAAATGTACCCCCAGAAACCAGATAGTTGGTAAAATGTACCCCCAGAAACCAGATAGTTGGTAAAATGTACCCCCAGAAACCAGATAGTTGGTAAAATGTACCCCCAGAAACCAGATAGTTGGTAAAATGTGCCCCCAGAAACCAGATAGTTGGTAAAATGTGCCCTCAGAAACCAGATAGTTGGTAAAATGTACCCCCAGAAACCAGATAGTTGGTCAAATGTACCCCCAGAAACCAGATAGTTGGTAAAATGTACCCCCAGAAACCAGATAGTTGGTCAAATGTACCCCCAGAAACCAGATAGTTGGTAAAATGTACCCCCAGAAACCAGATAGTTGGTAAAATGTACCCCCAGAAACCAGATAGTTGGTAAAATGTACCCCCAGAAACCAGAAAGTTGGTAAAATGTGCCCTCAGAAACCAGATAGTTGGTAAAATGTACCCCCAGAAACCAGATAGTTGGTAAAATGTACCCCCAGAAACCAGATAGTTGGTAAAATGTGCCCTCAGAAACCAGATAGTTGGTAAAATGTACCCCCAGAAACCAGATAGTTGGTAAAATGTGCCCTCAGAAACCAGATAGTTGGTAAAATGTACCCTCAGCCGCAACAGAGTTGAGAATGTGTCTCCTCAAAGACCACAAGTATGTGGTGTGAGAATTATATGGGAGCCAACTCTTGATCAAACAACGGTAATCTTTCTAACTTGAAGTGAGAAATAACCTGTTGACAAGATCACGGCTCTGACCATCTGGCGTTAAGAGCATCTGCTGTAAATTAAAACTGAGAAATCTAGCAACTGACCTTGTAGACCTCTAAAAATAACCATAAAACTCCGGAAGTATTTAAAGTTATTTACTTAAAACATTCGAAGAAAATATGAAAAAGTGTACCTAGTTTCAGTTTGAGTATAGTAGAGAGGTTCGCTCTGAGAGATTGCCCGTTCCATCATGGTCTGGGTTGCTGCTACGTTTATAGACTTCTTGTTCGAACACTGAAATGTTATAATGTTGAAATAATGTTGCTACTGTAAACCACTTCTAGACCTTTCTACCTCGCATAATAATTAACCTCAACCGAATTTGCATGAGAAGTTTCATTTTCATCTATTTGCCCGTTATTTTAAACAGCCGTACCTAGACAATATTTCAGTCTCTAACGCCGTGCAAGATTTAAAGCAGCGGACAATGTAAGAGCGGTGGTTGTTAAGTACTACAAACACTAAGAATGCAGCCCTTCCCTTGTCAAAAATTCGCACAATGCTTCCTCATTTAAAGTTTGGAGATATAATCTCGCCATTTAAAACCGCATAACTAGCGATATCTCGTATCGTCTGTGTCGCGGGTGTATTTAACAAAGGAGTTGATAACAAAACAGATCACGTGTGCGCGTTCCCGAACTTTGATTGGCTGATTTAGTGCCACGAAAACGTCTTACATGTCGCTGTACATGTTGTGTTCCCTTAGATGCATGAGTTAAGATTGGCTAGTCGATGTGTGGACCAGTGCCAAGTTGCAAGGATGACCAGAAGGAACATATATCGTGATATGTAAATATTGTGAATGCTTGGAGACGCAGGTCTGTGTTCGGGGCAAGTGGAAAAAGAGAGATGGTTTTGTCAAGACTCGGCCACCAGTAAAGTCACAGACTGCCTGACCCGAGCCCTGTTTTCGACATTGAAAATTTTCGCATTTATGTGAATATTTCTCGATCAAGGGCGCATTGATGGCTCGCTCGGTAGCGCGAAAGACCTGTGGTGGAGCTTTAGATGGTTTTGTTCAGGGGTTATTTACTGAAGGTGAGAGTTTTATACACGATATTCTTATACTATATATATATTATATATATAATATATATTCTGTATGTGCACGAAAAATTTATTTCATATACGATATTCAGAATATGAAGAGAGTCTGGATTATAAACCCATTGCTGTGTAGTGTGTAAACTATAACACTCGGTACACGCAGCGCCCTACCTGACCTCTTGACAAGCTTCCTAGGGTTAAGAGCGAACAAGACCATTTTGAACAAGAGTATTTAATGGTCGCTGCATTTCCGGGGCCACGTGCCATGTTTCTCACACGTGCTACGTCCTCAGCCAGTGGCAACACAGCTCGTCGCTAGGCAACCAATCAAAAAGCCGCGGCCTCCCACGTGATTGAACCTGTCAAATATGTTGAGAAAACCACAGGAGAGTCTGAGTGTGGTTACTGTGATCCTCCCGATATCTCCCGTCACTATTAAGTGCTTGCAGTTAGAGTTTGGTGGAACCGATGACAGGTTTGGTCAGGTTATCTCCTTATCTTGATTTAACAAGGGTCAATCTGCTTCATACTGTGCTCTTCACATCCGGCAACTGTAGACATATTCCAGACTGATACCACCTGTATCCTCCCCTCAAATCATCTTCTCCACAAACAGTGACATAATGTGTGCAGAGAGCAGCTCTAGAGAGGAGTCTAAACTGACCAGTAAAGCGCAGAGAGTTTTGGAAGCATTTAATTGTCCGCCACCTAGAAGTTGGAATTAAAGTATTCAACCAATACTACTTCAACCACTTGAATAGTTGAATAAATTCTTTGTCTATTTTCACTGGAGAGAAAACTACTGCAGTTAAAGTCTGAGAGTCTCAGGCGTTTTGCACTTTTGCAGTATACAGTAAGGCTAGAATTGTACAGGTTAATATCTAGCTGTAGTAGTACACGATCGTGACCGATGGACGATTATATTCTATAATCGCAGTAACTATGCCCACTTATGATTTGACATTAGCTGATTATTAAAGCCAACGTATCTTCCTTCTCGATTCTGATACGCACCGAAGCACACTGATTCGTACTTATTTTATTAATAGAACAGCCAAGAGTCCAAGAGAAGATAAATGGTCCGTGGAATGTTAATGTACATTTGTGAAGTAATAACACATTTTAAATTCGAGTTAGAGTGCCTGACCATTTCGAACTTCAATTATCGCCATCTAAAGATCTCAGCTAGCTAAAAAAGCATTTAAACTTTTACTGCTCTCAGTGAAGATTGAAGGTCGGTAAATTTCTCTCCTCCGAGATTTAAGTTCTAAAATCTCTTTATACACGCTCCTGAACTGAATAACACGTTTCAAATCTGCTAAATATGAAGCACGATGATACATCCAGGCTGATCCATAGGTTGCTGCACTCAATAAAAGCAAAAACCGTTTATCTGAAGGGCACGTGACCAAGATCTGGCACGTGACCAAGATTCGTGTCCTACCTCCGGGCTTTCTTCAGCACCGAATTTCAATCCAACGCAGATTCTTTCACAGCTGAAAGGATTCTTGTGGCCAGGTCATGTTTCTGGACAAGCACTAGGGCCTAAGTAGCTACTATTTGAATAGCAACGTCATGTGACATCAGGATCTTTATTAACTTATAATAAAACAATATTACGAAAGTCGGTGTCAGATAAATGGTCGAACTCAGCATTACGGCGTACAGATAACAATTTAATTTCACACTCCATTTGTCGTTAAAATATGTATGAAACTCAATTCGACAAATGTGCTCGAGTCTTTTTCTTCTAGAGTCTAGAAGTAAAATCACCTCAAGTCATTTTGGTAATTATAGAACCGATTTTACAAATTTACACACTTTTTTTACACTTTAGACGTTGTTGATTGGTTGTCCAATTGATAAGTCACTACTTTTACAAGTGGTAACAAACAAACCACAGTGTAAATTGTAATGTAACCAATCAGCAAAACCAATGAGCCCAATAAAAGAGACTGTTGCCTATTAGCCTAATTGTCTCTGTTTACCTGTCAAACATCCAATTAAAGATACTATCTAGTAGAGAATATCCTGAACAATAGGGCTAGGTCCCTATTAACCAGAGATATCTCATTAGCAAGAGAGGTGGGAACCTTTTAACCCCTTCAGGCTTCTAACTGCCCAGCCTTGAGTAATGGCCGGCAAGCAGGGAATGGCTGTTGAGCTCTTAATGTCCTGAAAAATAGGGCAACAGAAATTTTAATGGCATCTCGCTGGACTCTGGAATTCATTTGAAATTGGTTGGAGCCATGATACAAGAGCTGAGCCCAGCACTTAGCTGTCATTCTGTGTAGCTGGCAACTAGTCCAGTTTAATTAGCTCATAGTACACGAGATTACTCAAATTGCCATTTACTTAATTATCCCAGAACTGTTAGACTAGTGAAATAAAACCACTATCTCACTTGTACCCTCTCTCACAGATATCGTACAATCCATGGATCCCAGACGTTTTATTTCTCAATTCCTACGTTGAGTAAATTCCTCCGGATCTATGTTCAGTGTTCACTAACTGACTTTAACGCAGGAGAGCCTAAACGTGCAGACATTTAGATCTTGAATTACTATATGTATTAAATCTTAAGAAACAGATCCATGTTTAATTTTGTGACAGTACAATGGAAATTACCCCTCATAGTTTAACAAGGATTACTGAGCATAATTTACATGTTTGCCTTGTGTTATATGCCAGAACAAACACGAAGAACCTTGGTAGTTTCGAAGCTAAACTGTATCTCTGCATTACTGATCAGCTTATACTGGTATGATAAATAGTACTTAATTCGTAAGATTGATGGGCCTAAGATGGCTTCCACCAAATCATAATATCCGGAGGGACCTTAGTCTCAGTCATATAAAATCAGTCCGACTCAACTGTAGTCCAGACGTAATCCCAATATCTACTGCAGATCCCAGGAGGACAACTAATCGAGATTTAATTTGTATTAATGTTACGTAAGAGCATCCTCTAAGGTAGCGGTAACCAGTGTTCAAGCTGCACATTTTAGTCCGCAGATTATCATCCAGACCCAATGGGGGCCCCTTGCAAATAATCCTCGTTACAACAGTTAAATATTATTTGCCTTACTGAGAGTTCTTACAGCCAATAGCATTTTAAGAATATTGAAATCAACCAATCAGAACACAGGATGCAGATCACGTGACCCAGCTATCAAGCCCATAATGTTTCCTGAAAACTCGGCCAGGGTAAAGTTTACTTTTTTGCAGGATAAGCTCCATAAGATGGGGGGTCGGATAGATCCGGGAGTGGGGGTTAAATTGCACCAAATTCACATCTTACCACTAATAATTACCCTAATTAGCTCACTAACGACCCTAGTGTGGATGTCGTGTGTTACATTTAAGTTTAAATGTTGTTGTTGGGAGTAAATAGAATAGCACATTTACCACTGTTCATATTGTTACAACCTCTAGTACCACTACGTAACTATGTTTACACGAATAATGAAAGAAATAATTATTGCACAGCAATATTTTAATGATGAGGGATGATTTTTGTGAGGTTTTTATAGTGGAGATAAATGAAAATGATGAAATAGCTGAAAATAAAGATTCAACCGGTTGACCCTCTATAAAACCAGAGTTATCAACATATATTATTATTAACAAATAAAAAATAAAAGGAACACATAACTTATAATTGTAGGTGAATGTCCCTGATGTTAACACTGATAATAGAAGCTAGCACAATCACCTAAACCATTTGTCATTCACATTGGTCATTACTCATTTCCTCTAGCTAAGTGCGGATATCTCTATTTATAGCTCACTGCTAATCTTGTGGTGATGTTTCTGCTCCTACACTACTTTAAACTACATCATCGGACTATAAAACCAGACCGTATTACTTCTCCAAAAATGATGTATTCATTGAAGGTTAATGCGCATGTTTTCTTATGAAATGAAGGGATGTTAGGTTCACATAAATCATATTAACCCATATTTTCATATCCAATTAGCCGTAAAACATCGGCTAGTAACAAATCAAAGGGGTTCAAAGGGTCCGGCGTTTATACGGAAGCTCTAACCGTTAAATGATATTCAACACTAGAGAGAGTCCTTCTCAGGATAACTTATTAGGAGGATAGTTTTTACGAGGTAAGCATCTTTCATCTTGCTATGAATATTGGAATATGGCTTTGAAGTTTATCTATGTAATGGTAAAACTTCATCATTTAAATGAAATAAAGTGTTATACGGTTATATAATTCTAGGGCTACAAAAAGGTTTCAAGTTTGTAAAAATGTGGTAAACTAACCGAGAATGGCTGGTTATCAGCAGTGACCCACTCTCTGTCAGTATTATCGTAAGAGAGATAAGGACCACTGAAGACTGCGTCTATATCTTTTATCTGATAAGAACAGAGAATACTCCCCGTCCGTACGTTCCTGAAACATTCTGGTTAAGTAATTAGGTAATTAGGAATTGGTTGAATTGTTTGAAAATGTACAGAACCCATAATTTATGAGAGTTTGTTTGGGAGCCTCTTGTCGGATGATTTCAATCGTTTTGACAACAAAGCCACACACATGTGCTTGTTTACAATTTGAGTTAAGGGTCTTCTTTAGACGCAGAACAATAAAATCATTAGCTATGAACAATTAGTGCCAAATTGTCACATTTACATATTCCACATAATATGCCAGCTCAACTGTAAACATTTGAAAAGGTGGAGAGCACTAGGTCCCTCTAGGTCCCACGCTCCCCTCTCGGTCGAGGTTGGATGTGGTAAAAGTGTAAAGTGTAACCGAACTAACGAACTCTAGAGTTATAGCTACATTCATATTGAAGTGCAAAAGTAGAGATCTCGAGCCTTTTGTCTGAATAATAGGCAGATATACTACACCTATAATACTACCTAGTACCTATTGATAATAGACAAATTAGCACCTTCATTTCATTCCGCACTTCAACTACCAGTATAGATAAACCAGATGACGTAGTATCACCTGTGTGCTACTACACGGTGATACTACCTGTGTGCTTTACAGACAACTCATTTGTTGCTCCTTGCTAGGTAGCACGTTATTGATATGAACTCTGTGCTCAGTTTATCATCCCTGTGCTACATATCAGGCCCTTGGCAAACAAGCCTCAGGGTTCAGCCCAACAACCAGTTACTCTCAGCTTTTCTCAGCAGACAAATCAGTTGGAGAAATGCGATAAGAATGGTGATCTCTAAGTTCTGACAAGAGAATTACTACAATTACACCAGTGACCCTCGACTGGGCCGAAGTGTTGCGGTCAATTGTGATAATCACTTCCACGCCCTGAAACTACAGAGACATGCTGTCAATAAATTAAAACTTGATATCCTGGTAATCAGTATCATGAGGATTAAACTACACTTACAATCTGTGTGAAACATGAGACAAGTTGACTCATAATTTGACTTTAACAGTTCCGCCCACTAATCACATTATTGATGATAATTCGATATTAATTCCAGTAAAACCACACAAAGGGCCTGCACAGTGCACACCCTCTGTTTTTGGCCGACTAGTGACCTACCCACTACTGGTGTTCAGTGATTTTCAAGGTCACAAATCAGTTTTACTACCTGACCTGATCTCTTTGCCCTGATCGAGTTAAGGGGACTTTTGCCGCCAGCCAGATAATGTTATAATGAATACCCACATCATTTTCCACTACGGTGAATCTGACCGTTTGGTGCGGAGCACATTTAATTTGTGGTGACAGGAGCTGAACTGATGATATATTAAAATGCTCCTCACCTCTGAGGTGGAGATACTGAGAGTGAAACTGATACGGTAGTTAGAGGTGGTCATTATCGTGAACTGTTATTGGAGTACCTCTGTTAGGATGGGATGCACTGAGCGAACAGAGATCTAACAGACTGTAACTCTGGAATATACCCACTAGTGTTGGACTGTAACTCTGGAGGAGAGTTCAGATCTTAAATCCCTTATAATCATAAATAAGGGCTTGCTGTAAGTATAATAAAAGCAGTGATCTTAATTCGCAGACAGTTATTTCAATACTTACCAATAATGAAAAACTTAATTTCTGGTGATAAAAACACTTAGCAAGTGTGATCTGATGAACATGGTGTTAGTTGAATTCATGATGAATCTTAACAAAAACCTGATTACACCTGATATCATCTAATTAGGATGGACTGAACAATGAATTGACAGTAGAACTGTAGAAGTGCTATCAAGTACCGGTCTCTGTAGACCTAACAGTCCTGAGGGGTCAGATCCTAGTCTAATTGTAGTGTACCAATCATTGGTTAATTAACATTAATACCAATTAGTGTAGTAGTGTACAGTGTAATGGTGTATATCTGGAGATGATTTATAGGAACTCCTTCATCAAGAGGTTTATTTAATTCTCAAAAATGTAGACACTTATTCACATCCGGTATTTTCCAGACAATATTTCCTGGTTAATTTTGATGTGATGTCGGCAGTGAAAACAGACTATTTAACGTTGGTGGTCATCTTTTGAACAGAACAAAGTTTATTATGAAGAAAACACTTCACATTACTGATGGCCAGCTGTTCCCCGTTCCCAACTGCATTTTAACACTATCACACATGATTCGCAATGAGTCATTGTCTCATTGATCATTTGAACTGGTTGGCAAAAAGTGCACGAGATTTCTGTTACACCGCCACAAAAAACACAGTCAGACTGACTGCTGTCCACTTTTAAAAGTTGCAGATTTGATTAACAACCTTGACACCCACTGGAACACTCTGACCACTGTAATAAAAGGAGATATTATGGTACGTACCTCTGACCACTAAATACGGCGTAGAGGATCCTATCTTTGTAGAACGCTCCCCCCACTTCATTGTGGTCAAACGGAGGTTCTCCTGGCTTGTTGCTGGTGCAGTATATCCGGGCTTTACTGAAACAGAACAGTTTAATGATGTGTGGGTGATAAAGAATTATGTTTTTATAATATTACAAGAAACGAAGTCAGTCCTCAGTATTAATTCTATTAAGAACGATTGAAGGTGATTGTTGATGGCGAACCAGTTATTTCAGAATATTTCCTGATAGCTTATACAATATACTGCTGGGCACATCGCTTGAAGCTCAAAGAAATCATTGCAACCATTGGAGCGGGGATCTATCTAAACATGCCCATGACAACTAGCCCGTGACATGGCTGAGATCAAAGGTAACGACTACTTGTTAACACGTCATGTGGAAAATAAACACTCTCTAGTATGTAGGAAATTGCTCAAGTATTCGTTTGACTGAAAACGCTTCAAAGGATACGGTTATTATATAATAATAACTGCAATTTTATCAATAAAATTGGGTACCATTTACTACACTTGAAGGAAATATGCTTTTAATCTTACTCATTGAATACCAGTTATATACAACTACAAGCCCATTGATAGTCACGTTACTTGACCTATCATCTAAACTTCACTTTTATCCTTGAAACATTACCAAATTCCCCAAAAAAGCTGCTCTTTTCAACAATTAACCGTTTGTTTGTTCCTCCCAAACAAAAGAACTTTCTATTGCTACCCGGTACTCCCGCCCTAGCTGCCCTTTCACCCTTTGTAGCATATCAGCCCACAACAAGCTTAGTAAGGATGTTAACAGGAAACTAACACCCCCTAAAAGTATAAATGTTGTTTATTTACAAATATACCAACCCTGTTCTGACAAAAGTCTTTAAAGACGGGGATAAACGCTTGTTTCATAGTTTTACTAAAGTGTAACCCTCTGTAAAGCAGTATCACACTCTCCCATCTAATAAACCATTCCCTCATCAGACATATCATCATTTAGTGCTGCTCCATACTTTACTAATACATATATCTACTACTATTGTTCTTGATGGTGTAACTTCAAAGACCGAATGTACTGGAACATATTATTTAAGAGGTCGAACTATCCATTTTCACACTGTTTTAAATGCGTTCAAACGTGACGAATGACGCAGTAATGAGCTTTGTCTAACGTTGTAGTGTCCGTTTAAATAGAGTACGGAACAAAGTATATTACATCATTACATCATTACTAGACATAAGAGTAGACACTGTCTCTTTACAATTCAGATATATTTGGATTTTGAACATATAGCATACTTAAAGTTGGAGCGAAATTCAGGTTAAGTAATTCATACTACAGAAAGAAACTGGCGAATAAAAATCGTCGCTAAGTCCCTGGCTTAAAGCAACTAACCTGTAAGATAAGAAGTAGTTGCTGAAGTATTCCTGGCCACTCCCAATATCATTTTTACAAATCCTGGCCACTCGGCTGTAGACCTGTTCCGTCCTCACTTCTATAGCAGTCTCGTAGAACAAGAAGTAGACATATTCACCCTCTTCAAACGAGTAAACGAAAGTGGGTCTGTTCAACCAGTCTGGAGGAGGATTAGGTGAAATCACGTGACTAACTACCGACCAACCACAGATCAGATAGAGTGGTGATAAGGAGGAGAGGGCTATAAAAGAGGTGAGAGTTTTAAACCTCATGAAAACCAGTGAGACCAGGTTTTGGTGAGCATGTCACTGGCCGGTGTGAAATATGAGGAACACGTACAGTAGTGAGGTTATGCGCTCTTCAAGTGGGGTTAAAGTTAGGAAAATGAGACGTATCTAATATTTATAGCTTATTGTAGTATCATAGAGCGGGATTTTGGAAGTTAAGTTTAACTTCGATTTTAATATTTTTAAGAATTTGATCTGAGAACAAATTTAGGAGGTTTTTCAAACTTTGGCCTGAATTTAACTGATCAGTGTTCTTGACTGTATTAGATATAGAGAAGTTGTCAGCTGCTTAGTAGTAAGCTAAAATACTGTCAGTGTTCGCAGTGAGTAAATACTCGAAACCACGTGATACACTCTCAACCAATCAGAGGACAGCACGAGCAAATCCTACCAATCAGAGATTGCATCAGTTAACACAGTTAACAAGGTTAGTGATTAACAATGATGCAATGTGTCCAATGACTGGTGGTCTACATGATTCAGTGTGAATTAGTACAGTGATCAATTTTTACCACATTCTTTTTAATACTGTGCCCGGTAGTAGTGCAGAAAAACCACGTATTTAAAGAATCTTGTTCGACAACAGAAGTTCTTGGCTTTCTAAAGATATTTTAAAAATTGTAGCTTTCCAAAGTCACGCCACATCTTATTTATCAGTAAAAAAAGTAAATTGATAGTGAAAGTGGAAGTAAAGAATAACGAAAGTGAAACTAACCAGTAGTTCTCATAGTCCTGCCGTTGAAAGATAAGGAGCCAGCAAGAAGGTTAATTCTGGAGATTTGGTAATCGTTACACTCGTCAATACACGTGGCGCTAAAGCCCACAGTCCGATCTGTGAGAGACACAGTTATTAGTGACATTGTCTGCTGAAATTGGGCTGAAAGTGGAGGTGATTTGTGGTTTTGTTTCGGCTAATTTGCTACGATCCTGGGCAGGAGCTCTGAGCATCTAGTTTACACTGTGCGTATAAAACTATGTGTTGTAATATAAAATATTATAAAACACTGAAACCATGAAACGCATGATGGTATTCCAAATATCTCATTTGGACGCTGTCAGACCTGACTAAAATTCCATTGCCACTAAAGGCACAGTGATTGGATTTTAATGGAAAACCACTCTGTTGTTTCTATAAATTTCATTAAACGCAGTTTTAATTAGGAACTTAAAGAGATCAAGGTGGTACATAATTTATGGGTTATTACGAAATAGCCTGAGGAGTTTTAAATTTAAATATGTTTACTTAAATATAGTCGGAGATGGATGGATTATTGCAAGATCAGCAACAAATCACGTCCCTTAAACCACCTTACAATATTATAATAACAGATACTGAAGGGCTATCAGTCGCTTCAAAATCACACCATTAAAATAGTAAGGCTTGACGGTATCTATTTTTGCTCAAAATAGAAGAGCAATTTCGTAATAAAATAAAACCACGTGAACTTGAAACACACCAGATTGGAGGACGATGACAGAGGTAGCGGTGTTTGGATCAGATGGGCAGATCGTGTCTCCTGACAACACGTGATCGCGTGACTTGTAGTTCAGATCGGACAGCTGAAAATATAAATAGTTACCAGGTTATTGGAATCTTTATAGTTTAATCATAAAACTCTGACGGTCGTTGCTTTGATATTTTGCGCGAACGTTTAAGTTACCATTTAACCAGAAGCCAAATCTGTGGTGCGTACTTAAATGCATTATGTAATCCCACATTGCAAAATTGAAATACTGGGATAAGATGGTTATAAGTTTCATTAAACTCTGATATGTGAGATCATTATTGAAGGTAGGCTCCCTCTCACGAGTGTGGTTAAACCTTGACACACACAGTGAAACACCACTAATAGCAATTACACTGCTACCACCATCTAACCAACCAGTGTTAAGACGCCAGCTTAGAGCTGTCATCCTGACCAAGCTAACCACCACCAAGTCCACCAACTCAACCATTATTTGTCATTAGGATCAGATCAGAGTCCAATACATTCTGATAACCAATATCAGGGGAAGTGGCACACATCAGGGGAACTAATGTGGGACAGTGTGTTTACTTGTTAAGCGGTGCTTGGGACAAACGGGAGGTCAAACCACGCGTGGTATGTCAGTGGTCGGAGATAATGGAGGCCCAGAACCGCGCCTCATTTTCTTGAGATTTGAGAAGTAGCTGTGAAATGAGCGAGACAGTGTGACATTGGCCGGATAGTAAGCAGAAACAAAGAGCTGTTGTGGTCATCTCCCACACCACATTTGAGAGGGAATGAGGGAATGAGGGAGGGGAGGCTTGCATGTATTTTAACAATTACATTTAGTAATTTCACATGAGTTGTACACAATAGAATTGAAAATTACAAAGTATTATAACAAAGTAGAACGAGAGGTGGTGGTTCTGTTTACTCTCACATCATATTAATTACATCATATTAATAATGTTATTATTAGGGGACCTGAAATTCGTGGTAGAAATCACCATGTGTAGGACTCAGTGATATTGAGAGAAATCTTAGCGGTTTTTGTAGTAAATATTTGAGAGTTGTGGTGGAGTGATAACTTGTATTTTGAAAAGAACGCTGATTGGCTCAAGGTGTCATGGTAGTTGCTCCTACAGTAATGCTACTAAACAAACAGTTGAGGAGGTGCGTGGTGTAATGTTTTGATAGACAGGGTAAACAGTACTGAATACCGATGTAGACTCTTTAGGGAGAGTAGATATTGAGGGGGGGGGAGATTGAGGGGGGGGGGGTTAGATATTGAGGGAGGAGGGGACCCGGGACAAGGTAAACTAACGGTACATTACCTACAAGGAACAGCATAATGTTCGGCTGAATTATTTTAAAGAATTCGACAAGAAAATACTCTCTAAAATGAGGAAGAATTATTTCGCCAGCAAGGGTGATTTCACCATATTAGCTGAACTGTCAAACAAAAGAAAGAGTTCTCTCTAGATTTAAGTTTGAGTGATAAAATGTGGTGAGTTATTCAGGGATAAAAAATGTGGAGGACTTACGTGTCTGATATCGCACATGGGTTGGAATGAGCTAGTTCCACACAACATCAGATCATTTTCTGTTATTTTAACCAGGACTTTGTAATAGTTCTGGCAGTCCTGTTCCGTCCTGCCACTGTCTATGCAGTTCTGGTACGCACTGTTACTGTTCACTGGTACCTGTATAGAGATATTGGTTATGAGATGTAGATATTATCCCTATTTTCCCTGTACGAGGGGATTGAAGATCCGGATACTAATAATTGTTATGGTGGAATTCCATCAGGCTTCTTGGATATTCTGCGGAAATTCCCGCTAAAAGTACAGTGTGTTTTGTGGTAGTTGGCAGTGTAGAGAAAATATGTACATACAAAATGGAGGGTACTACAGATGTTTGGTACTACAGATATGCGCGGCTTTTACAGATCCTGCTCTTTGAAGGAGCAAGTGCCGCTCGTTAACACAACAAGAGAACTGACCAATCAGAGCAGAGTATTCTCTGCACATGTTCAGTCAGGATATCACGTGGTTTGAGGTGAGAATTAACCAGTAGCCCAGGTAACGGATCAGCTGTGAACGCCGGGAATTGTGGGAGAAAGAGAGCTGACTGCCAAACATATCATTATCCCTCCCTAGTTCCTACCGAACAGAAATTAGAATTTAAAGATTGGTAGTTTTCTGGTAACTGTGCTCTCCGTTCACCACACATTTCACTAAGCAGGTTTTGCAGAGAAAGGCAGAAAGTTCCAGAACTCACTACGTAAAGTCACGTGCAGGACAACTAAAACAAGCAATGCTCACTCGCTCTCGTATACGCAGTGTCTGAAACTCGCTGAAGAATGTAAACATGCGTTTGTTTGGCGGGAAATGGCACTTCTTGGCGACAAATTAAAGAATGCGAGGAATGAGAAGAAGAACCCGGAAAGTACGGGTGAACCTGGCCGAGGTTTAGGAGTTACACGTGACATCCTGCACGCCATGTGTACGAGAAGTTAAGAAAGAGAAGGTTTACTGAGCGGAGGAGAGACTGTTTAACTTGTAACACAGATGGAGTGTATTCAAAATATATGTTCTTGCTAAATGTTGTATAGCTCGTGAGTGTGTGTAAAGAATTTTCCGGTGAGATATGGAGCATTTCAATCATGTAGCATCAGGAAATGTGGAAATTTCGAATTAAAGTACGTTAAATATAATCATATATAATCATGTATTTTATTGTAGACACTTTACTTAATTAACTGAATTAAGAATATGTCTCTCTAATTAGCCCAGAGGGTATAGTTTGGCTTGGTTCCATGTAAATTGCCAATAAATGGACTTTAAAAACTGCCGCGCGGTAGAGGAAAGACTCTACATCACCCTCTTGAATTGCGGTATCTTTGATGCTCTCAAAGAGGAAAATTGCTTTTTTCAAGAAAAATATCAAAGTCTGGCCATTATACATTATATTATACTCATGTCTAGTGAACCTACTTAGTTTTTATTTTGACAGTATTCGAACAGACGAGAGTTAGCACAGGTCTGAAGATTGATGAACTGTGTCTCGCACACTCTCTCAAGTAGAACAATGTCATTGTTCACTCTAATGGCACTACTAACGATACTAAGTTGGACATTATCGGATAAGTGAACAATTGTTAGAACACCTGCTGCCATGCTCCTGTACTCTGATCCCACCTCTAATAGTCCTGACTCTAATACCCCTGAAACAGGGCTCCTGTACTCTGATCCCACCTCTAATAGTCCTGACTCTGATACTCGCCCTGAAACAGGGCTCCTGTACTCTGATCCCACCTCTAAAAGTCCTGACTCTAATACCCCTGAAACAGGGCTCCTGTACTCTGATCCCACCTCTAATAGTCCTGACTCTGATACTCGCCCTGAAACAGGGCTCCTGTACTCTGATCCCACCTCTAATAGTCCTGACTCTGATACTCGCCCTGAAACAGGGCTCCTGTACTCTGATCCCACCTCTAATAGTCCTGACTCTGATACTCGCCCTGAAACAGGGCTCCTGTACTCTGATCCCACCTCTAATAGTCCTGACTCTGATACTCGCCCTGAAACAGGGCTCCTGTACTCTGATCCCACCTCTAATAGTCCTGACTCTGATACTCGCCCTGAAACAGGGCTCCTGTACTCTGATCCCACCTCTAATAGTCCTGACTCTGATACCCCTGAAACAGGGCTCCAGTACTCTGATCCCACCTCTAATAGTCCTGACTCTGATACTCGCCCTGAAACAGGGCTCCTGTACTCTGATCCCACCTCTAATAGTCCTGACTCTGATACTCGCCCTGAAACAGGGCTCCTGTACTCTGATCCCACCTCTAATAGTCCTGACTCTGATACTCGCCCTGAAACAGGGTTATCTAACCTGTTTCAACACCTTCAGGATCAGCCTGCAATCTTTACTATTGCGACAAGAGCTGAAGAGGCCCGCTTACATTTCCAGCTGTATCGAAGTGGAATTAAAGGAACTATAATTCTGATGAGGTTCTGTGGTTTAGAACGACTCTGCAATGTGCTAATTACTTAATACCTGAACGTTCATCTATCAAACCATTTAAATAACAAGACGAACGTTAAATCAAGTGTTAAACTCATTGGACCATGAAATAAATTGACCGGTATATTGTTCTTCGGTGTGTTCACTTCCCATATTCCAAGAGGAAGTCTTTTAAAGCGGAACGAACGACCAGTTCCTATGAGCCCTAGGGCATCGTAATTTGCAGACCAACTGACGACAGGACGGTCACAGTAGTGCTATTTTAATACAGCATGACTATTACAACTGGTTTGTTGGGTTGAGTGGTTTAGTATACAATTTAAAGACGCATTCTTCAGAATTTGAGCCCAGATTTCGACACCAGCAAAGATGAAATCTCTCGAATCACGTTGGTTAAATGGTTATCCTCACCAAGTAATAACAGTAAAACAAAATTTTAAGTAAAACAATAGTCTGTCAGAATGTATTGTAGAAGATAATGTAATTGTGGCGTTGGTCTTACCTCGTCGACAAAAGGAGTGACTTTCTGATACTCGAACTCTATCTTGTAAACTGTGTTTCTGAAAAATAATTAATGGTGAATGACGGAATTGCAGTCCACCACATGATCGTCTGGCGTTTTAATAACTTTTAGTGACGAAATGGTAAATTATATGCTTCAGTTCAGTTCAACAATGTTGTGAGAGCTTAGTGTTTAGTTAGCGTATGAGCGTGAACAAAACGTCAGAATTAGCAAAGTCGTATGTAGGAACGGTGGAATCCCTGCTGGAAAAATGCAAGAATGCAGAACATGTAAACAAACAATCATTAACTCATTCTAGTGAAACTGCAGATGTTGTCATGCAGATAAATACGCCGTAAAATCAGTTTAAGATGATTCATTAATAAATGATTATCAAATTGTTCTAGTATAATTAATATTATTACTAACTTGGCTCCGATGACGATTTCATCTTGTGAGACGGAGACAAGGGAGGAGAAATTAGCGTTATCGTAATCGTATCTAGAACATCTGTAGCAATCTGAAATACAGGAGTCAGCTAATAGCTAAAATACTGCAGCAATCTGAAATACAGGAGTCAGCTAATAGCTAAAATACTGTAGCAATCTGACATACAGGAGTCAGCTAATAGCTAAAATACTGTAGCAATCTGAAATACAGGAGTCAGCTAATAGCTAAAATACTGTAGCAATCTGAAATACAGGAGTCAGCTAATAGCTAAAATACTGGTCCTTTTAAACCCAAAAACAATATTTAAGAAGGTAATAAGAGGGAACAGTTTCTAGCTATGATCAGTAGAATAGTCATTGAGACCCAGTACCACTCCAAAGACCTCATAATTCTTTAATTCTCCAGACGCCCCCAGAATGACTGTTATACGCCACAACTTCAACATGCTCATTATTCATTGCACATAATTAAACACTCTCCCGATGGTTGACAGCCCAGTACAGTTATTGGCTCGTGACCCGGGACAGTGTTTTCATTGGCTAGCCAGGATTCCATCTGAGATCCTGATTGGAGGGATTTCGCAAAGGAGTGTAATATTGTCACTTTCTCAGCTAGAGGGTATATTGCCCCACAATGCGGGACTTTAGTAAGTCCTTCCAGCTTTACAAATACCAAGAAATGAGGATAGAGTGGTAGACTCACTAGATTACATTCCACTAAATACAATACTATGAAGGATTTTCATTCAAGGTTTAATTGAATAAGTGACAATAAGGATAATTTCCCATGGCAATACGTGCAATTATGTAATTGAGTAGTTCTATGGGATATGACAGATACAGGAATATTGTAATCGTTATTTTCGATAGTGTAATGATTATTATGAGAGAGGGAGGAAGGGAATTTCCAAAAGGAGCTTTGCCTCAGAATATTCCACTTTCGAACAAGTTTCGTTGGTCTGACAAGCAGAGACGACGATCTGAATATCATTCCGCTTACGTCAACCGTATTTTTAATTCCCAACTTCATAAACGATGATTTCGTTCGGCTCGGAAATCTTGTGACTCAAGGCGGTTAAATAAAATAAAGTTCGGTGAACCTTCAACTACTCACGCTATACTTTATACTCCTAAAATATTTAATATTTCACCGAAAATCAGTTTTAAAATTTAAAGAAAATGAGAGAAAATGTGACCGTCAAGCTGGTGCCAGTTTTCCCACGTAGTGGCCTGGAAAGAATATAAAAATAAGCTTGATACACACCACACACACACACACACACACACATACACACTTTGTCTTTGTGTGCGGTGAGCGCAACACTGGATGCTACATGTTAGTTGAGTGTGCATTAGCAACTGTAGTAGCCACACTCTTCACAGCGACAGGATATCACCTCGTCTTAACGTGTAACAGCGGAACTTGCTTTACATGGCACTAAAATACTGGCACACTCGCTGGCAAACTGGCACACTCACTATGAAGACTTTAGATCATTTTTATATGGAAAAAGATCCAAAATAAACGAAACACACTCCAGTATGGCTGATTCCCCCTCTGACTGATTTTTAGTCACTATACGAAGTTGGTGCCAACAAACTAGTCCCACCAATATTTCTAGATATAAACATCAGAAGAGCTCAATAGATTCTACGTAATGAGATGAGCCGTATCAATCAATTAGTGTCATAGTCTATAATATGCACGAATAGATTGAGGTTCTAGACAGTGCAAATTAACGTGAAACTACCTTTACATTCCTCAGCACATTACTCCACAGAACCCAAATTGATTTAATAAAATGGTGCTCTACTTCTCCAGAACCTGTTCCGGCAACAGAATGACATTTCCAGATTAAATCTAATGAAACGTAAATGTATAGTTTAATGTACTCATGAGTCAGGAGAAACCCCCTAATGAGTGTGGGAACGTTATATTTCAATTCTTTTAGCACTTTGATGTGTCCACCATAAAAACAACAAAAGGCCTAGTCATCAACGTATGTATTCAGTAGACAATAAGATGAAAGGATGACAGGTAAAACAAAAGGATGTAAAAGAAAGTACGCCAGTGAAGGGCTAGCATCTTGGCTGTCTAGACATTTGTATAAAAGGCTATGTAGACGTGTTGACTTGCAGAACAGTCTTAGTGAGAACGATTTCAATCAGCGCTAAATTTCGCCAACACAGTGACGATAGTTTTCTTACATCTTTTTTATTATCTCATAGGACATAAAGAAGGAATACTACTTACAAATCAGATGAAAGGTAAATCTGAACTAACATTGAAAATGAGAAATTTTAGTTACACAAAGACAATTTGTAAAAGTAACATACCTTTTTCTTTAAATTTGGAGACCCAATGATCTCCGACAACAACAGTTATCATCTGTAGCCATAATATTAACATATCTGAGATGTAATTGTTTATCAATTCAATTCTAGGTACAAACAATCCGGATGACATAAATTATCAATGAATAAAGTAACATCTCATAGGTGAATGCATCTCAAATTATCACAAATTCTATACAATTTTATCATTCATATCTTCAATTATTCATATAACTCATCGAACAGAGCTATCATGTCTTTCAAAAAGTACTCGAGCTCTTCAAGAAGTTTATTCATCTCATTTACATATGAAACTTTTGCTGTTTTCTGTGAAACACACACACAAGATGAAAGCTATGGTGATGGTGACAAACAGCTGGTGACAAACAGGGTCTAATCATGACAAGAAAATAATAATTGCACAATACGTGGTTGTGCTCAGAAGTCAAACATCTCATCCTTCTTTAACAGACCAGTCAACAAGAAGGAGAACGCTCTCTTGATATTTCAAGTTCAGAATGGTCCCTTTTAAAAATTCCTATGTGATTGCTATGTGATCATAATGCTCTTGTTTGTGAAAGGTGCGTCAACTACCAGCCAAAGGCACTATGGATATTCATATTTGGCCGGAATCACATTCTCAAGACAAATATCATAGTTTGAATACAGGAAACTAACAACAATGTTGGTCACAGTAACTCATGTGGACACCATAAAAACGGAGTATTGGAATAACTCCTTCTTAAAAGTAGGTTGTATGGCATACAAAGAAAGAGCTTTTATTTGGATCTTATGAATTGTTTATCTTAAGTATAATACAATATAAATACAAGAGTAAACATTTTCAGGTGCCACCCTGCCATACCCAGGAAAGCTTACCTGCTCGGGTCAATCTCCGGAAGTAAAAGAGATAGGAACATCCTATTTCAAAATGTCCGTCTCATAAAAATAGCATTTCCTCCCCGTGAGGAAAATTGGCGATTATAGAATCAGAGAACAGGAATCAGAGGAATATATCACATGTGCGATGAGTTACAAAATAATAGACGTAAATTTAGTTATGTGGAACAGAAGGGTAGAGGTAATATTGATAAAAGGTTAAAAAAATCAAGATGTAATTCCCATAATTCTTTCAGAATCAACGGCACTGTTTTAGAATAAATGATATTATTTTAGAATAATCAGAACTGTTATATGACGAAATCCCTTTGATGAATGAATGAAAACTTCCACGATAAGGTCATGAAGTGATAAGTGTATTTGTAGGGACGATGACAAATTATATCAGCAGGAGTGAACTTAGGTATGAAGGTGTACAGATAAAATAAGACACATGACTTGTTTGTAAAAGATACTCATGGTCGACTATGTTTATGAGTAAAACTATTGGTGGGTGTGAATTGCGTCTAAGATAGTTAATGACAGGTATGAAACCAGTGAACGACAATCAAGATTTAGCCGGGCCATAGCCGGGTTAACGGGTGATACTTGTAAAATAGTCTAACTCGGCGTGCGTCTTCATAGGTTATAAACCTACAATAGCCGGGATGACCTTTTTTTGGCCAGGAATGGTTGTTGGCCAGGGCCGGTATATTTTGCCGGGATTTCAAGTATTTCTGGAAACATTTAATCGAGTAAAACAATAATATCAAGTAAAATGATATCAAAATAACTGATATCAAGTTAAATGATCTAATGATCTAATAATATCAGTAAAAACAAATTTAAGGACCAAATCGATGGTAAGCATTAAAAATTGGACGGGTCCAGGATTAAAATTATGATTCCAGTTGCTACCTGCATGAAACTGTAGTAAGGAAAAAACTATCCCATGATTCTGTCAATTCAGACGTCCATACAATGACAGATTTTATAAACTATGTCTATATTATATGAGGAACTTTGTTCTGCAGTATTGTCTTGAATGGTTACTATCCACTAGGTTCAGTAAGCAGCATACCAAGTGCTTTGCCAAAATTACCATTATGCTGGGAACAACAATTTCTTTCAAATTCCGTGAACTTGTTACCAGCTACTTATATCACGAACTTGATTAAACTTGTATCACGTTGTGACACCCACGGTCGTTTCACTAGGTCGTCCAGACGATACAGGGGGAGCCGCGCACTCGTGCGTGGCGGGTCATGCAACGTATGACAAGATTAAACTCAGTTGTCAATAAAAGCCAAATAATAGTAAGTTGAAGTAGCAAGTATGCCGTATGGCATTTGGAAGACCACGATGCCGCAACTAATGAAGGAACCTTCGCGTGTCACATTTTTGAGATCCTAGAGGTCTCATTGCATATGCAAAAAAATGGTGCGGCTGCGGTGATGATAAGCATTATTTGATGACCTGTGCAGCTCAGTAGTCAATAGTGCTATATTGTATTCAGTATTGATATTTAGATTAATCAGTATTCGACATGCTATTTGATATATATGCA
Source organism: Bolinopsis microptera (assembly GCF_026151205.1). Lineage (NCBI taxonomy): Eukaryota > Metazoa > Ctenophora > Tentaculata > Lobata > Bolinopsidae > Bolinopsis > Bolinopsis microptera. Next base: position 3,364,364 of record NC_087073.1, on the reverse strand, counting down.
GCGCATTTCATATTTAAAAATTAGCCAAAGCAAAAGAATAAAATAATATAATATATGTAATTACTGAAACTGAAAAACTGGTTAAGAAGCTGGCCAGTAATATAAAATGGAGTACCACACTGGCCAGAGGTACTCGGATGCTGTAGGATACATTAGAAAGCGCCTTCGCTTTGAAATCCTAAGAACAACAGTGATTTCTCTCCGTGGAGACAGAGGTGCGAGAAAAAACATTGTTGATATAAACAGTCTAGATCTTAACTTGGAGCCACAAGGCCAAGGGTAATTTTTGATTGTTTAGGAAACTTTTTTAATTCTTAAAGGGTAGATTTTATATAGGGTCATTGCTATATTTTGACATACGTTGCATGCCACTTTTCGCGCGCGAAGCGCGCGCCGCCGAAGATCTCTGATATTTGGATACGAAACATGTATCAAGCTATATTATGTGTATATTGTTTGAATAATTTTTATTATATTTTTTTATATATGTTATTACGTTAAAAAAACCTGCTAGTCTAACATCTAAGCTACATTGTATGTTCAATGTTGCGTACACAGTACAGTGCGTCAGTGCAGTTTTATAATTTTTATAAATGCAAATGGTTTAGTAAAACTTATATTAAGTTTTTATGTTGAACCTTGCAGCAACTGTGTCAGCCCAATATACTCTAGAAGTATGATCACACTTATTTTAATGAACAAGAGACCCATAATTAATATAATCAGATACTCGTCAACTCAGCAGCAGTTTCCGTCCGTGTGATGTGTTGTTCCTCTCCTTTCTTATCTGTGTGCTGTGTCTCCGTCGTTTTGTTTTATAAACCCAGGAAAAGTTACCGGCTGGTGGTGGTACTAGAGTTGGTTTAATTTAAACAGACGGCTTGACCTCGCGCGCAACAACAAGCATGATTTGCACGCGTGGCGCTTTCCAATGTTCAAGCAGCTACCACGTGACACAATTCAGCCAACCAGAGTACAGGAATCCGCAAAGTTAAAGTTGCAAACTTTTGATCGGCCCGAAAGGGGACTTTTCTGGAGATTTTGAGATAACTCAACAATTACGTTGTCTTGAATTTTCCTCCTGGAGAGGTAACGTTACTTTTAAAAGAGGAACATGTTACAAAAAACCGGATAAGTCTCCAACTCTTTTACTTTCAAAGTTAAGCCCCATCCGGTCAGGGTTCCTGGGTGCAGCTGGTTGACGCCGAGTAGGGTGTTTTGGCCGTTCTAACTTAAGACTTTTAAGAATTAAAGCAGCCGTATTGATCTTCCAAACCTACAATTTTCAAGGGCTAGAATTCGCTGTATTTTGCCGTTAAAACACAACTTGTACTGTTTAACTTCATGATTGGGCCGTAATTCAAAAGCAAATTGGCAAGAAGTGGTGCTCACGGTCTCACTTAACGTCACTTACCGCTCAGTTAAGAGCGACCATGGTCTTAAGCGACAGACAGCCTGCAGGCATATGATCCGAATACGAAATATCCTTGTGTTCGGCACTTAGTAGCCCTAATTGGTTACTTCTTACCCAGGAAAAGTTACCGGCTGGTGGTGGTACTAGAGTTGGTTTAATTTAAACAGACGGCTTGACCTCGCGCGCAACAACAAGCATGATTTGCACGCGTGGCGCTTTCCAATGTTCAAGCAGCTACCACGTGACACAATTCAGCCAACCAGAGTACAGGAATCCGCAAAGTTAAAGTTGCAAACTTTTGATCGGCCCGAAAGGGGACTTTTCTGGAGATTTTGAGATAACTCAACAATTACGTTGTCTTGAATTTTCCTCCTGGAGAGGTAACGTTACTTTTAAAAGAGGAACATGTTACAAAAAACCGGAAGTCTCCAACTCTTTTACTTTCAAAGTTAAGCCCCATCCGGTCAGGGTTCCTGGGTGCAGCTGGTTGACGCCGAGTAGGGTGTTTTGGCCGTTCTAACTTAAGACTTTTAAGAATTAAAGCAGCCGTATTGATCTTCCAAACCTACAATTTTCAAGGGCTAGAATTCGCTGTATTTTGCCGTTAAAACACAACTTGTACTGTTTAACTTCATGATTGGGCCGTAATTCAAAAGCAAATTGGCAAGAAGTGGTGCTCACGGTCTCACTTAACGTCACTTACCGCTCAGTTAAGAGCGACCATGGTCTTAAGCGACAGACAGCCTGCAGGCATATGATCCGAATACGAAATATCCTTGTGTTCGGCACTTAGTAGCCCTAATTGGTTACTTCTTACCCAGGAAAAGTTACCGGCTGGTGGTGGTACTAGAGTTGGTTTAATTTAAACAGACGGCTTGACCTCGCGCGCAACAACAAGCATGATTTGCACGCGTGGCGCTTTCCAATGTTCAAGCAGCTACCACGTGACACAATTCAGCCAACCAGAGTACAGGAATCCGCAAAGTTAAAGTTGCAAACTTTTGATCGGCCCGAAAGGGGACTTTTCTGGAGATTTTGAGATAACTCAACAATTACGTTGTCTTGAATTTTCCTCCTGGAGAGGTAACGTTACTTTTAAAAGAGGAACATGTTACAAAAAACCGGAAGTCTCCAACTCTTTTACTTTCAAAGTTAAGCCCCATCCGGTCAGGGTTCCTGGGAATATTTAAAAACAACATTTAGTAGTGTTTTAAGCAAATATTTCAACCTAACGTAACTTAATTAATAGTTAATAATAACAATCAACACAAATACTACTAGCAGTTTGTAGCAGTCGCGCTCGTGTCTTTACTGCGCAACGCACGCCGCGCGCAACTGCTACAAACTGCCGCAAACTGGCACTAACTGCTACAAACTGGCACTGACTGCTATACTACAAACTGCTACTAACTGCTGCAAACGGCGCGCGAATGCTTGTAGGTTTATAACCTACCAGGACGTGCGCCGAGTTGGACTCGTCGACGGTTCCAATATATGGAACAGATCCCAGGAAAAGTTACCGGCTGGTGGTGGTACTAGAGTTGGTTTAATTTAAACAGACGGCTTGACCTCGCGCGCAACAACAAGCATGATTTGCACGCGTGGCGCTTTCCAATGTTCAAGCAGCTACCACGTGACACAATTCAGCCAACCAGAGTACAGGAATCCGCAAAGTTAAAGTTGCAAACTTTTGATCGGCCCGAAAGGGGACTTTTCTGGAGATTTTGAGATAACTCAACAATTACGTTGTCTTGAATTTTCCTCCTGGAGAGGTAACGTTACTTTTAAAAGAGGAACATGTTACAAAAAACCGGAAGTCTCCAACTCTTTTACTTTCAAAGTTAAGCCCCATCCGGTCAGGGTTCCTGGGTGCAGCTGGTTGACGCCGAGTAGGGTGTTTTGGCCGTTCTAACTTAAGACTTTTAAGAATTAAAGCAGCCGTATTGATCTTCCAAACCTACAACTTTCAAGGGCTAGAATTCGCTGTATTTTGCCGTTAAAACACAACTTGTACTGTTTAACTTCATGATTGGGCCGTAATTCAAAAGCAAATTGGCAAGAAGTGGTGCTCACGGTCTCACTTAACGTCACTTACCGCTCAGTTAAGAGCGACCATGGTCTTAAGCGACAGACAGCCTGCAGGCATATGATCCGAATACGAAATATCCTTGTGTTCGGCACTTAGTAGCTCTAATTGGTTACTTCTTACCCAGGAAAAGTTACCGGCTGGTGGTGGTACTAGAGTTGGTTTAATTTAAACAGACGGCTTGACCTCGCGCGCAACAACAAGCATGATTTGCACGCGTGGCGCTTTCCAATGTTCAAGCAGCTACCACGTGACACAATTCAGCCAACCAGAGTACAGGAATCCGCAAAGTTAAAGTTGCAAACTTTTGATCGGCCCGAAAGGGGACTTTTCTGGAGATTTTGAGATAACTCAACAATTACGTTGTCTTGAATTTTCCTCCTGGAGAGGTAACGTTACTTTTAAAAGAGGAACATGTTACAAAAAACCGGAAGTCTCCAACTCTTTTACTTTCAAAGTTAAGCCCCATCCGGTCAGGGTTCCTGGGTGCAGCTGGTTGACGCCGAGTAGGGTGTTTTGGCCGTTCTAACTTAAGACTTTTAAGAATTAAAGCAGCCGTATTGATCTTCCAAACCTACAATTTTCAAGGGCTAGAATTCGCTGTATTTTGCCGTTAAAACACAACTTGTACTGTTTAACTTCATGATTGGGCCGTAATTCAAAAGCAAATTGGCAAGAAGTGGTGCTCACGGTCTCACTTAACGTCACTTACCGCTCAGTTAAGAGCGACCATGGTCTTAAGCGACAGACAGCCTGCAGGCATATGATCCGAATACGAAATATCCTTGTGTTCGGCACTTAGTAGCCCTAATTGGTTACTTCTTACCCAGGAAAAGTTACCGGCTGGTGGTGGTACTAGAGTTGGTTTAATTTAAACAGACGGCTTGACCTCGCGCGCAACAACAAGCATGATTTGCACGCGTGGCGCTTTCCAATGTTCAAGCAGCTACCACGTGACACAATTCAGCCAACCAGAGTACAGGAATCCGCAAAGTTAAAGTTGCAAACTTTTGATCGGCCCGAAAGGGGACTTTTCTGGAGATTTTGAGATAACTCAACAATTACGTTGTCTTGAATTTTCCTCCTGGAGAGGTAACGTTACTTTTAAAAGAGGAACATGTTACAAAAAACCGGAAGTCTCCAACTCTTTTACTTTCAAAGTTAAGCCCCATCCGGTCAGGGTTCCTGGGTGCAGCTGGCTGACGCCGAGTAGGGTGTTTTGGCCGTTCTAACTTAAGACTTTTAAGAATTAAAGCAGCCGTATTGATCTTCCAAACCTACAACTTTCAAGGGCTAGAATTCGCTGTATTTTGCCGTTAAAACACAACTTGTACTGTTTAACTTCATGATTGGGCCGTAATTCAAAAGCAAATTGGCAAGAAGTGGTGCTCACGGTCTCACTTAACGTCACTTATCGCTCAGTTAAGAGCGACCATGGTCTTAAGCGACAGACAGCCTGCAGGCATATGATCCGAATACGAAATATCCTTGTGTTCGGCACTTAGTAGCCCTAATTGGTTACTTCTTACCCAGGAAAAGTTACCGGCTGGTGGTGGTACTAGAGTTGGTTTAATTTAAACAGACGGCTTGACCTCGCGCGCAACAACAAGCATGATTTGCACGCGTGGCGCTTTCCAATGTTCAAGCAGCTACCACGTGACACAATTCAGCCAACCAGAGTACAGGAATCCGCAAAGTTAAAGTTGCAAACTTTTGATCGGCCCGAAAGGGGACTTTTCTGGAGATTTTGAGATAACTCAACAATTACGTTGTCTTGAATTTTCCTCCTGGAGAGGTAACGTTACTTTTAAAAGAGGAACATGTTACAAAAAACCGGAAGTCTCCAACTCTTTTACTTTCAAAGTTAAGCCCCATCCGGTCAGGGTTCCTGGGTGCAGCTGGCTGACGCCGAGTAGGGTGTTTTGGCCGTTCTAACTTAAGACTTTTAAGAATTAAAGCAGCCGTATTGATCTTCCAAACCTACAACTTTCAAGGGCTAGAATTCGCTGTATTTTGCCGTTAAAACACAACTTGTACTGTTTAACTTCATGATTGGGCCGTAATTCAAAAGCAAATTGGCAAGAAGTGGTGCTCACGGTCTCACTTAACGTCACTTACCGCTCAGTTAAGAGCGACCATGGTCTTAAGCGACAGACAGCCTGCAGGCATATGATCCGAATACGAAATATCCTTGTGTTCGGCACTTAGTAGCCCTAATTGGTTACTTCTTACCCAGGAAAAGTTACCGGCTGGTGGTGGTACTAGAGTTGGTTTAATTTAAACAGACGGCTTGACCTCGCGCGCAACAACAAGCATGATTTGCACGCGTGGCGCTTTCCAATGTTCAAGCAGCTACCACGTGACACAATTCAGCCAACCAGAGTACAGGAATCCGCAAAGTTAAAGTTGCAAACTTTTGATCGGCCCGAAAGGGGACTTTTCTGGAGATTTTGAGATAACTCAACAATTACGTTGTCTTGAATTTTCCTCCTGGAGAGGTAACGTTACTTTTAAAAGAGGAACATGTTACAAAAAACCGGAAGTCTCCAACTCTTTTACTTTCAAAGTTAAGCCCCATCCGGTCAGGGTTCCTGGGTGCAGCTGGCTGACGCCGAGTAGGGTGTTTTGGCCGTTCTAACTTAAGACTTTTAAGAATTAAAGCAGCCGTATTGATCTTCCAAACCTACAACTTTCAAGGGCTAGAATTCGCTGTATTTTGCCGTTAAAACACAACTTGTACTGTTTAACTTCATGATTGGGCCGTAATTCAAAAGCAAATTGGCAAGAAGTGGTGCTCACGGTCTCACTTAACGTCACTTATCGCTCAGTTAAGAGCGACCATGGTCTTAAGCGACAGACAGCCTGCAGGCATATGATCCGAATACGAAATATCCTTGTGTTCGGCACTTAGTAGCCCTAATTGGTTACTTCTTACCCAGGAAAAGTTACCGGCTGGTGGTGGTACTAGAGTTGGTTTAATTTAAACAGACGGCTTGACCTCGCGCGCAACAACAAGCATGATTTGCACGCGTGGCGCTTTCCAATGTTCAAGCAGCTACCACGTGACACAATTCAGCCAACCAGAGTACAGGAATCCGCAAAGTTAAAGTTGCAAACTTTTGATCGGCCCGAAAGGGGACTTTTCTGGAGATTTTGAGATAACTCAACAATTACGTTGTCTTGAATTTTCCTCCTGGAGAGGTAACGTTACTTTTAAAAGAGGAACATGTTACAAAAAACCGGAAGTCTCCAACTCTTTTACTTTCAAAGTTAAGCCCCATCCGGTCAGGGTTCCTGGGGACGCCGAGTAGGGTGTTTTGGCCGTTCTAACTTAAGACTTTTAAGAATTAAAGCAGCCGTATTGATCTTCCAAACCTACAACTTTCAAGGGCTAGAATTCGCTGTATTTTGCCGTTAAAACACAACTTGTACTGTTTAACTTCATGATTGGGCCGTAATTCAAAAGCAAATTGGCAAGAAGTGGTGCTCACGGTCTCACTTAACGTCACTTACCGCTCAGTTAAGAGCGACCATGGTCTTAAGCGACAGACAGCCTGCAGGCATATGATCCGAATACGAAATATCCTTGTGTTCGGCACTTAGTAGCCCTAATTGGTTACTTCTTACCCAGGAAAAGTTACCGGCTGGTGGTGGTACTAGAGTTGGTTTAATTTAAACAGACGGCTTGACCTCGCGCGCAACAACAAGCATGATTTGCACGCGTGGCGCTTTCCAATGTTCAAGCAGCTACCACGTGACACAATTCAGCCAACCAGAGTACAGGAATCCGCAAAGTTAAAGTTGCAAACTTTTGATCGGCCCGAAAGGGGACTTTTCTGGAGATTTTGAGATAACTCAACAATTACGTTGTCTTGAATTTTCCTCCTGGAGAGGTAACGTTACTTTTAAAAGAGGAACATGTTACAAAAAACCGGAAGTCTCCAACTCTTTTACTTTCAAAGTTAAGCCCCATCCGGTCAGGGTTCCTGGGATATTTTACGAGTATCACCCGTTAAGCGAATGCGTGGGCGAGATTGCAGCAGTTAGTAGCAGTTTGTGGCAGTTAGTGCCAGTTTGTAGCAGTTAGTAGCAGTTTGTAGCAGTTTGTGGCAGTTTCTTTGCAATTTGCTCCTCGATCCTGTGTAGTACTAGCAAAATGCGCGTTTTGCTCTAAAATACACTCAAACAAATATTTTACAACCGTATTGTCTAAGCTAAAGTCTAAAATGAAGATATTTAAAAAAATTGAGGAGGGGGGCGTGGTTGACGGATGTTACTTGTTTAAATTTCATCGAATTATAGCGCGGCGCGCGCCGCTTTCTTCTCGAAATATTATAGGTAAGTGCTACGAAGTAGCGCGCGCTGAGTTATGATATTAAATATGGACACTGGACAGGGGGCTGCAAAAATATAGCGAGGGGCGGCCCACAGTTACGTACGTTTCGCTACTGCACTGTGCGCGAGCGGACTCGTTTACAAGTTACACACTTCCTCTTAATTAAATTTAAATTTCGTGACTGAAAATATGCCAATTATTGTTGCCAAACCAGTGTAGACCTGATAGGTCGCTACACTATATAAAAGTTAATATGTACTAGCGACCTTTTAGTTAGCTATGCATTGTAGCTCGATGCATTACTGTGCCGCGCCGCGCACTCAATGAGGCTTCTCTTGCTAGATCGGCGAGATGCGCTACTGTGCCGCGCCGAGCTGCGATGAATTGATCTTGTAAATTAAGCTATGTATAACATATAACACGCCATTATATTGTGAAATGTTTTTGCTCTTTTCACATTTGTTTCTCCATCGACACCTGTTCGTTTTCCTTAGATACTAATGGCAGTGCTAAGGTCAAAACACTTTACTGATCGTTATTTTTTAATCCGTGAGAAGGAACTCTGGTCAAAGATGTGGTATTTTGTAAGGGCATTCTTCAGTGCAGCTGCATGTATTGAAAACAGAATCATCATTGTTGTTGGTAGAGTTCATCTCGTTGGTCTTCTTGGATTGAGAATGTGTCAATATGAACACGAGCTATTGTTTCTTTTTATACAAACTATACAAACTGGCTCGTCATAACAAGGTTTTCGTTTCGGCAAGGACCATAACATCACTGACAAGGTTAATGAGATCCATTGTTTTTCTCAAGAAAAAATTGTCTTTTCTCATTGATTTCTCCACATCACTGACAAGGCCAGATTAATGAGATCAACATATGTTTAAGATGATCATGTGACACGTCAGAGGCGGCTCGTGGGAGCTGGCTGGCAGTTGTGTTTGGTGTCCAATCGACGGACTCAGGGGGCTTGGGGATGGCCCCCACTCCAAATGCCGACGGCTTTGTACCCGTTTGCAATTAACTGTGTGTTAAAACTGCGCGGCTGAGTTGTCCAAATAAGGATTGGACACCCAACAACACAATTGATCATGCGTGCGCTTACATTCGAACGTTTGAGTAGAATAAAGAGCTTTATATCGTGATTAGATATTTCCGAATACTATTACTAATTACTATTTCTATTTTCAAGCAAGGGCCACCGCCCACAGATACTAATTTTAGGGTTTCCACGGACGCCTGGAAGCAATAGCCGCCTCTGTGACAGGTCATGACTCATGTACTGTCTAGCTAGGATCAAAGACTGGCTCATGTTACGCGTCATGTCACATCTAGCTACAACAAATACTCAATCACGCAACGCATCATGTGACGCTCCACGTACTGTCTAGCTAGGGTCTTAGGATCTATTAGGGATTATGATATTCTTTAGCATGTCATTGTTTTTTAATTTGTTCAATGATTGTACTTTATATTTTTTAGGAAACTCCAATAATTTGAGTTTCAAAAAGATAATGATGTTAAAACTTGGAACTTTATTCTCTCATTATATACAACTGTTCTCTCTACAGTCTACTGTGAAATAAAATCAGTTTAATGATATTTTTAGAATGGTAGTTCTAGGTCAACGGGTTCAAGTGGGTGATTTCTATGCTGTGGTCAAATACATGGGCCCTGTAACAGGAACTGATGGTAAGTTCAAAATTTATATGATCTTGAAATATTAAACATTATGGTCATTAATATATTGATCATAACAATTATTATTATATGTATCTATAATTACACTAGTCTAGCCCTAAGGAATTGCATGTACCCTGTTCAACGGAAAGTTATGATAGAAATGAGTTGACAGGAATAGTAGAAAATTGGCCAAACAACCTCACATTCATCAACAAAATCGTTTTTTGTTTATGTATAATAACAAGTTTGAGTTAGAGTTAGAAAGCAACATCACAATCTAGGTAAACTATAGGTAAAAATATAATATTAATCATAAGCTAAAATGTACTAATCTTTGTATTCTAAATGGGGAAAAAGAAGAAACATTGTCAGTCAGTCGAGAAAATTGTCAGTCAGGCTATATGGCAGCTTTGTAGATGTTGTGACTATGCTAGTAGTGGTCCCAGGCTTGCGACTGGAATTGCGGTGTTAAATCGATTTAGTTGAAGTTGAAGTAACAGAACGTTTTAGTCAAAACATCATTTGCTATTCTTTCTGCATCAATGATGAAATAATTGGATTCACAGTTTCTACATTTAAAGATCTGTATTTATAAAAGAAAAATAGCAATTAATTGTCTCAACTGTCGATATATAGTACCTATCGTCCATAAGATTCAGTTTGATATAAAGCAAAAAATTGGCAAACCCATCTTTTATGTATCTTTTGATAATTGAAAACAAGCAATATTAGGTATTTTGGTTTATCAGATTTCAATTACTGCTGCAACATGATCTGGAGTTGTGGTGTACTGAAGTCTGACTATCTAACGTGATGCTACCATCTGAAGTTCCTGTCTTTGGCGGTCTTGGGATCGTCACCCCCATCAACTGAAATTTTTCTAATAAAAATTCTGTGATGAACTCTTTGAAATTTCACGATACTTTCAAAATAATCTTCAAGTTAGACATATGATCGAAAACACAACATAACTAACATGAATTTGTACCACTCACAATTTTTTCTACAAGCTGCATGCTCTGCTTAACTTGATAACCAGTTTTTGCGCTGACATGGAACACTTCAGTTGCTTTTATCGTATCTTTGAGAATGTCTAGATCCATGTCATCAACACAAGCTTTCCTTGGATTAGAGATGTCGTCAACTAGATCTTGCTGAAATACAATCTTTTAGATAATGACTTGTTCTGAATCTTGTTTGTATCTTTATTGGTTTCTAATATTATAGTGAATGATTGGTTTTTGCAATCCTACAAAACTTTCCTCGATACAATTTTTATCAACTGTTCTTTTATCAATTGTTCGAACTCCCTACCTTATTTGCAAGTACAATCGTAGGAATCTGTCCCAACTTAGTATCTACCTCAGCTTTCCACTCCTTAACATCTTCATACGACTTGGTATTAGTGATATCAAACACGATGATACAAGCGCTCGCTCCATTATAAAAGTTTCTTGACAACACTTTCTGCCGTTCTTGTCCTGCTATATCCCAAAACTGCATTCGCAATGTACAATGTTCGTACTTTATGACTTTCGGCTGAAAGTCCACTGAGGAATATAACTATAATTTGTATTAATTCCGAAAATTTAATTTAAAATGCTCCAGAAAATAATCATGGTAAAATGATATTTGACATTAATGTTCGATTAAATTCGGATTATTCATTTGTTTCCAAACCTCCTAGAGTGGTTTTATACTGAGCACTGAAGTTGTTGTTGATATATCTTTCTAGAAATGCTGTTTTCCCGACCCTGTTGTTTCCAAGTACCAAAACTTTGTACAAGTACTCTGTCATTACTTAGTTCTACTTAGACTGCAGAATATAATTGACTTGAAACAATTCGGAGCGTAATCTTACTTTTAATTTTCGAATGATAACGAAGATATGTATGAGTAGTTATCATAAATATTCCGAATAATGTTGGATCGTAGAATTCCAAATCGAGGTAAATGGGTGCAATCCAATTGCATCAAGAATCATGTCAACATGGTTTATAATAGGAAAAACATGTTTATTATAGATAACTCTGTACTAGGTTCAGTTAACGGATGCATGCCTTCTAAGTATGGTAGATTCTCACGTGATGGCACACCATTGGTCAATGATGTTGTACATCTCGGAAGAGAAGGCCTGAAAATATTTTGCATGAATATAAAACGATGTATTGTACAACGTGGTGGAAGTCAGTCCACGGAAAGATTTAAAGGTGGAAATGGTGACTATAGGAGTGCCATGCCCTAAGTAGGGGTAGTAGGGGTGATATCTTACCGATATGACCTCAATAAACTTTAATATTACAAGAGAGAGATGTCCAGGTTGTGATAGCAATGTACTAAGCCATCATAAAGTCATAATATGTGAGTGTTGCGATACAATATATCATGCCAAATGTTCTGAACAGAGCTTTAAATTTGACCATGTTAAACAAATGTGGCACTGCAGTCAATGTTTCGCCTTCAAATCCCAAAGGTACAATCCTTTCAACTCAATTATTTATGACAAATATGATCCCAACACTGTAGAAAGAGACGACGATATGGAGACTATTTCAAACATTCTAAAAGACTGTAGGTCTTATAACATGACAAATTTCAACCGGCTGTCAAAAAACATACTTAACCATAACAAGCCGTTTATATCTATTGTGTTTAACAACATTGATGGGAACGCATCTAACTTTGACAGCTTTATTACTGATATGAGTCAATATGATGAGAAATTTGCAGTTATTGCGCTAGCTGAAACAAACATTGATGAGGAAAATAAAGATTTATACAAAATTGATGGTTACAGCAGTGAGTACAACTCCAAAACTGATGGGAAAAAGAAAGGTAGTGGCCTTGGTGTATATATTGACAATAAGTACCAATACAGCCGAATCGAAAAGTTATGTAAATGCTCTGACAATCTTGAAACACTTTTTGTTGAGATCACTAACACAGAGGTTCCACAGATTGCTGGTGTTGTTTACAGGCCCCCTAGTGGTGATATTCTAGATGCACTTGCTGAGCTTGATGTGTTGATGAAATTCCTACCGTCTAATAATGTAGCCTTGACAGGTGACTCCAATGTTGATCTTTTGGCCCAGGGACGAAACATAGCTGAATTTGAACAAACTATCTACAGTAACAATTTAATCCCTTTGATATCGATTGCCAGCCATGCCAAGCCGGGTTGCAACGAAAGCTTAATTGATAATATTGTTTGCTGATGATACAAATATTTTTGTGATAGGTAGTTCAGCACAGGAAGCTTTTGAAAAAGCTAATCATGTAATGAAACAAGTCAGTAACTATATGGAATCTAACAAGTTACATATAAATGCAGGGAAAAGTTGTTATATGCATTTTCAGCCAGGTTTGTCAAGAGCAACACAGACCTGTGCCAGAACACGGCCCTTTAACAGAAATCTAACGATTTTAATAGATGGCAAAAAGCTAGAAAAAGTTCAATGTACAAAGTTTTTTGGGGTGATAATAGACGAACAGCTAAGCTGGGAACCACATCTTAATCATTTATCTTTAAAGCTGAACTCCAGTATTGTATCGATTAAGAGATTTTGCAAATTCATTCCCAAATCTGAATATTTGAAACTATACGATGCTCTTTTTATGTCACATCTTAGCTAAATTGTATAAGTTGCTGGGGTGGGATCCCTAAACATAAGCTGAATAAAATCTTTGCAATTCAAAAGCGATGTATAAGACTGCTATTTGGTAACATTCCCAATTTTGATCATAAAGAATACTATTTAACCTGTGCACGTTCAAGATCTTATAACGAACATATGGCTAGCAAGAACTACTGTCTTGAACACACTAAACCGCTATTCACCGAGCAGAAAATTATGAACCTGGAGAATCTGCACATGTACCATACATTTATGGAACTATTCAAAATTCTTAAATTTGATGTCCCCCAGTCGATTAAAGATCTTTTCAAGTTCTGTCCTAGAAATGAAAAAATTCGTCTGATTGTCCCATTACTGAGGTTAGATATCTCCCAACAGAACTTTTTGTACACCTCTACGAAAATTTGGAATGACCTCAGCCCCTATGTATTCGAAATATGTGATGCTAATGTAGATGGGATAATAATCCCGGGTTCTTCCAAGAATTCAGACTTATCAGCTTCGTCAGGTGTTATTAAATCTAACCTTAAAAAGCACTTGCTATCCCTCCAAAATCGAGATGACCCTAATACATGGTAACTAATCTATATTATATCTCAAACTCTACATCCGGTACGGCTATGCACACATGATATCTCTCTCTGCCATGAAACATGGCTAACCCTTTAAACTGTGATTCAAAACCTAAAGCTAAACTAAAACTCAACTGGGCTCTCCTTTGTCACCAAACTAAACCAATAAGTAATTTTAGATTATTATATTTTTCTATATTTGTATAATAAGTATATTGACGTAGTGGATGGTTGAGGGGGTTTCAAGCACAGGTCACTCTCAAATCCTAAAGATAAGCAGTGGCCTTCGGCACTTGAAACCTCTTCAAACCTCCCCTGATTTATTTATTATTGATATTGTTTGATTGTGCCGTAAAAATAAATATTTGTTTTATTAAATATTTGTTTTATTAAGAATCGTTTCACTTGTTATGGAAATTTCACGGTAGGGAAAGAAAGCAAAACTGAAAAGTGGTATGAAAGTCTAGAGCAATGTATGAAAATGAGTAACAAGTATCTGGACATTGCCTTAACAGTACGGAATCTTACTTATCTGAGGTAGGAGTATCGGGTTACTGCTGCTGTGATAACAAAATGTGAAGGAAGCTGAAAAGTTACCATGAAGTATGTCTGAAGTATGTCTGATCCGTCATGCTCACAATTATCTGTGAGAAACTGCGAGTACCTAACGGGCTAACATCAGTTGAAATAAAATCACTGCAATGACCGGGATTAGTTTCTTTTGTCGATGAGAATCTTATCAGTATAGTGATCTAATAGTATTTTCTAAGATTTCAGCACTTTAGCCATTATAAGTTAGCTGGATCTTTCCCAACTTGTAAGGCTGTAATCTAATATTAACTTTACCGGTGATAATGTGTTCAAAATGGAACACGAAAGTCAAAACTCAAAACTCTAACCGGGTCATGTGTAAACTTACGTCACTATTTGCCCAGTAAGTCTTGTCCTTTTACATTTATTTTAGTTTAAACAGTTTCAATTTAAGTGTTAAAGGCTTCAATTTTTAGATCAGAAAAAAAATTACAGAAAAACTATGGACTATAATTATAATTGATATACGAAAGGTTGGTAAAATAATCAAATACACGATTTTCTGTGAAATTCTTGAAATAAAATTTGTTTAAAGAAAAAACAAAAACAAACAAAAAGGTCTGGGCTCCAGTCAAACTCTTATAAGTTTGGTTTAACTATAAACATCTCATTAAACTGAGATTTAAATAACTAGGGCAAAAAACGAATTTTTTCAATTGCGTTCTGAAGATTAAGAGTCAGTTTCAGTTACAACAGAATCTAGAGGCTCCAAGTCCAGGAGGTGCAACGCTCCCTTTCCTCTGAACATTGATGTTTTTAGGAGGGCGTGGTTCAGTAGGGCGTGGTATCGTGACTCCCATCAACTGAAATGTTGGTCACTTAGAATTGAGGACCTGTGACTGATCTGCTAAATCATAATAGAGGAATGTTAGCTTGTAAAATCGAAGTAACTTTAAAGGCCGAGTAAGATAAGTACAAAGAATATATGTAAGTTAATTTGCTATCAGCCAAATTCAAGATTATTGCTTATCGAAGGACACTCAGTCACAATTCCTTCCGTTCTGAAAGTTCTATAAAAACTTACGATTTTCTCTAATAACTTCATGCTCGATTTCACTTGATAACCAGTCTTCGCGCTTACATGAAACACCTCGGTAGCTTGGATTGATGTTTTTAACGTTTCTAAGTCCATATCATCAACACACGCGTTCTTTGGTTCCAGTGAACTATTATCCACCAAATCGTGCTGTAAACAGAGTACACTAAGATCCTAAGTAGAATTGCCATGATGCAGCAAGCAACTTGGAAATTCAGTAATTCAGGACGAGAATGTTGTTATTGTTGCCGTTACCCACCTTATTCGCAATCTTATCATTAACTATTCAAACTCCCTACCTTATTTGCAAGTACAATCGTAGGAATCTGTCCCAACTTAGTATCTACCTCAGCTTTCCACTCCTTAACATCTTCATACGACTTGGTATTAGTGATATCAAACACGATGATACAAGCGCTTGCAGCATTATAGTAATTTCTAGTCAGGACCTTAGTGTACTCCTGACCAGCAATGTCCCAGAACTGCATGCGGAGGGTACACTTCTCCCACTGTATCACTTTCAGCTGGTAATCAACTGGTGGGGTTTAGTAGTTTAAGTAGTGTGAATATTACATATTAATCTTATTGATAGGGAGATCAGTTCATGGAATCTAAAATTAATTGTGACGTTGGTTCCATCCCAAAAATCTTGCACGAAACAAAAATTGAAATAAGATTTTTCCGGTAAGTAAACGCTCATCATTGTCGTGAAGATTGTTGAGCTTTTGTGAAAATGAAGTTTTACCTCCTAAAGTTTTTTTGTAATTTGCATTGAACGTATTGTTTACGTATCTGTCTAGGAAAGCTGTCTTGCCCACGTCTTGGTTTCCAATAACAATCACCTTGTACAAATACTCCGTCATCCCTCTTCTCTAGGATATAGGACTGAGTCAGACTCATATAATAATATATCATTTTCAAATAAGAGGAATCGGTGTAGTCAGTAAAAGTCAATAAGCCGGTAAAAAGGGACATGGTTAAGTTACTATTTTTTTTCAACACCGATATCCGATGTTATGTGTTGAAACTGTTGTAGCTAGCAAATACAATCCTCCTTAAAGTTAAGAGAACTGTCATAGAGTATGAACCTTCGTGTTGCATACTAATTACAACACTACAGATCTATTACATTTACTGAGAATTATGTAACGTGATGGAAATATTTTAAACGGGTAAAATCCTGTCCAAACCCAGGATACATAACATGAAGACTTTGTTGTAACTTGTATGAAAAGCATTAATACCAAATAAAATTTTTAAATTAGACTTTAAGCCAAATATCTTATCAGCAACTAGACCGCAAGGAACAAAATCGTATAATTGTAAAGTTAATTGCGAAACAAATAACTGAATGAATCATGAAATTGAAGTACGCTCGAGATTTAGATCATAACACCCTGAGAGAAGGTACCAAATGTTCTTTCAGAGTTGTAACGCGATATTTATGGATATTTATTATTTGTCTCGAGTTTCAATGGTGACAGTGGTTCTGTTATTAAGTTACTACTCAATGTCACGTTCTATGTATATTGTATAACACATATGGTACTAAATCTCCGTATACATGTTTGATGAGGTGTAGTTGTTGGAAACTGGACGGAAGGTATACTAAATATTATACTAAGTATTGCTGAGTATTGCTGAGTATTTCAATGTTTACTGAGTAGTAATACTGTTCCGAGAACTCCGTAACTCCTGTCTCTCCGAATTAAGTGTAACATGATATGATTCACTTGGCGAGTCCCCCCAACAGAACCCTAAGGGCGTGCCTTCAACAAGCATACAAAGTGGGCACATTTTGAACTCCTTCCATACTCTTTCATGACTAAATTGACGATTTAGAGAATTTTACTTGTTAAAAATTGGTGAAAAATATGGGCGTGGCCCAAGTCAATATTATCCGACACCGTAGAGTCAAAACTTTTTTTGGTTGTTGCTGACCCTATAGAGCAACTAATAAGATATGATCTCTAATTATTTGAACAGCTAATGGTAATTTGAACCGCTCTAAGCATGTATAAGATTATTTAACTTATATATTGGGAAAAAGTTTATTATATCAATAAAACAAACCTCAAATGTAACGAACTAATTGAACTGGGGAGACAAATGAAGAGTCCGAGATTAGACTATGCACTAGGAACTCAAATGAACCTACCTATAATTGAGCCTAATGTCAGAAAACAATTCTTCTTCCTAGTTTCTGTCCATGCGGCATGCAGTATAAACAGTCTGCTTCTTGTTCGACGATTTTAGCAATTGTTGAAATAGTATTTGATTTATTTATTATTTATTGTAAATTCTGTCTAATGATCGTTACTGTCGTGTCTTGTCTGTCAACAATTTACTTCCGCTTTTCTTCATAGATTCTGAGCCACAAAATTATGCACAACCTAAGGGAAAGCCCTGATAAAGGAAGCACTAATTAATGTACTAATCAAATGTATGAAAGAAGACCTGTACTCAGTAAATTAACTTATATGTAGCAGGTCAGTTTTCCTGCCAATTGATTTATTCTATTACCTTTAAAAATATAATCTTGTGTTTCAGGAGAGTGGTTGGGAGTAGAGTGGGAAGACGAGGGGCGTGGTAAACATGATGGTTCTTATAGAGACGTCAAGTGAGAAATTTGTATTTTTTGAACTCAGGTGTTGTTCAAATAGAGCTATTGCTTCTGATTAAGCTATTTTAAAAACTTCACAGTGTGATAGTTTCGAAAGTATTGTTGATAAAGGGCTATACCCTGATTTGCTGCATTCCCAAGAGTTTCTGACACAGTTATGTCCATTTCCAGGTACTTTGAAGCAAAGCCCCTACACGGTAGCTTTGTACGATCACACAAACTGAATCCTGGCTTGAGTTTTAGTGAAGTTCTCCGACAAAGATACGCTGACGTTACTGGTGTTGTGAGTAATACTTACCAGGAGGTGACCGGGAATCCCGGTACCGGGAATCCCGGTACCGGGATTGGCAATTTTGAGCTATCCCGGTCCCGGTCCCGGTCCCGGTCAACCGGGTCAAGTCACATTTTTCATCCCGGTCGCGGTCCCGGTCGCGGTCAAATGCTGATTTATGATCCCGGTCCCGGTCCCGGTTAATTCAGGATTCTTGGTCCCGGTCCCGGTCCCGGTCCCGGTCAATCACTCAAATTTGCCGGGATTTTGACCGGGATCTTTTACATAATTTCATTCACTGTGATTTTAAGTTTTTACTTTCATTCATTGTGAATTTCATCTTTAAACAACCTCTGAGCCAAATAAAACAATGTTTAAAATTGCTAAACAAGTTTAGGTAACTAATATCGTTACATAACTCATAAGTGCAAACTAACATCAAGTTTTCAACTCGGGCTACGCCCAATTGTCAATTGGAATTGGAGAATGAAACTGTTGAATAATTTGAGGGATCATTGATTGAGGAATGAGGAATGAGGGTGAACTTGAGTAATCAGTACATGAACATTATTGGTGTAGTACATTAGGCCCATGCCCCATATTGACGGTTTTTTAAAAGTTTTTTCTAATTTAATATTCTAGTTATTACTTATTCAAATTGTTCAATTATAATGTAAATGAAAGTTGCAGCTTTCAATATGAGAATACCAGTTTTGGTCCCGGTCATCCCGGTCATCCCGGTCAAATCCCGGTCATCCCGGTCAAATCCCGGTCATCCCGGTCATCCCGGTAAAATTGGATTGTTGGTCCCGGTCCCGGTCCCGGTAAGATAGAAATCCCAGAAATTATTGGTCCCGGTCCCGGTCCCGGTCACGGTAAATTGATAATCTCAGTCCCGGTCCCGGTCCCGGTCCCGGTCAAGTCACATTTTGTATCCCGGTCCCGGTCCCGGTCCCGGTCAGGCCTAAAATCATGTCCCGGTCACCTCCTGATACTTACCAATAAGTTTCTAGTAATGTTTATCTAAAAACCAGAAACACTGGCAGTTGGCACGTGTCCAAAGAAATTTGGTTCACCTTTTCACCAGTATCTAGATATATACGGCATTTTACGTTAATATAGTTCCAGTGGAGGACAGGACAACTGCTTTAGGTCCATTTAATTTTGTGGTGTTTTTCAGTTAGCTGAAAATAGAAGAGAAACAACTAAACTTATTAATTTCAGGGTGATGAAATGTCTATTGTAAACAAAGATAACTCCAAAACAAATGTTGAACTGGTCGGTTTATCAGATGCTGATATTAACAGAGCAGCTCAACTCACCAATCTTGTGATGAGGTAAGGATTTACTCGAATTCGAACTCAAACTTGAACTCAAACTCACAATCCCAATCTCCCAATCTCCCAATATTTCAATCTCCCAATCTTTCAATCTTTCAATCTTTGGATCCCCCAATCCCAATCTCCCAAATCCTATCTCACAATCTCACAATCTCACAATGAACTTGTTATCGGTTTTAAGAAGTGATTTAAATAGTAGAAATTTGCAAATGGACAACTTGTATGAATTGAACGAAATTAGAGATATAGCTGCATGCAACAGATGTTGGGAAAATCTTTTTCAAGGGTACAGTTTACCGCATTAAGGTATTTTTAAGAATCATTTTTGTCGGTAAGATCCTGTTTTATAATAATAATATAACCTAGAATGAAAAACTTTTGTAACTGTTTCAGAGAACAGAGTATAATATCAGTTGGTGATGATAGCTTCATAGAAGAGAAATGTGTAAATGCTGAAAACATGGATATGTCATTGAACTTATTCCACGATATTAATACCATACTTCAAATCTTACATCTCATGCCCAAATTGAGAAGCGTACATCTGAAAGGTAATTAATAATTATAAACTTGCTTGTCTTTGAATGAACTGAAAAAGTGCATTTATCTCCACTTCCAATTTCTGACTGAGAAACTTTATCCCAATAATCTTTCGAAATTGCCTCAAATGGCCGAAAAAAGCACCTTCGTAAGATGAATGTTTGCATCTCTAAATACTAACGCTTTATCAGGTAATGTACTGTTGAATAAAGATGTATCAGATGTCGAACAGCCCCACCCCTATTTGGAAAGGATTTATCTTGCCGGCACAGGTTAGACAAGAGTTAGTTCCAGTAGTCTGTTCGTTAAATTGCTCTTAAAATATTGTTCGGTATACGATACATTGTTCTACCTACCTATTGAACCTATTGATAGGTTTAGAAGTAGGCATCTTCACGGCCATCACGCAATCTGCGGACCACCTCCTTGACTGCACCAGTCTATTATCGAGTTAGAGTTTTCTGCACTGTATCCAGGAGTAGGGGGCTTGTCTGGAAGGGTGTCTAGGAAGTTTCCAAGAGATGTCTTGAAGCTTGTCAAAGTCCTTTGAGTATTGACAATTTTGGGGAGAACATTCCAGAGTCTTCCAGCTCTCACTGCGAATGAGTGGTCGTAGGTGGAGCGTGCAGCAGCTGATGCTTTTTTTGTGAGAGAAGGGAGTATAACTTTAACTCCCAGTCTGGCATTCTCTCTGAACTGTACATCTAGGTCATTTGGACATATACCCTGGAGAACTTTCCACAGATGTATGATGGTGTAGCGTTCTCGGCGTCTTTGCAGTGATGTAAGTTTCAGTTCCTTCAGTCTATTCCAATAATCGGTGTCTCTGAGCCCTAGAATTCGTCTAGTGAACTGGCGTTGTATGCTCTCGATAGACTGGATATCATAGATCTTGTTTGGATTCCAAAGCGGGCAGCAGTACTCCACTCTGGACCTTATCAGGGATTTGTAGAGCTGGAGCATAACAGGTGTTGTCCTGTCTTTGAATACTCCAAGAACCCAAGATGCCATCTGACGTGCCTTGTCAACCATGATATTGATATGTGGTGTCCAGGAGTAATCATCGGACATGTTGACTCCTAGGTCACGCACTAATGGGCTTCTTTCTATGACTGATCCATTTGGAGTGGTGTAGTTTGTGATGTCACTCATAAATGGCAGCTCCTCTGAAAGTGATTTAGAGGCCGGTGTTCTATAGCAAACAAGTTCAAACTTGTTTTCGTGCAGTTTCATGTTGTTGTCCTCGGACCAACGTATGATTCTGTTTAGATCTTCTTGAAGAAGATTGCAGTCGTTTAAGGTCGATATTTTTCTGCCTATTCGGGTATCATCGGCAAAGCTGCTCAGTTTGGAATCTTTCACGTACTGATCTAGATCGTTGACGTAAAGAAGAAAGAGGATTGGACCAAGTACAGTCCCCTGCGGTACTCCACTGATAACCGGCATTGGCCTAGAATGTTTTCCATCAACAATGACCGTTTGAGTCCTATCAAGGAGGAATTGCTCAATCCATTTGTACAGATTACCTTGTATTCCATACGACTTAACCTTTTTAAGAAGTAGGGAATGATCCACCTTGTCGAAGGCTTTAGCATAATCAAGGTATATCACGTCTGTTTCGGAGCTGTCTAGGTAGTTGTTTAGGATGTAGTCCATGTGTTGTAATAACTGTGTAAGACAGCTTCTACCTTTCCGGAAGCCGTGTTGCTTCTTAGAGAATATGTGATTCGACTCCAAGTGCTCTACCATGTTCTTTCTTAGTACTCTCTCAAACACTTTTATCATATGGGAAGTTAACGAGACAGGTCTATAATTTCCCGGGTCTGTTT
Organism: Bolinopsis microptera; assembly: GCF_026151205.1. Lineage (NCBI taxonomy): Eukaryota > Metazoa > Ctenophora > Tentaculata > Lobata > Bolinopsidae > Bolinopsis > Bolinopsis microptera. The sequence continues at coordinate 3,342,408 of NC_087073.1, read as the reverse complement.
TGTTTCCTTTTTTAAACACTGGTGTGATATATTGTTCCTTATAGACTGAAGGAACTTGACCATTTCTGAAGGAGTTCTCCCAAATGATCATCAGGGCTTCTGAAAGCGGTTGTTTGCAAGCTTTCAGTATCCTTGCTGGAATGTCCCCATCAGATGTTGCTGAGTCAGCATCAATTTCATCAATAGCTGTGATGAGGTCCTCTTTACTAAAGTTGAATGATGTTAACTTTTCTGAGGGCGATGTTATATTGCTGGTTGTGTCTTTTTTCTTCTCGTTGTCAGGGTCACTAAACACTGAAGAATATTGGTCTTGAAGGATTTCCGCCATTTTCTTAGCATCATGTTGTAGTGTTCCTGTGGAGCTGCTTCTTAGCGGACCGATATTTGATTTCAGCTTAGAAAATCTTTTTGCATAGCTGAAGAAATATTTCGGGTTTTTCTTAACGCATTGTACAGCTTTGCGCTCTCTTCCGTGAATCTCCATACTTATGTTTTGTTGAATTTCATAAGCCATCAGATTCACTTTATGTTCTAGGGTAGGTAAGGAGAGGGAGTCTGGGTTTAATATCTTAAGACATTTGATGCGTGCCTTGAGTTTTCTCTTTTTTCTGTATAATATCCTTCTGGGTCGGCTTATTTTGGGCCTGGCATTAGCTGCTGGAGTTTCCTTGAGAGGGGTATGGGCATAGCAGATCTGTAGTGTTGTCAGTCGGACGATTTCTGCAAACATCGATCCGTCATCTTCTTGTGGGCACAGATTATGAAGTGTGTTCCATTCAACATCTATGAGTTTTCTGTTTATGGCATCAAGATCTGCTTTGTGGAGGTTGAGGCTAAAGTATGTGAAATCCTCTGCTTCTTTCACATTGTGATAGTAGTTTTCATTTCTTCTGGCGTCGTAGCCTAGAACTACGGACACAAGATTATGGTCAGATAAACTAGTTTCTGTGGACTGTGTCTCACAAACATATTGCACACGGTTGGTTAAGACCAGGTCAATGGTGTTGTTACCACGTGTCGGCTGGTTAATGATTTGTGAGAGAAGATTTTTCGACATGAAGTCAAGTAGAAGGGTCGCCGACTCTGTTCCTCTCTTCCTAGAGAGCTGTCTGCAGTTAATATTTTCCAATCTATATTGGGTAAGTTGAAATCTCCTGTTACGTAGAGCTCCTGATTTTCTTCAGGTCTTGAGTCAATGAATAATTGAATCTGCTCTAATATATATCTGAACGAAGCCACCGGGCAGTCAGGTGGTCTATACACTGTTGCGGTAACACAGTTCAGTTCCTCTATCCTGAGGATTACACAATTACAGAATTTGTCGCCAAAACTTTTGTAGTCAGACACAATATACGAGCTGTGAACGTATAACAATGCACCTCCATTGTTTCTCAGGTCTCTATCTGATCTGAAGACTGAATAGTTTTTTACCTGTAATTGTGCATCGGTAATGTAGCTCTTCAGCCACGTTTCTGTTATCCCCATGAATGGCACGAAAGTATTTTTGTTGTTGAGAATGGTATCGGAAATGAAGGGTATTTTCCACTTTGTCGTGCTGGTGGCTTTAGGGGATAGACACTGCGCATTTAGTAGATGGAACACTGATTCTGGCCGTTGTTCCACGGGGCAGTTGGGGGTTGTACCATTTGGTTGGGTAGTTGGTACTGGTGGAATGTTGGTGGTTGGGGAAGGCTGAGTTGGTTGATGGAGCTCAGTTGTTTCCAGAGGGCTTCTATCTGTGTGTCTATGCCCTGTTTCATAATTCCTATCTCTGCTCGTTGTTGACTGAAGCCCTGCTTCATGTTCTCCATAAGTTTTTCTAAAAAATCATTTGGAGTGCAGTGGATCTCTGTTGGTCACTGTTCATTCGTCTTCTAGTGAAGGGGGTTCTGAATGCTTCACTACTATGGCTTTCCACAGATGTGGTGCTATCTCTTCTCAATCTAGATGGCCTTGTGTCCATCCTAGATGTGTCAGCTGTAGGGCGGAATCTTTGTGGGTTGTATTGACGGGTATCTTTATCTCTATCCTCGTCATAATTTTGTCTCTTTGTACCTACCAAGTGTGTATAGGTACAGTCTGGGTTCAGGCATTTGCCAGATTTGAGGGAAAACTTACACAGTACTGGGTGGTACTGTTTGCAGGAATTTCCTTTGGTGCAACCGCCTCTTCTTTTTCCAAAGCGACAGAACTTAACGCATCTTCTGGGGTGTGCATGCTCACAGGTCTTGCCTTGCACTTCGGTTTGACCACTTGCACCATAGGGGCATTGGTGCTTTTTGTACAGTGGACATATAATTTGTACTTGAGACTTCTCCTCACTCCTCGCTTCGTGTGTGTCTCGACGAGGGCTGGGTCTATCTTCTTCAGAAGTTAGATTATCGTTCTCAGTCTCAGTTTTCTGGACAACAACAAAATCATTTTTGTCGTTATCTTTTATCTCGCTAGTATCTTTTTCTTCTTCTTTTTCCTTTTCTTCTTCTTCGAAAGATACTGTTCGTCTTTGTAGTTTAGTAGAGCCCGACAGTTTGTTCTTAAGCCTACATCCCCTACAAAGCCAAACTGACCCAGTCAGGTGGGTGGTCGAATCTTGACTAAGTCTCTCAAACCTTGCAGAAACTGCTTCACAGTCGTGACTTCCTTGTATGCAGAGATAGCAAGATATATAGGGAATCTCTCCATCGAGCTTGTTCTGGTACTTCTCGTTACATTCGTCGCACTGTTCTGCAAAGTGTGATTCTATCTTCAGGATTATCCTGTCAGTAAGGATGTCTTTGTTCTTAAATATCTTTGTGTCGTCTTCATTCCTCACCTTCAATTTAAGGAAAACGGCACAATCTTCTAGCTCGGCCACAGGGAAAACTTTGATCTTCTTGAAGTTTGCCTGGTACTTTACGAAATAACTATAAGCACCGATGACTTTCTTTATGTTGGGTGTTTTAGCTAGTTCGAGTAGTTCTCCGATGGCTGATTTGTACATTTCGACATCTTCTGGGGAGTGTGTCAGTATACTCATTTTATGGCAGTGTTAAGTCTTACCAACCAATGAGGAGAACAGAAGATGAAGATATCAGTAACAGCGACACACAACACTTACAGCACGGTCTACCTGGTCTGATGATAGGAACGTTGATACCTGGTATACCGCGTGCATATTAGGGCTACTGAAATCTGATACATCTTAAACCCCATAAATGAGATACCTATATATTATGGTCTCTGGATTAATTTATAATCGATGATAGTTATCACCATTTATATGCGGCGTCGATCAGCTCACACTGTTTACGTCCGCTGTGGGCTATAGTTGTTCGAACCTTTTGATGCAATATGTTAGGGAGTAGGGACCTGCTTTTCATTTTCGTCATTCTCCCATTCCCTAAAACCCCTTGGCAACGCAATATTTCCCTTTTTCTGTTTATGAAACCTTTCAAGTGGATATGAGCGCGAACGACAAACGAATTTTATCGTGATATTCTGGCGCGAAAATTACGCGCACTCCGGCGCGCCAGTCGTTCAATTATGTAATTGATCGAGTTGGTTCTAATTATTGATAGTAGTTCAATTAAAGTTAGGTGGAGTTGACCGCACTCCAGGACCATCAGCCAGATCAGATCCGCGGCAGTGGGACCCCTAGTTCTGTTAGACCCAGTCACACGGCAGGATCTAGCAGAGTTATGAGGCTGGCACGAAGAGCAGGTCCTACGTTGCTCCCCCCACTGTGGCACAAGCACGACGTGTTGCTTGGCCGACTAAAGTCATTAAAATGGTTGCTAAAATCCGATTTGTGGTTACTAAAATCCGATTTGTAGCTTTAAAATCCGTTGTGTGGTTGTAAAATCACGTCTGTTGTAGTTCCGAGTTCCATCATCCAATCATTCCGTTTCCGTGAAGGGGTTTCCAAGATCTGTCAAGTCCATTGTAATCACCATGATGTGAGTCTCACTCATCGATGGGGATGACTACATCAGAGGAGAGTGCTGGTCGGACCAGCAGGGGTGGGAGGCTGCTTACTCGGCTCATATCTGCCTGGAGAGCTACATCCTGCTTTTCCATTTCTAGAACGACGTCCGTCTGTACTCCTTGTTCTGATATCCTGTGCGCGATTCTTTGGGCGAAAACTGTCTTTAGTTTCCTATTGATCATCATCTCGAACTCTTTGAACGTTCGATCGTTCACAATGTCCAATTCTCGTATCTTGATGATCGTAGATTGGAGTCGAGTACAAGCCTGACGGCTGTCCGCTCTCATAGTCTTTACTAAGTATATGAAGAGTCCTAGAAGAGCACTTCCTATCATGAGAATGAAAATCGCAATGATCAGGAGGCTCGATTCTTCCATTCTTGAAAATGTGATTTTCTTTGAAATGTGGGTTTGCTGGATCAAACGATCTAGCAGATTCAAGCGTAATGTAAAAGTTACTAACGAATCTGGGACGATCATCTGTCGCTAGGATATTTAAAGCAGCCCACGTGCAGGTTTTCAATTTTTGCTAAACTTCGTCGGATCTGTATTCCGCATGTGTAGTTTGTTGCGAGCCTTTGTTGCGAGCCTTGTTCGACTCTAGTGAAAATGTAAATAAATAGAATTCATCCAAAAATGTCAAATCAGTCGAATCAGTGTTTTGACATTTTTATTGAAATCTCGGATCTTTTTTATTACGTAGCGTGTGAAATATATTTTGATGCACGAATGGAATTGTGGTAACTTTGCATAATATTTGCACATTATCTAGCAATTCAACTATTTGTAATCATAAATAATAATAAACGATCATTTTTTAGAGCGTTTTGTTTTTGCTAATGAAAATTGAAAATGACTAATCAATAATATGCGACGAAACCTTCGGCACCTAGCTTCGGCACCTAGCTTTAAAATTTACTTACTTTGGTTACTTTGGTTGTGTTTATCCTCGTAGCAGGAAGGGTCATCAGATTTCTGACCACCTCGATGGCGAGTTAATAGGAACCGACCGGATTGGGGTTTTGGCTGCCGGACCGGATTCAGCCGGATTTGGATCTCAAATCCGGCAAGCCGGATTTTGCCGGACCGGAACCGGTGGTTTCAGAGTGAAATAAAAGGCAGCCGGATTTTGCCGGATTTTGCCGGATTTTGCCGGTTTTTGCCGGATGTTGCCGGAAAATTTCCTTCCTTTCCACGCCTAATCTTCATCGAGCACTTCTTGCAGCTTGCATAAGGGATCCCATTTTCTTCTGAGTAGAACAACCAGACGGACGATGTTTTAGATTTACTACTACTCGACTCGACTTAGGGCGGCTTCAACGTCCGAACAGATATAGTTTTTTTACAAATCTTCCTATCTACTACTAGACATTGCTTAAACAAGCAGTATGTAGCAGACATAATGTAACACGAGTCACGACACTAGACGAGTAATAATCAGAAATGATATCTAATTGGCATATGCTGCCAGACCCCTGATTGAGCGCGTTTGTGCGAATTCCCTTTTTTTCATGCAAGTCTGAGTATCATTGGGTCACGTGACTTACAACCAGAGGTGTTTAATAAGGTTGTTCGTAAGCAGGCACTGTCTAGTACAGTACTAATCACCGTCTGGCGTCTAGAGCGGAGTCACATGATTGCAGTAATGAGCTAATTAAGTAGCTACCCAGACCCTGAACACGTGACCTTCATATTTCGTATTTCATAATCAGAAGATTAAATACTGCCAATTTTGCGATTATAGCCGGGGGCTAGCCCAGGGAGGTGGCCCAAAATATTTTTCGGTTTTTTCTAAGTCCGCACCTACCCCTCGATACACTATTCTGTATTCTGGACTCAAGGTTTCCCCTGGTAATGTGATCTCGGAAGGCAGGCCTCCCCTTTGCAAAACGAGCTCGGAAGCGGGAGCTCTCGATACAGGAGGTACGTCTCGAGAACGACTCGGACCGAAAACTGTTAAGTTAATATTTTTCGAAGTTTTTCTGAAAACCACTTTTTTCCACGATTCAGGCTACCCTGTTCATTATTAGCTGAAAATATTTTTTCGGTTTTTCGAAGTCCCCACCTACCCCTCGATACACAATTCTGGACTCGAGGTTTCCCCTGGTAATGTGATCTCGAAAGGCAGGCCTCCCCTTTGCAATACGAGCTCGGAAGCGGGAGCTCTCGATACAGGAGGTACGTCTCGAGAACGACTCGGACCGAAAAACTTCTAAGTCAAAAATTTTCAAAGTTTTTCTGAAAACCAATTTTTTCCACGATTCAGGCTACCCTGTTCATTATTAGCCGTAAATATTTTTTCGGTTTTTCGAAGTCCGCACCTACCCATCGATACACAATTCTGGACTCGAGGTTTCCCCTGGTAATGTGATCTCGAAAGGCAGGCCTCCCCTTTGCAACACGAGCTCGGAAGCGGGAGCTCTCGATACAGGAGGTACGTCTCGAGAACGACTCGGACCGAAAAACTTCTAAGTCAAAATTTTTCAAAGTTTTTCTGAAAACCACTTTTTTCCACGATTCAGGCTACCCTGTTCATTATTAGCCGAAAATATTTTTTTGGTTTTTCGAAGTCCGCACCTACCCATCGATACACAATTCTGGACTCGAGGTTTCCCCTGGTAATGTGATCTCGAAAGGCAGGCCTCCCCTTTGCAATACGAGCTCGGAAGCGGGAGCTCTCGATACAGGAGGTACGTCTCGAGAACGACTCGGACCGAAAAACTTCTAAGTCAAAAATTTTCAAAGTTTTTCTGAAAACCAATTTTTTCCACGATTCAGGCTACCCTGTTCATTATTAGCCGTAAATATTTTTTCGGTTTTTCGAAGTCCGCACCTACCCATCGATACACAATTCTGGACTCGAGGTTTCCCCTGGTAATGTGATCTCGAAAGGCAGGCCTCCCCTTTGCAACACGAGCTCGGAAGCGGGAGCTCTCGATACAGGAGGTACGTCTCGAGAACAACTCGGACCGAAAAACTTCTAAGTCAAAATTTTTCAAAGTTTTCTGAAAACCACTTTTTTCCACGATTCAGGCTACCCTGTTCATTATTAGCCGAAAATATTTTTTTGGTTTTTCGAAGTCCGCACCTACCCATCGATACACAATTCTGGACTCGAGGTTTCCCCCGGTAATGTGATCTTGAAAGGCAGGCCTCCCCTTTGCAACACGAGCTCGGAAGCGGGAGCTCTTGATACAGGAGGTACGTCTCGAGAACGACTCGGACCGGAAAACTTCTAAGTCAAAATTTTTTTTTTTCTTAAAACCACTTATTTTCCACGATTCAGGCTACCCTGTTCATTATTAGCCGAAAATATTTTTTTGATTTTTTTTCGGTAAAAAAAACTGAAATCCGGCAAAAATCCGGCAAATTTTTTTCCAGCCGGAGCCGGAACCGGAACCGGATTTTGAAGCCGGATATCCGGCCGGAACCGGATTCAGCCGGATTTCCGGTCGGTTCCTAGGCGAGTAGTCTACCAGGGAATTAGACCAGCTGCAGCTATAACCGGAAGTCGGAGGGTTGTCCGGTATCAAAGCAATAAACTTGGACAAACTAACTTTAAACGACTCAAACGTAGCTTCAGCTTTAATATTATCAGGCACTTTGTTCCACAGTTTTGGTCCTCTTACAGCAAATGAGCTGTCATAGAGTGTCTGGTTGCTCGAGGATTTCAGGAAGTTAACGCAAATAAAATTTTCAGGATTATCGTGGGGAGAGTTCTGTAAACTAGCGGAACACTTTCCAAACATTCACGAAGTCTACATATCCGGCTCAACACTGAACATCTGCGACACTCCCGCACACATTCTACAGCAAATGACAGTGCTTGACGTCCAGCACTCTGACATAGTCAACTGGAGCACGCTAAACGATGTGTCCGCGTTACCGAACCTCCATACGCTGATATTATCGAACAACTCAATATCCAGCATCCAGATATCACCGGGCCAGTTCAGTAAACTCGAGGCGCTGTCATTGGACAACAACAAGCTGAACGATTGGTCGAGTGTGGCTGAACTCCGCAAGTTGCCGCTGTTAAAAACACTGAGAATCCGCCTTAACCCGCTTATAACTGGGCCAGGTCTTGACATGAGGCTTCTGGTTGTTGCCATGTTACCTGCCGTCAAGAAATTAAACGGGACTCCTATTTCTGACAACGAACGACTTCAAGCTGACATTTTCTATTTGAAACATTTCGCAACGGATTATTACAAGGGGGAGTCTGATTTCCACATTATGCACACTCGATACAAAGAGTTAGTTGTGGAGTATGGAGAGCCCGATACGGGAATGCCTAAGATCAAGTCAATCAAGGACAATTCCATCATCGTGAAAATTTTAAAACCAGACGGCAAAGAATTTGAAAAGAAGCTCTTAAAGACGACTCTCGTGAAACATCTCCACCTTATCGTTCAAAGGCAGTGCAAGATTCTTCCAAAGAATCAGAAATTATATTTGATCGATCCATCGAATGATAAGATCCATTTGGATGATCCAACAAGAGATTTGGCATATTTTAACATAGATCACGACTGCACAGTTCACGTTGAAACATAATTAAATCAGCTACAACAAATATGGTTCAAACATCCTAATTCGAAACATAGAATAATATTGACCTAGAATACTCGCATATTTGAGACAATCGTTAAATGTACAAAAGTTTAATCATTATATGTATATTTTTGTTGGTTTGTAGAAAAGTTTTCTAAAATATTCTACTTATTTGTTCTTAAATGTCATTATCATTATGTCCTATTAAAAACTTCTGGCTCCAATTAGCACTCTTAGTCCTGTTGAGCACCTTTCCACGTCGTAAGCAACAATCTGTTGCTGATCTCCTTATCTTTTTTCCCGAGTTTCCCCGGTCTGCTCTCTTTGCTCCCCGTTTTTCACTCCATCACACTCCATCGCCCTATCATCTGGCACATTTTCCTTATTCTTCGCGTTGCCGTTATTTCTGTGTTTCCTCCTAGGAGAGGCGTCCACATAAAAATTGTCCGGTATATCAGCAGATAAGGTCACCCGTGTTGCGGAACCGCGATCAGACTTTTGTACCCGAGCGTCTAAACTGTCCGGAGTCCTCACTGTTGGTGAGAGTCCGCGTGTTTGAATAGTAATCATCATATGAACACTTTCGTCATAATTATCATTGAGTCGAGGAGAGCCGGCCAATGCACCTGCAGAAGCTACAGTACTGCGCGGCGTGTTGAGAGGGGTGTTGGTTCCGGAGTGGCCGTATGACGTCCCTGGTCCCCCAGTGCTCGGTCTTGCTCTGTAAATTATCTTACTGTGGCAGTTCAGATTGGTTGTGGTTGACAGTTTTCGGTGCTCCTTCTGAAAAAGATGCTATTCGTAAAAGGGTTTTATTTTGATAATTTTAGGGTAAGGAATATTATTTCTTATCAGAATCAAGCACTCAGAATGCATGCAAATAATATTCAAACTCGATCCGACCATTGATCATGCATTTCATAAATCATCAGTATCAGGAATTTATATTGGTCGTTTCAACTAACACCCAGATGATTTAAATTAAGAAGTTACCGCGCGAACCGTATCAAGTCGAGGTATCTCAATCATATTGGAATCAAATGTGATACTTAAACATCATGTTCAATTCGAGCTAATGCTATGTATCTCAATCATATTAGAATCAAATGTGATACTTAAATATCATGTTCATTTTCATAATCAAGGTTGTCACCTGCTCCACTCTTAAGCATGATCATCATCGAATCAATCAAATTAGTGAGAAATCACGTTAAGTGTGAAACCAATCATGTCTAGCATGGCCTGTGACTTCAATCAGTGCGCCTTAAACTCACTGCACATTTAACAGCTAATTATTTAATTATTTGGTCCTCCTCTCATGGATCTAGGGCTGGTTGATTGCCTCTCCTTTATCCAGCGGGCACTTACAGCCGACTTCTAAAGATATTAGTTTATCACTTAGTTTTGAAAGCTTTCATTCCGCGGAGACTTGCAGTCTTCTAAAGATATTTGTTAGTCACTAAGTGTTAAAGTTCCCACAAGTTCGAGGATCTCACCCTCGACTGTCGGTGGTACTGTTCTCTTTTTGTAATGTTTCCAAATTATATCTATCTTTTCAGTTTTGATCAGTGATAAGAATTTCAAAGTAATATGCAAAATACTTACTTGTGCTATAACGTTCTTCCTCATTTCTTTGCCTCGTTTCAAGTAAGCTGGCATATCGATGATAAAGGGGTTAATTGAGGCACGGAGGTATATGATAAGTTGCTGTCCAAACATGTAGTTGAGGTACATTTCCGATCTCAAGCTGAACCTGGGAGAATGCTGGTCAGGCGAGAGTAGCTTACGTTACTTACATGAGCAGTTGGACAACTAAACGATCAATAGTGACACTTATACCTTCACTCATTTTGTAACCTAAATAATAATTTCTGTGTCATATTTTTTATCATTCTCAATAAAATATGTGGTTTAAACTCTCACTTACCAGTTTAAGTTATACGCCCAGTTACATTTGGTGTAGATAGAAAAAGCGAGCTGAGGTGTCACACAAATGAGCGTGAGAATGGTGACCCGTATTATCACCACCACGGCTGATCTCTTAGTCTCATTCTTAGCTTCAAGACCGATATACTTATTCCTACGTTTGAGGGTGTACAGTAGAATGGAGGCAGTGAATATTGCCACTAGGAAGGGAGCGAAGAAGACTGCCTCGATCAGTAGGGTGGAGACTAGTTTTAGCGAGTAGTTATCTTGAAAGTACACGAAGAACATGCAGAACCCAATCCACCTGAAAATGTATTGTTATTTTAGGAATAGTATCTTGTATCGAGTTTTTAATAATGTTGAGCTAACTTTTCAAAACACCATGCAGTATGCAGTGTATGGGTACTCGTTCAAGAAGTCAGTTTAAGTCTAGTCGACTGTATTTCTATTGTCTAGGCTCACATATCTCACACATCTCTCAGACTTAGAGCAATTACCAAGGGTTTGGTTTAAATTACTGGCGTCGTTTATTGTAGACATCTTGCACAGTGCAAGTAAAATCATTAACAATTAATAACCAATATGCATGGTACGAATACTAACTTGTAACTATTCTTGTGGCGCGCGGCGTGAGTGAGTGAGTGAGTGTGATTCGATCTAAACCATATTATTGGGAGGTCGTTCCAATAACCAAATGAGCAGCACTGATCATGAACAACAGCTGTTAGTTGTAGATTAAATTGGTGCTAGTGATCTTGGAAACCCGAGATCTTGTCCCCGAACCCCAGATCACTCGCACTTTCGCCGCCAAACTTTAAAAACCTTACTTGTGGTATCCGTATCGGGTAATTGATCCATTAGTTAGTTGACTGAAGAGGAAAGGGAGGGAGGAGTAGAAGGCTGCCATTAAGACACAGCCGCACACCATGGTGGAGAGGGCTCGCTTGTTGAGGAGTATCCGAGCTTTAATCGGCATAACTACCACTAAACACCTTGTTGGGGGACACGGGGTGAGTTAAGGGTCTCAGCTGTTTAACTCATTAAATATAACGCCACTGTCTAGTGTAGGATGTCTGGTGTAGAACACCTAGTGTAGGATGTCTGGTGTAGAAAACCTAGTGTAGGATGTCTAATGGACGTCTCACTGGCCGTGCCGGCTGTTATTTTGGGTAATAGTTTGTTCTCATCATTATAGAACTAATGAGAATCGCTAACAAAGCCTGCTATATGGAGTGACAGTAAGGACTCACCTGACTAAACAGATACATGTGGTGATAAAAGAGTTGAGCCTGTTATTGAAGTTCAGAGCAAACCCGGACACGTCACAGAAGCGCTGGTCCATGCCATTCCTCATTTGTAACAAAGTGATAACATTAGGTATCCCAGAAAGCAGTACCATCAGGATATCACTAATGCTCAGTGTCACTGCCAGTACAGTGAACGCGTTCGCACTGAAACAGAGATGTTGTTAGTTTACTGATGATATAGAACACGTTTTAATAATGTCCCAGCTAGGTTCCTAGTTCCAGCGACACTAGATTTGATAGGTACGGTATCCATGTAGATGTACAGTTTTTGCATGCCCTGTTCGAAAGTTTATGGCGATTCATGCCGTGTCTTCCTGTTTCGATGTTGTATTGAACAAGCTCGCATCAATACAACATCGAAACAGGAAGACACGGCATGAATCGCCATAAACTTTCGAATAGGATATGTAAACACTGTTCTACTACAAATGAGGAGTCACTCGACCTCCTTCTAGAGCTTCCTTTCCCTGATTTAATCATCGAAGATGAGCTTCATGTATTGATAAGCTTCATGTATTGATGAGCTTCATGTATTGCTCACTTGCCCTCTCTATGAAGATTTCCGTCACTTATGTCCCCACAAAGTAAAACATTACTCTTCTCTGATATTGGACAGATCTTCACACACCATACAACCATCGGAAACCTAGAAAGGTACCTTACCAAAGGAACGAAGATTCCCTAAAGCATCCTCTAAACGAATTCCTAATAATAACAATATTGCCTAATGTAAGACTCGGAACACTTTTAGAAGAGTTCATTTAATAGAAAAATGAAAAAAATCTCATTCTGAAGATTTGCCGGGATTATTTCTTTGTTTACTATTGTGTTTCCAATTTTATTTTCATTCTCTCGTGTATATACATACTTTTTGACTTTTGGGTAAATTTACTTTTTATATTGGGTCAGACATTTCCATTGTAATTTGACTTTTGAATCGTTTTATAGGTTTAATCGTTTAATCCGTTTAATCGTTTACGGCACTGTAAAATGTAGATGTACATTGTAGACTGTAGAATGTAGAATGTACATTGTATTTGTACGTGATAACAACTACGGGTCAAGGGATAGGTATAGAGATAGAGCACAAACGAGGCTTGCACATGCATCCTTCTCAGTCTATGTATTCTAATGTATTGTCCAGGTTAAACAGAAGGTAGCTTATTGTTAGTTTATTATACGGCCTCTACGATTTAACTTAGCCTGCTTCACCGTGACTGTTTGGGTGCAGTGTCACAAAAAGATTACATCCCAGTTTAGCTAGGGTTGGGACCAGATTTGGGTTTAACCATCTAAGACGCAGCAAAAAGGGACCTAATTGTATAAAAGGTCGTGTACTAATAATCACCTGATATAGGGTCTGTATCGTGTCAGGAGGAACAGAATGACAGCGTTACCTAGCAGCGCTTGCAGCAGACAAAGTGAGAAAAGTGCACCGAGTCCTATATCTATAGCCCAGACTGCTGGACCCTGCTCTGCGTCGTATATGCTGATGGTGGCGTTAGATGGGGGAAATTGTGTCGAGTTCATCGTGGAAATACGTGGGCTGTCTGTGTCAATCTTCGCTTTAATCCTTCCTAAATCCTACAAGAAATCAATTTAATATTCAGTATTGTGTATAGTATAGTCCGATAATATAAAGTATAGTCCGATAATATAAAGTATATAATGTATTCTTATTAACAAACACTAAACAGACAACAGTATACAAAATTTCGAGCACCGAACATGTGTCATGTATCTCTACGGGTGTTGCCTAAGATTTGTAGGCTAAAAACAGTCAATCATGAAAACTGAGTCCGATTCGAATAAAAATGATCTTTTTAGATGCACATCGAAAACTAGAGAGATGATATGATTATGACAACACCGTGTTTTCCCAAGTTATATTGGCGAAAATTTGGCCTAAATTATCTATTCTTGATGATTCTGATGAAAATTTCTGATGATTCCGTGTATAGATGTGGATTCGAACAGTTACTTACTATTAACAGGTACTTACTATTAAAGTAAACAAACATGTATCACCTCCCCACGAGAATCCACATCTATTGGAATACAAAGAGAGAATGCTCTATTCCAGGTCACGTACGGTACTAAGTGATCCCCCCTTGTATCGCAATACATGCGACTCATAAACATCCGGATATTACATTATTTAATCTTTTTGCAAAAGAAAAGACTCGTCAATAAACGTTACGCATAAACTTTAAACAAAGTAAGAATACGAATTCTCGTGAACAGTGACTGTCTCGGAAAAAATTAATATCGATGATATATATTAAAAATCTGTCTCAAAAGCTGACATACCTAGGTACTAATTAAATATTATCCGTAATAGCATCTAGTACCTCGATGAAAATGAAGTCGCATAAAAGGGCCCAAAATCGAAATCCTACCGATATTAACACGTCTGAATAATATTTTTCGGGACATTTTACATTTTAGAGGCTTCAATATAAAGCATATAGCTTTCGGGGATACACAGTTACAAGCTAAGTTATTGTCGAAGAAAACCAGTTGTTGTGGTTACAAGACAGGAAATCGCTCAATGACGCTCAAACTAGCACAAAAAAGAAGAGACTCCAAAAAAAGTTAAAAACTGCTATTGCAGCACGCAATAAGCAGTCTGAAACTTACTCTGTCACCCAAATTAATCTCAAACGCAAGTTCAATGCATGGAAAACCCTCCTTATCAACACTCACGGCCGGAGAAATCCAATCATTCTTGCAACAGAACCGTACTCTAATAACAAAAACCTAATACCACCCATCAATAAGGATCTCACCCAATATTACTACAAGGTCGGGGATAAAAGACCCCGTGCCGCTATTGTACTGCACAAAAACCTGACAGTAAAATGTTGGGAACTTACACAATTCACAACACCCGATCAAGTGGCCATTAAAATCCAACTCAGCTCGACAGAACTCATTCTGGCAGCTTCGTACATGGATATAAACGGACCGGTACCGCCACAAGAAACATCACCTCTAGCAAAATACGCAAATGATAACAACATCCCGCTCATTATAGGGTCGGACACCAATTCCCACCACACCCTTTGGGGGAACAAGGCATGCAATAAAAGGGGAGAGGAGCTTCTTGACTTTCTCTCCTCCCTAGGGCTGTCATGTGCCAACAAAGGATCATCCCCAACCTTCCTCAACTCTCGAGGCCACAACTCAATTATCGATCTCACAATAACAAACCAGTTGGGAGGAGATCTCATTAGTAACTGGCATGTTAGTGACCTTTACTCCAACTCTGACCATCGCTATATTATGTTCGATATAACTACAGGGCCAAAGAAGGAACCCAAACAGATCCGACTAGTCAAAAACACTGACTGGGACAGATTTGATGAGATCCTATCGAATAACCCCAACCTTAACAACACACAAATCAACAGTACGACTGAAATTGATCACAAAATAGACATAATCAATACTGCACTAAAGGAAGCCTTCGAGGAGGCATGCCCCATTACTTACATCTCAAGTTCCGTCCGCAAACCCCCCTGGCTAACTCAAGAAGTAGAGGAAGCACAGAGGGGAATAAGACAAAAACTGATTACTGCCCGCAAAAAGAAGACTGATGCCCTGTGGCTCGCTCTTAGAGAGAGCAACAAACAATACAACAGACTTATAACCAACTCCCAGCGTAATGCCTGGAGAACTTTTTGTCAGGAAACAGAGTCTGTTAAGGAATCCGGAAGGATGAATAAGATTCTGAAATCCTGTAACGACAACAAACATACACTAGAAGCCGTTTACAAACCAAACGGAGACATCACCAAAAATGCAGAGGAGACATTGGAGGTCATGACACGAACCCACTTCAAGGATAGTGTCACTGATCCGCCAGTGCCTCCACCTGGTCCTCTACCAATCACCACCACCTTACTCAATACCATCTACAGCCCAGACAGAATCGAGGAGGCTCTTAAATCCTTCGATCCGTTGAAAGCTGCTGGACCCGACACCCTCAAACCTATCATCATACAGAAAGCTTGGACACACATCAAAGACATCACCAGAACCATTATGACAAAAAATCATGAAACCCAACACATTCCAACTTTGTGGAAAGAATCCCTTGGAATCTTTCTCCCAAAGCCTGGAAAAACTGACTACAACCAACCAAAGTCATTTCGCACTATCACCCTTTCTCCAGTGATGTTAAAACTACAGGAGAAGGTGATACTGTGGCATATGCAACACGACCTTAATATCGCTAAAGACATCAACAAACGACAATTTGGCTTTAAGAAAGGATGTTCAACTGAAGCAGCCCTTCATAAAGTTACTCACACCATCGAGCGCAGGATAGCTAAGAAGGGATATGTCCTAGGCGTCTTTCTAGATATAGAGGGAGCTTTTGATAATGTCTCTTTCAAGGCTATTTCTGACGCTATCAAGACCACGAAAGTGGATCTGGCCACAGCACAATGGATTATCAACATGGTAACTAACAGATTCATCACATTAAATCATAAGGATAAGTCGACAAGGGTTCGGATCCGGAGAGGGTGCCCTCAAGGTGGCATCCTTTCCCCTTTCCTCTGGAACCTGGTAGTCGATGATCTCCTGGCCTACACCGCAAGAGACATACCAGGTTATCTGCAAGCTTTTGCAGACGATCTGCTCTCTCTAGCGGAGGGGAATGATTTAGACATCATCTGGAACAGAACACGCAAAACCATCAACACAATAGAAAAATGGTGCCAAACCAAAGATCTATCCATAAGCGCACTCAAAACACAAATAGTCATGTTTACCTGGAATAAGAAATGGACACTAAGACCTGTGGTGGTGGGTAACACCACTATAGGTCTATCCAAATCTGCCAAATTCCTAGGAGTGACCCTCGACAGCAAGCTCAATTTCAATGAACATATCACCAATACCACCAAAAAAGCTACGGCATCCCTTATGCAATGTAGAAGAGCTGTCGGCCCCACTTGGGGTATGAGCCCTAAAACATGCAAATGGATGTACACCGCTGTCATCAGACCTATTCTATCATACTGCTGTAGTATATGGATTAGAGCAACCCAAACAGACACCAACGCGAGGAAGTTCAAACGAGTTCAGGCATTGGCATTGAGAATGATGTCTGGTGCCATGCCTAGTACTCCCTTCATCGCACTGAACCACCTCACTAACACTCCAGATATCATACTTTTCCTGAGAGGTGAAGCAGCAAAGGGCACAGCCAGGCTTCAAGCTTATGGAAGCCTAACCCTCGAAACTATCGCCCCCAGAAAAGGTACAATCACAACTCACACCACTATCAACAAACAATTCATGGTAGATCTCAACATACCACCCAAAGCAGAGAGAGACCTATCTATACCAACCATGATGCTTGAACGACGCTTCACGGTCACCACTCCTGGAGCTGACAACATTGGATATAGAGGCTCACTCCAAAACACCATCGACAACATCCCCAGTGAAACCATCATCTGCTACACAGACGGGTCACGCACAGACTCAGGTAGCGGGGCTGGTTATATTATCACCACAGACAACAACAACACTACACTAGATGAAAGATCATTCAAGCTTCCCGATTATTGCACCGTTTATCAAACAGAACTCACTGCCATCATCGAAGCTTGTAAATATCTATCAACTTATACAAACACACACATCATCATATGGTCAGACAGTCTCTCCTCTATTCAAGCCATATCCTCACCTTCAACGAGGAGTAGGACTACTAGAGACTGTTACGACACCCTTAATACACTCGGATCCACTAACACCTTAGAGATCAGATGGATAGCTGCACACATTGGATTGTGGGGTAATGAAAAAGCAGACGAGCTGGCCAAAAATGGTACAACCAGTGAATCCACTTTGAATTGCCCAATTCCACAATCTTACATCAAACGCCTGATCAACGACAAAGTCACAAAACTTAATCAAGAATCATGGATTACTGATGGTCCCAGACACACTAAACTGACACTTGGACATAAAAACATCAACATCATCAAAAATCTCAACACTACACTCAGTAACAACAGACAAAATTATAGAACTGCAGTGCACCTCATCACGGGACATTGTGGCCTCAACAAACACCTACACACCATTCGCAAATCAGACACAAGTGCTTGTCCTAAATGCGGCGACAAAGAGGAGACTGTCTCACACTTTCTCGGACAGTGCCCGGCTATTGCCCAAATAAGAGGTCAATATTTCCGGGACTACTACCTCTCTGTCAATGACATATTCGACAACCAACACATCTCCACCATTGTCAACTTTACAAACCACACTAAACGCTTAGTGGTGCCAGAGGAGTTGGACCAGACAGGTGTAACATAGCGACTACTTTAACGCCGTCTTATTTCGCCTCTCTCTTCCACACTCAACCACTACTTAAGCGTTTATCTATGACACACCCCACAACACTTACCATCATCCTTGATTACACATCTTGATTCCACTGGCAACCTCCCACAGGACTGCCATACCCCAGAGGTAGGCAAAGCATTCATATGCTATCCTCTCGTGGGCCAACCAGGCCCAGCCTCTCTTAAAAAAAAAAGAAAAAAAAAAAGACAGGAAATTTAAAAACATGTTTATGATTAGAGTTTATTTAAAGATGTGACGTTATATTTCGCTCCAAACACAAGTAAATGCTTGGAAATGTTAGGTATTGGTAGAACTATTGAAGCCGCGTACCGACTACCGATGCCCCGTTGAGTTTGTTGCAACGTCTTTTTATGATTAAAAGAAATGTTTGTTCCATTACGAACAGTTAAAGCGGTAAAAACATCCAATTTAGCCGATTGCTCTTTTGCCTTTCATGTAATTACGTGGCCAACTGAGCCTGTGGCGATTTCATTGAAAAGATGATGGTTCTGCAGAAGTCTTCCAAGCTCCTTCTTCAAGGTGACGGTCACGTGCCCAGGAAATTGGCCAGGGAATCGGTTCAATGATGATTGGACCAATCTACCAAAATACGGTCGTATTGCACAAATATGCGAATATTTCAAGTTGCCAATGCAATGTTCAGTGTATAATTGGTGGCCTGAGAGTTATTGCAGACCACATTTATTTTAAACGATATCTTAGAATTGCATGAGCCATGAACGTGCCCAATGTGTGCAAAGTTATTACAATCTTAGACATTGTCGTCACAGTGAGGATGGTGAATATGAATGATGATCCGCTGAGGTGGTTGCTTCCCATAAGATCTCTCATAATTTTGGCCAAAGGATCTGGAAACATTCTAACCCGTACAGATATGTAAAACAATTGCACTCTTTTAATTCTGTAGGAAGTTTTTTTTGGGAATCCCTAAATACAAGTTTTTTTTGTAAGTCTGAAATTATGATAAGAAATTAACAAAAAATCGGTAATATATATAATTATAATGTAGGTATATAAGGTTTAATGTAGATTGTAGGGTTTTGAGGAAACGTTTAAACTTCAGAAATGGAGAAAAAGCAGCTAAAAGTTCAGCAACACGAGTTTTTCTGTTTATTAATATTAACGAATAGCGTTAAATTAATATACTAATGTTATGTTTAAACAATGAATATGTCTAACTTATAGCTTCACCACGAAACCTAATCGTTATAAGACTGGTCACGAATAGCGTAATGGTAGCAAACAAAGCCTGGTGATTAGACTTTAACGGTTTTAACGGCTCATAGAACTTAAACTTTACGCAAAGGATCGAGGTTATAGAAATTACTTGAGTAGGGTCGTTTAAATAATAGTTAACTACCCTTGTCCACGTTGAACGTCGGCAAAACGTCATAATTCATAACAGAGAGCCGAGAACATTTGTCACTTTCAGAAGCTAGCTTCATTTAATGAGTGATGGTCTTTATTGAAACCCTTTTAATTCAATGAGTATAATGGACACTACCGACTAATGGTGATTTTTGACACTTACAGCACACTACGGATGCATTGATGACACTTTCCGTCGTCAATATGTTTTAATCGTTTCAAAATTATAAAATTATGGGGAAAAAACGACGTCAATAGTGCCAACTACCAGGCAATAGTAGAGAATAAATCGAACTGATCAGCCACATTGCAAATCTACCTTTCAAAAAATCATGCTTATCAAACGTTCCCTGGGGGAAAGCATTATCGAAAAGGCCAAAGCTTATCCGCGGAATCTTTCCTAGACGCACAGTGTAGAGCAGGTTGTGACCACAGTAACTCTGTAGCGGACCTATGAACAATAAATATTGCCCAATTTAATCAAGGTGGTTTGCTAGTGGGTGTGGGTGCAGGTAATTGTATCGTCTTATATTATTACTATTAGTATAATAACTTTATAACTTGAGCACATCAAAATAAGATCTCATTTAATTACGGAGTCTGCATCAAGTTGTGACATGCTTCTTTAAGCGGAAATTTGACAAGGTTTTATTTGGATTAATGTCCCCTCAAATAGATTACGACATCATGGTGTCGCAATTGTATTACTATTGCACTTTTATTTCAGACAAATATGTAGGTTTATAACCTACTATAAGTATAACTATAAGTATAACGCGCCAAGTAGCTAACCAACTCATCGAAGATGTTTTAATGTTTCAAATAAATATTGTACCGATATTACCCGTTAAAAAAACAACGCAAATAGTGCCAACTGTATACAAATAGTGCCAACTGTATAGTAATAGTCGGGATTAGATTTAACTGATCAGCCACATTGCAAATCTGCCTTTCAAACGATCACATGCTTTATAACCGTTAGCGAATAAATAATGTACAGGTAGCACCCTTTAAAGAAAAATAGATAGAAATATAAAATGGTCCCAATAGGTGATCGAACCCTAAATGTTTGGTATTCTGGACTTGATACGAAGAGACACTGCTAGCACAAAAGTAGATTTCGGAGACCTATAATACAAAGTTTGAAAATGTTGACCTTAATCTACCAATACAGTAGAAAGTCATCAAATGTCGAAAGTATCTAGCATATTTTGCACAACATTCTCTTGTATGTTCTAAAATTTGGATCCCAAAGATGAAACAAATTACCAATATAACTTAATACTGAGCTGAGGAATACTCACGAACAAATTTAAATTTAATGACAGTAACTTTAATTATCTAAGTTATGGCCGACAAATTATAAAAGTAATTATAAGCAATCTTACAGACAGAGTATAATGAATTAATCATAATGACATGATTTTGAGTCCACCAGCCTTTCGATGGATCCTTTGAGTGTGTATCCGACATGGAAAGTCAAAGTCTGCTTTAACCTCGTCCAAAAATGTAGGTGATTTAATTTGGGAGAGTAAAGATAATGACAGACGAACAATGAAATGGACGTCATAATTATCCAATTAATATTATACGAAGCGCGATCTGATTATATTTTTATAAACGTTGAACTTTGTTACAGTTTACTTTAAAGAACAATCGTTTACATCCACAAAGTGCGCTCTCACCAGGTAGAGAAAATTAAAATGAGCTTCTGAGAAGCTGCGGCTTGGCAAAATTGGATTGACAGCGCAACTGCAGATCGTGTAGTCTCCATGGTTACAAAATTGCACCCAAAAATTGCACCCAGAGCACTTACAGGGTAGCATTTTGGTCACTAGTCACTGAGGCCCACTTTGACTAATTAGCCTCTTTTAATGGTCAGCTCAACCATCGACTATTTTAACGGTAACCAATATGATTTAGGCCACTAATTAATGAACAGGTTATTACCCAGAAAACGTAAAGTAAGGGTTGAAAAGGGTCCTCACAACTTGATTTGGAATATTATGATTTGATCCGGTGGTTATGACTACGGGCCGGACACATGCAGTTGTTTGAAGAATAACCGTTAAATATTCTTATAGTTCTCTGAGGAAAGCGACTGTTAGTTTTGTCTGTTCGAGAAGGGAGATGATAGAGAATATTTAGGTTTATATGGCTAGTTAAGTAGTTGCTGCAGTTTGGAATAAAATAAGTTACTACTAGATGAAGCGTTTGTAGGATATCACCTCAGCGCCAAAAACAAACTGCCAGACTTTATGTACTCACGAAACGTACCATGCATTGCAATATAATTAAGAAAGGTACTGCTAGTACTATTGATAATGATTATAATCAAAATCTGAAAACTTGTCGATAATTCATTTCCGACTTCCGAGGGATGTACGTGCTTTAAGAACAAGAAACTTCAACGTAGAAGGGAAAATTAACTAATCGGTACTACTACTGTAAATTCTGAGAATTTGAAGCAGGCAATTTTCAGATTAAACATGCCAAAAACATAAGTTAGTCCGCGACTAGAAACTATAAAGAGAATTTCTTTGGGTTCGACGCGAAGTTAACTACACTTTTAACTCTTGCCAACTAAACGTAACATGGTACCATCACCATGGTGACAGGGTGAAATCACTCCAAAGTCCAAAAGCTACCCATGATGAAGCTATGGAGAACCTGGCAGGTACGGTGTACGGTAGTGGAGGTGCCAGGACACACAGTCGGGAGTTTCCGATTATAAAATTAGATATACTTTCCCACGGCTCCTGCCATCTCCAGCTCTTTGTGCATGTCTGATTTAGCTCATCGACAGACGGGAATCCGGAGAAAAGACCGAAAATGTGTACCTAGTTGTAAGCGAAGAAATGAAGAGTAGCGCAATGTGGAAAACTGAGATGTGACCTGCAGGATTGCTTGCGGAGATGCAGGTCTGCAGGTATTCTTATAATAAAGTACCATGGTACAAACCATGACAGTAAATGTTATATAAACGTTCTCAAATCTCGTTACGAATCTCGTTACGGTTCCTTTGTAATCTGGTAACTGTCCTAGAAATGGCAAACGTAAGGAGTGGGTAAATAATCAACCACAAACGAGGCCGTCATTTGGACCCAAAATGTAAATTTGACTATTATCTGCAGCGTTATCAATATACAAGTAGGTTCGGATGTAATTATATCGTGGACTTATCCCCCCTGCATTGGTTCAAATTGTTATTTGGCTTCAATTGTAGTGTGTTGCAATTATTATGCATACGCATATACTTGAGGAATCAACATGTTCCATCACGCTAGCTTATTTAAAAAACCCGGTAATTTTTGTCTTTCTGGAATGATCTTTGTCTCTTTGAATTGATTTCCATCATTCTAAGTAATCTGGAAGCAAGAATCAACCAACGGAACCATACAACCATAATTATTTACGTGAATAAAATAACCATTTAATTGTAAAACTATGATTAAAATGGAATCAAATTCCTAGCTGTAACTACGATTCTGACGTCAAGCTTTATACAATTTGAAGTCATTTAATGACAATTTAACTTAGATTGAAAAGAGTTGAGAGTGGCACTTTATCAGTATATGGAAACTGGATCCTTCCCATGTGCGTGATTTTTGTTTTGACCTTAATTAAAAATTAAAATCTTTTCAAATAAGAAATACAGAAATACAGAATTTTTCATAAAAAAGGAGTGCTGATTTTTTGATTGACTCAGCTAGGTTCTCCAGAATTTATATGAAACTAAGAACAAATTGAAATCGTAAATACATGTAATAAAATGAGATTGTTCAGAATCAGATCAAACCGGCCACTCAAAGAAATAGAATCTATCTGTCGACACTTGCTAATGTAACTATCATTGCGGAGAGATAATCAAAAAATGTCTTATACTGTCTTATACAGGAACCATTCAATTATATACTTTTTACTTTTTACTGCATATGATTAGGCGACAAATCTGTTTGTCATAGACATATTATTATTATAAAGACTTGGTCGTTGGAAGCGATGCCTGTCTCACTATCTGAGATTCCTGAGGAGAACACCCGTTTTTGAAGAAGACATTTTTGAAAATTCTTGGAAATGCGGTAAATTGTCATTTCCCACGTCCAACGACTTTTTGTGTTGCATGATGCATCAGACCCCTGCAGCTTATTTAAGAAGCACACAAATATTAACAGTTCCCTTTTAACTAGTTCCAATACATTAAGCCTCTTCAAAATGTGCTTATAACAGTTTAACAAAACTGTCAAGATATTAACCGGGAAATATAATATAATTCTTTGTGGTGTTGCAGTTAACGCTTGGATCCACTGGTATTGAGCTCTTTGTGACCATTTGTGACCATTTGTGACCTTGTTCTATGGAACTCAGTAAGTTTGCATTGAACCTCCGCATACGTTCTCTGGAAAAAGCAACAGAGGCTGGTGAAACTATAATTTGAGGACAAGAGGACACTTCAAAACTTTGAACAAGCACGAGGAAATATGGACAGAACTAAACAAGGAAAAAAACCACAATATTCAAAGACTAAGGAATCAGGAGGACTCTGCAACCCAGGAATCAACTACTTAGCTATCATCGCTCAATAATCGGTTTGGTATCGACGTTACATACGTTGATTTTCCGACTTTAAAGTCGACTTAAGAAACCAGGGAATTAATTTTACTTTCCTAAAATTAAATCGCTGATTTTATTTCTATATCAATTTTTTCAAACATTAATGAAAATTTAAATCTCCAATTTAAATCTCCAACTTTCTGCACAATGTACTGGAATTCCAGTACATCGTGCAGAAAGTTGGAGATTTAAATTTTGGAAGCATGTTAGCCGTAGGGATAGAAATCTGATATCGATCGTAAATACTAAAAATACTCTAGCACAATTGAATTGTAACTGCAGTTTTACAGAACTCTAAATGCTTAATGAACACACTTGCAGGTCCACCCGTGTCCCGTATTCACACTCAGAATTGAGTTTAGTCATTTTCCAATACGAGATTGGGGATGGGTTCTATAAACAAACAAACAACTATAATAACTATTGACCTTAGGAAATGCAGATAAGCCTGAGATACCTATAATTTGATAATATTTTGTTTTTACGAACCAGACTACTATAATCAGGGTAACCTCATTGTATATTAACGCTTGCGGAGTGATCCCAATATAATCGCATTTGTTATTTGCAGAACTGTTCTGAGAAACTTAAAATTTAAAACAAAAACACAAATTCTTCGGCTACTGATTAAATCAACCAACCAAGACATGCAAGTAAGCACTAAGCTAGTATATACAAGAATGTAATATGCTGAAATTTCCTAGATGAAGATCATCAAGAGATTGATATACTGTTATGCAGTGGCGTAACGTTGCCTGTTGGCGCCCCCCTGCCGAAAAGGCGCCCCCCTGTTGGCGCCCCCTCCCCTTTTGGTGCCCCTCCCTAAAATAGAACAAATTAGGTGATTTCAGAGGATACGCCGGTAAAATCTCTAAAAAAGTGTGTATTTAGAACAAAACGCGCAGTTTTGCTAGTACTTTAGTTAAGTTTTCGAAATTGTCCCACATTCAAACGACGATTTGGCGCCCCCCTAAGACGGCGCCCCCCTGCACAGCGGGGTCAGCAGGGCCCTTCGTTACGCCACTGCTGTTATGAGTTTGCATATTGCACTGGTTATGATTATGAAGGAGGCGTTGCACATGATGAAAATCAGATGCCCTTATATTACTCCTTGAGGCTTTGTCTGCTATTACTATTACTACTAGATGTGGAAAGTGCATATAAGCCTGTGAGGCTATATTATTATTATGTTGTCGGTAGAAAAATACAAATGAATTGCATACTAGTACTACACAAAGAAACGCATGAGAACTGTTGTCTATTGGTTTGTAGTTATTGACGAAGATGATAATCACTAATTAGATGGTCATGAATTTAGCGCGTAGTATACAACATACCTTAATAGCTTAATCAGTATAGAACATACCTTAAATATACCTTAAACATACCTTTAAATCATTTTCACCTCACTAATCTTGATGCCCATCAGGTCATGATTTGTCGTAACCCAACAGAATGATGAAGAATTCAATTTCTATGATTATGACCGTTTTAAATTAAAATTAAACTGAACTCTAAAGCCGTCGTTGTAATTGATCGATGAAACAATGCTCTTCAAACTGGTTGTGGTCATTTCGGGACCTCTTTGACTCGGCTCATCAAATAGATGATAGAACTGGAGCAACTATGAAATATCACCGGTCGTTACGGCGACCTCCTTAAATGATTTTGCTAGTACACGTGAATCTTCTGAAATGCATGCCACTTCGTAGGTGGGTTTATCAAATATTTATTTAAAAAAACACTTCATGATAACACATCCAGCGAGCGCTTTTTGATTTATGTATTTATTATATAGTAAGAACCAATCGTTGCGTTATAACAAATAAAGTGAGATCTGAAACGTCTTAGTGATCAGACTCATCCGGTGCTGAACAGCTTGAACATTGAGCAGGATTAGGGTGCAGTCGAATCGTCCTGATATAATGTGTGACGGCGTAGGCCTGGTCGTGATATTACGCACCGTGGACAAGCTTGAAATGATGTGGTAGCGATTCATGTAAACTGTAAAGGTCCGTAGGAGACCTTTCAAAGCTGATCACTCGAGCAAGAAGACTTTATAAATAATGAATATTGGTCAGTACGGTCAAGTAATTGCTAGCTGGTACAGGCCAAGAACCAATCTAATCTACAATAAGGTAGGAATAGATAAAGCTTACTGCATAGAATATGTTAACATGGCCGCATGTTGTGAGCAAAATATGTTTAGTTTGCCGTAAATTAGTTAGGTACAAGGGCAACATTTGTTATGCTTTTAATCCCACAAGTATTCGATTGTTTGATAAGATTAAGAAAACTTCGCAAGGTCTTTATCTAGATACAATTTAAATTAAACTTCATTATCTTCAAATTAATTGGATGGTTTCTAATACTGGTTCTTTTGCGATAGTCAAAACGCGGAAACTAGCGCTGGATGGCGACAACTAGCGCTGGAAAGCGTTAGTTGTCGCCACCCAGCGCTAGTTGTCGCCATCCAGCGCTGATTAACGCTATCCAGCGCAAAATATAAATTTTCGATAACTAGCGCATCCCAGCGCTAGTTGTCGCCATCCAGCGCTAGTTGTCGCTATCCAGCACTAGTTGTCGCTATCCACCGCTGGATAACGCTGGCTATGCGACATTGTCGCATCCGACAGTTTGCGATGGCCAGCGCAACTGGCCATCGCAGAAAACAGTTCGATAACCAGCGCTGGATAGCGACAACTAGCGCTGGATAGCGACAACTATGCGCTGGATGGCGACAACTAGCGCTATCCAGCGTTAGCTGTCGCCATCCAGCGCTAGTTCAAGTTGTCGCGTTTTGACTATCGCAAAAAAATTTTCGTCAAAATCAGAACTCGTCACAAAACGTTTTCGCGGTAGAAAATATTCGCTACAATTTATGATACAGTATCATGGAAACGTGAAAGATTTAAAGAATCAGGTTATAAGCATATGCTTTATGGACATGAAAACAAAACAGCAGTGTATCATTATCAGCACAGATAACATAAAGCAGGGAACGTTCTAGGTCCTGTCTGGCGGTTCAAGATAGCTCAGCCTGGTAACGAAACGGCAATCAAGTTGAGTATATCCAAGAGATTGCCCAGAACGGTTTTCATGCGGAGTCCTGTCTCATAAGTATAAGTCACTGCTGATAACACGATTATTATTTTACTATTAGCAAAAGAGAAGCCCGAACTATGATCCTCATACCCAACTGTGATATAAACATCAAACGTCTTACTGTAAAACCGGGCCTTTCGTTTCCGAAGCACTTTTCGGAAACGAAAAGTGCTTGGTATAGAAAAAGACCCGGTATAAAGAGCTGTTCACATGATCCCAATCCACCGTATTTGTAGCCTCTTAAATAACTTGGCAAGCTTTTATAAGCTGCGGACCCCATTACGGCCTTGTATGCATTTATTGCGTCGTATTGTCATGGAATTCAGCTCGCGCTCGACGTGTACTCCAATCACCACCAAATGCAATATCAGATTTTCGACTGAAGAGTTAAGAGCTGAGAGCTTATAAAAACCATATAACTCAATGATTGGTAAAGTTCTAGAACTTCCTATAACAAAACAGCTAGCGACGAGTAAGCCTCATGGCACCATCCTGCTCGCTGCGTCTGTTGTAGTTGTACTAGTCCTCAAAGAGATCACGTGACCCAACTCAGCCCCTTAAAGAAAAGTGTTAGCTGGCCAGCCAATCGTTTCCCGGGACTCAAAATTTCTGGGTCACGTGATAAATCTTGTCAAGATCCTGCTATAAATCTAGCTAGTTTACCTGAATAATTCATTGGGATCGCTATTCATTCTCTTGACACACGCTGCAACCCCTTTTGATCTCGCGCGATCCCCCTTTGGCCGGCGTGCACGCTTCGCGTGCACGAGAGGTGTGCAACTTATTGTCATGGTAAAATACATAAGAAGGGCGACTAGGGGAGTCATGGGAGGAGTTTTAATTGAAATTTGGATAATTTAGTATTTGGTTTGTTAGTATGATAAATAAATTGGCTCCACCTTGAGCATGAAATTCGATTAAATGGTCCATCTGGACAGATGCCAAAAAGTCAAACGGTATTCCCTGAACACAGAAAGAGGGTGCAGGCTCAGTGAATCTCGGTTGAAACTTGAAAGTGACAAAATTATCCTCGACAGTGTGTCAGGATTCTAGAGTGGACCGTTGCCAGTGTTTCTCTTTCCCAAACAAAAGGAAATGATATCAATTTGAATAACTGTTCTCAAATGCAATATGATACCGAGAATGAAATCGGTCGCTCGCTTTTCACATTCATTTACAATTGATTTCAATTATAATACCTCATCGGACCTTATTTGAACGGACATTATGTGAACGGACATAATTTATAATGTTGTACGGACATTAAGATGAACGCTCGATGTAGTTCAAAACCATTAAAAATCCGAATTTATCCATCTTTTTTTCAATTTTAACAGATAATTTTTAAATCAATTTTTCATTCAGCAAGTAATAAAAGCAGTCGTTAGGCATTAAAAATGTTAAATGCTGTGCAGATGAGGTATGAAGGTACGTCGGCCATATCCCTGGCCTCGGAAGATATCCCGGTTTTCGAATTCTATATCATCGAGATGGTTGGTATGGTATAAAAGGTATCGTCGTTGACATGAACCACCGAAAAGTAGCCTATGCCAAGTGGGGGGCTAGAGATAAAGCTCAAGTTGTACTTCAGGCATTTTAGTACCTATGGTAGAGCAGTTGATATCGCTCATTACCCGGTACAGCTATACGATTTGGATAAACAACCAGTTGTAAGAGATCTAGAAGATGTAGAGGTAGATTAATAGTAACTCCGAAGAAATGAACGAGGAACTGTAAATTAAGAAAGTGCAGAAGTGCCATAATAAGATATTTAGAATATTTAAATTTTATAATAACTTGTTTTTCATTGATTCAATGATATAGTTTAGTCCGATGATAGAAATTGAAATAAATTTAAATTTAAAAATTGTCATATCCTGGACAGTAAATTCGCAGTGGAATAATTTTTGAAAAAAATTCAACGGACTTTAATTTGGACGGACCTTAAACGGACGGACGTTAAAATGAACGCTAGAGCCTCCAGCGTTCAATTAATGTCCGTTCAAATAAGGTCCGATAAGGTATATAAAAGAGCACTACCGGAGGCAGCTGTATTCTGTAACGATTCGATAAACATCAGCTAATTGGACACTAACTATCGACCTTATCCCACAGTATTAGGTATCGACCCTAAAGCAACCCAAAGAGATTTTTACAGAGTGTGATTAAGGGCGACGGTCGTGCTTGCCAGCACTGTGATATAGCAAATCACATTTCTGATTTCTTGCACAAATTGGCCAATAACAGGCTAATTGACTTAAAGTTTGGGGGAAAAGAAGATGCCCGATATCCGATATATATATCTATATACCGTATCCGGTATTATACAGAGAAGTATAAAGGTATTTGTAATTAGTATTACAAACACAAGTAACTAAAAGTCAATAAAATAAGAGGTTAAAGTGTAGACAAGAAAATAGGTTCTCTCAAATGTTCTGTCTGGAATATCTTGGAACATTCCACGATATTTATGTAGACCTTGAAGACAGCATCAACATCAACATCAACATCAACCGCAGAAATCCGCTGAATGATCGATAATTTCTCTTAACCTACAATCGTACAGTCGGAATCGATAACTGGCAACAGATAGGCCTATGACTATAAGCTTATAAGGAACATTTTGTCCTACAAAGAACATAGTGTATCTGGAGTTAAACCGTCTGGTAAATAATAACCCTAACTCTAGTTGTGGATTTGAACTTGTTCTCAACAAACGTCTACCGTCGTTGAAATGACACACACCTGACAAACAGCCCGGCCAAAAAGCCGTACAAAAGTTCGGGTTAATTCACATAACTGTTATCATAGCTGAACAAGACAGAAAGACATTAAACCAACACCGCAGGTTATATTAAAACTGTATTCACGCCATGCAGCAGCTGTATAAGTATTGACAGAGGTAGCAATTAAAATAGCAGAGCTCCTACTCAGCTATACCTAAGAAAGGAAAGAGAATTAACATAGAACAGTTATAATCGAGGGTAACTAGGATGATTGCCGGCCCTGATTTACATACACCATCTCGGTAGTCGGTACCTTTACCTCTGTCATGCAGATTTGAAAAGCTTTCGTGACGTTTACGTAGACACTAGACCCAAATAAAGACACAGACATTTATAATACGTGCTTTTATAAACATTCATAAATACACAATTATGTTTATAATTCGATTCATAAACACCCATAAACACGTGGACATGCATAATTATAAACTTGCATTTAAATTATGCAACTTTGATATGGGTGCACCGTGCACTAGGCAGTAAGATTGTAATAATGTTGACCATATTATACACTCCACTAATACCACGTGAGTCAAGGTATAAGCAGGTACTGGTCCATCCATTGAACTATTGAACATGTTACACGTGGCAGACAGGGGGTTAAATTCAGTAACATTAATTGTAAGTAAATATTGACCTGTTGTCATACCTTCAGTCTAACAAGAGTCAAGCCCTAATTAAACGGGATATTCTCTAGTTGACGTTAGGGTCTCGGTGCTATTCTATTATCCGAATGTTCTATATTCAGATGGTTACTGTTAGAAGGAGATAATTATATAAAACTCCTTTGTCCATGCACAGAAAGAAGTATAACGTTGCAGTACGTGAGTACGGGGTGCTGGAATAAAACTATGATTGAGGCTGGTTATCTTATTATTAACATTTAATTCTTAAACCCGGGTAGTGTTTGGTCTGAAATGTTATTTTTGAAGCACCTAGGAGGCCAAATAGACCGCGAAGTTAGTCATGGACTGCTGGACACTACACTGCTGGACAAAGCAGCGAGGCTGAACTATAATTATTTTAGTTGTACCAACTACTCAACTATATAGATCCAGAGACTGCAGACTCGGTAATAGTTGAGAACAGAGGTTAATCGACCAGCGAATGGAGAGACTGCAGACTCGGTAATAGTTGAGAACAAAGGTTAATCGACCAGCGAATGGAGCCATGGAGGGCACGTAAAACTCATTTAAGCTTCTGGACTACCTCTGACCAATAGGTTATACCGTAGTTGGAAATGGAAATATTAACAGGTACTTATAGAGGGCAGACTGGACCAGTAACCGTATAATATTAATAAGCTCTGCACCACAGGTGTATACAGTATTATAGGACTAAAGTGTAGGAGTATAGATCTGCACCGTTACCTTGACCTTTTTATTAAAAATGTTTCAACCTCCTTTGCGGTGAACATTAATTGGACCGCCTTATGTTTGGAGCTATCTTAACATATACCAATGCAGCTAAACGACGCAGATATAATTAGAAAGTTCGCTCAAAGGCTACCAAGATTAATAAAATGGTATCTAGCGGGTGAAGCAGATGAATTGAAGACGAGAGTCACACCTACACATGAACCAGCAGGACACCTTCAAAGCTTCATTGACAGTTTGAGTTAACTACCTATATTTAATTGTGCGCTATTTTCAATGCTAATTTTGATTAATATTATAGGGGGACCAGCTGTAAAATTGCAGTTATTGTTGGAGCTAAGAACACTACTCTAATTAAATGAAAGAGACTTGTTTCTAATTGAACTAATGAAAAGGACCGTGACAAAGCAAAGCATTCGGATAACGAAATTACCTGGGGACCTTTAGTGTTCATTAACAATGAAGATATGGCGAATATGAAGATATGGCGGAGTGACAGGCAGAGCGAATTAAAACGGTCGCTCTGTACTAATATTTCTAGCTATTGTACCGAGATCAGTAATCATCTTTGGTAATGAGCTTTTAAAAGAGTGGAACTGTGACGGCTCTATATATATATATATATAATTCCCTATATCTGATGGAATATTACGGGAGAAATAGTTTTTTAAATGATGAGAAATGGCTCATAAATGATAGATTTGTAATAGTTGGAGACGTTCAGACTGATTAGAAGCTGGTTACTGACCCAGTTAGCGACGCAATACGTATTACGTAATACGTAATACGTAATATGTATTGGAGTGGATAATATAAATCTGAGATATATATGTGACGGCGTGAAATGCAGCGGGTTAAACTTTACCTGGGGACCCCAGGCTATAATGTTCATAAAAATATGAACAGAATAGAGATTCGGCGGAATGACAGGCTGAGCGCCGCCCAGTAAACTAAACTGCACTCGTTCAAGGTATATAAACGCAGTACAGGGGTACAAGGGCCGATAGATTGATGTTCACTATTATAGTTATAGGCTAGCTGTGTTCAAAGCTGCACAGACTTCTGTAGCTGTATCGTTATAACTTTATAATGACATGGAAGCATAAATCGTGCTATTCCATTAGCATTATCGATATTAATATTATGCGTTCAGCTCTTTGAAATATGTCTGACAGGCTAGGGCCTCATTGCCATTTCATGCATTTACTGTTGCCATGACACGTTGCCATGACACATTGCCATTTACTGTTGCCACACGTTGCATGTTCCTTTCATCGTGCACGCCAGACTTCGAAAACTCTCCCACTAAATAATTCACCCAATTTTATTTTACAATCTGGTGAAAAGGACCCTGAGTCTGATGTATTTGTGGACGCTGATTTCGAATTTAGCAGAAACAATTCAAGAGCTAGAAGATTTACAAATTTAATGAAACACCGAACTCTAAACCAGGAAAGTTGATGTAACCGAGAAACTACCTTATAGTTATAGCTAAGCTTAATATGATATAACATATTAAATAGACACTTGGAAATGATCAAAGTTATAACAGATTTCATAATTCGAAACATCCACGTAAGCAGTAAGCAGTTACTATACATGCAATCTCCAGTGGCCACTGCTTATTTAAAGTTTCTTGTTCGCAAATAAATACCCGGTTAAATTATAATTTGGCACGTGTTGTCTCGTGTTGATATTTGAGTCTCGTCACACGTCAATAAGTATAGCCATAAGCAACCACCACTGGAAGCTTAACAAAATGTTAACAGTTAAAGATCAGAATACAGGATACAGATTAAATGAGAGATGCATCATCGGACGAGCAACAAAGTTCATTTCCATGACTCAATGAGCTGTAACCACATACGAAGGGTTACACATGATGACCAGATTGAGCAGCGACAGATCTCAATAACTGAGTGAGCTGAAACCTGCGACAGGTAGTTGCAATACTGTTCAGTTTACCGACCATATTTTAATATTTCCCTCTTGTTATCCTGCCTGATCCTTTGTCTATCTAATACCTAATCCTTACAGAATACTGGTTCGTCTGCATTAATAGATCTGATAGGATGAGTACTCAGCCTAAGCAATCCCTGATTCATGTTGAATGCTAGCACCGGTCAGGTCACATCGTCCTCATTTACCTGGTTCATAAGTAGTAGTACCTCATGGTTCATAAGTACCTAGTTCCTAAGTACCTGGTTCATAAGTACCTGGTTCCTAAGTACCTGGTTCCTAGGTACCTGGTTCATAAGTACCTGGTTCTTAAATGCCTGGTTCCTAAGTACCTGGTTCATAAGTACCTGGTTCCTAAGTACCTGGTTCCTAAGTACCGCTATGTTAATTAGAATGACTAAAATCAGGCCTACAGATGTAAATTGAGACATCACCTAATAAGCTGTAGCCTGTTTAAGAGGTATTCTAACTCCATGACAGATATATTAAGCAGTACAATTACACACAAGTAGGATCGGGATTGTAAACGTGATTCATGAATATTAAAAGGTTTGAATCAAATCATGATAGCATATTAATGATTGACGCTATTAAGTTTCATTTAATCCTTTATCAACGACTATAACTAACAATTCATAATACATTAAATCCATAATTATAATCCATAATTATAATCCATGGGTGTTCTACTGAAAATTAAATAAAAATAAATCCATTCGTTGGACTAAACATAGGTGTTAACAGAAGTTAATGAAAATTCATTCTCAGATCACCTGTGATTAGTATCAAATTAAACCAGAAGCAGGTTAAGTAGCCGTTTTATGAAGCACTGAGTCGCCCAGAAATTACTTTTTAATCATTATTATTAACATGATTAAGTGCCACTTTGTTTCAAAATTGTTCTGTTCATTTGTGCATACTACATATTATGCAATTGCATCACTATCAGGGAGTACGAGTAAGTGATATATATATATATATATAACTAAGAATTTCTTAGAATGTCTACATTTAGAGATAATCTCAGATCTTTTATTTATTGAGTCTGGGTAGACATTCTAGGAAATTCTTAGTTAGAAATTTTAGTTAGAAATTTTTAGTTAGAATTTATTAGTTATAGGCATTAAGAATTGATAAAGGAGCACTGTGTTGTATAATTTTTGCAATTTTATTTGTAATCATGTCACTGAAGATTGTTGTTCACACATCCATGAAACTTTTAGTTTGACGAAAACATCGTTTATTACTTTGTCACGCTTATAAACCTCCTATTCAATTAGTTGAGCACTTTGCTAAAAGGAGAGAGAAACACCGTTGTATACATATATATATATATTCTTGTTACGGATGAAGACAAAAGTATCTAGGCAATAGACAAGTACAACAAGTTCTAACTCCTAAAATACAAAAATACAGAATTATAGCAAAAATCCTGTTATCCTGACTAAGTCTAAAATTATGTTTTGAGGCACTGCAGACCGAGCTAGGTCATGAATTAAAAAGATAAAGTTTAATAAAAGTTAAGGTCGCCGGATAAGAGGTAACGCTGTAACGTGTAGCAAGTACTTCTTGATTTAAAGCCTGGGATAATTTCGTGGTTAAGTGAACCAACGTTAGCCGTACCTGAAATGCAGCATAATCCAGAATTCCTGAGCCGAAATAAGAATTCAGCATGACAGACTAGTCCTTGACAAGATTGACAATTTAACTTCTAGATTGGAATTCCAGTTATACTATTCAGTACTCTATCTTACGAGATCACGAGATTAAACCTGGGCTATTGAATTAGCTGATAATTTCAAGGAAGCTCCGTATCATTAAAGTTCTTCAGAAATGAGAATGTAACACGAGTATTTGAAAGACCCAACTGTCCGTCATTATATCCAAAAGATCAGACAAGGTTTGTGAAATGAGAGCTGCTCTACCAGTAAATCTGTGATTATATGAAGGTATAACTATCTGCAATAATGCACTTCAGCTTTAATTTCAGGTCTAGTGCTTCCACTAATTCAAATCAAAGCTGACTTGACGTACGAGTGACATTGTCAACGCACTGTTATTACCGGCAATAACCCCGGCAATAACCCTCTTACCGTGAAGGGTCCCAGCCTGGTTCACAATCTCAGTTGGTTCATACGGATGCAATACAACCGCTATTAAATTGAAACCGTGGAACATAACTATAAGCTTAAGGAACCACAAAAAACCAGAAAAATTCCCATTTCAAATGGTATAAATGGGCAATGGTAAAATTTCTTATAACCATTTTCCAGTCGATTTAATCAAAAAGGGCTTCGTGTCTAACTGTTTAAAAATTGTTATGAGATGATGTGGTTATCTATACCAAATATAAAACATATCTAAGAAGCAAGCCAACTGTAGAGTTAAGAGATCTAAGTAGAACCCGTACTCCAAAGGTCAAGGACAGCACCCGACTGAGCAACCAACGACTACACTATGAATTTAACCACCTCCTCAACAGTTAACCAAAGATGGAATCACGCGTACCAACAGCTATTAAGGTTTAAGGGTGGTCTGCAGTTTGCACCAATGGCATCTCTGTGAAGTTTTTATCTAATCTCGATCACTATCAGCCAATAAGAAAACTATGAAAATATTAAATAACTCGATCAAATAGCTATCATTGCCGAGTGCAACATAAACTAATACGAAGTTACTTATATATAGCTATCTGCTTATCTGGTCTCCCCAATCCCCCTCTCTCCCTGATACCCACCTCGATCAGCACATCACGTCGTACAGTCAACGATGTTCATTATTTAATAAAGTATACAAATTTGAAGCATCCTTAACTTGAGAAATTAATAATAATTTAATGATAACGAAGGACGAAGCAGCTGGTAGGATGCTGCACAGATGTAATCAGAATGGGTCGCTGTATGGGCACTGAGGAGTAGTGATATTGACCAGACGAGTGGTTTCTACAACGTTACGTAACATTGGCTCATCTGCCATGAAGTGCAGGGTCGCCACATGTTCTCAAGGTCACGGTTATTTACGAAATTTCAGACGCAACCTCATAACTTTAACTTAAAGATTCTATAACCTTCAAGAGTTGCTATGGTTATTAGAAGTATAATATAGGAGCACAAAGTCAAGAAACCCTGGTTTCCAATATTATAATGGTTACAATGATATATGGTACAAAGATACTTCTAGTTCTAGGAAGACACAGAAAACTTGATAACTCATCATGGTTGCTATCTAAATAAACGGGCAGAAAGGTCAAATTTAATCACAATTAAGGATTCAATCACTGCAGGACGCCAGTTCAATCAAATACGATTCATAAAGATCTGCACTTTCTCAGAACCACAAATTCATAAGCCGATCTTCATATTCAACATAATGATAAATATCAAAATCTATCAAAAAGTAATATGCACTTGATTGATTTCATCGTATGACTAGTTTCTGTATGCTGTAGAATTTACTAGGCTCCAAAATTCGGCCCCCTGATAGTGATTTGAAGCTGTTAAAAAATGTGTGCCTACGACGCTGCTAAAATAAAACGCCTATTTTAGTCGCGGAGCTATAATATAATATTGTAAAATTCCCACATTATCTCATGGATTCCCCGCCATTTGGCTGCATAGTCAATGACAATATGCAAATGGTATAAAATATTTGAGTAGAATTGAAATATAGGTGAAAGGAAGGATTTATATGTTTTTGTGATTAGCCTATTTATATATATTGGAGTATTTGATAAAAGTTTGCGTATAACTATAGCGGTAAGCAGATCGGTTGCTTTGGCAACAGGGATTTAGATTGTTCAACTTGATATAAACGAAAAAATTCCTAACTTGAAACTTCTTACGATAAACATGGGTGATCATGATCAATATCAAAGCATGAAGTAACAATGATAGGACTTGACTGACATGGACAACATCTGTGAATGTGGGTTTATTTACTACTACTACTAGTAGACAATGGTGTTTTTTTCTTTTTCTATATTTCATCTAATTTCTATATATTTAAATAGAAATTAGATGAAATATAGAAAAAGATTTACATATAAATCTAACGAAGCTCATTTCAAAACATCTTTCCGAGATGAAAACAAGGCTAAATAACCTACAATCCAAGTTCCCAAACTGAAAGTACAAACGCGAACATTACCACAGTCAGTGACTAAGTTAGCATTACTGATTACCTCCACTGTTGAAAGGTAGTCAGTTCATAGTGTTCGGACAAATGTCGAGTTACCGGCTGCAGGATTGTAAATATCAAACTAAACAATTAACGACCCTACAAAATCTATCACCTATGTTTATATAGCAACAGTTCACATAGCCATGTGTATACGCGTACTGCGTGACGCCTTCGGCGGTCGCGCGCTACTGCAAGCGAGAGGGCTCTGGTTAGAGCAATAGCAACAGTTCCACTTAATTAATAGATAGCGGGGTTCAATGAAGCTTATACAATGTACATGTTATAGTGACGCACAATATGAATATATGAACGATTTTACTTTTAATGTTTTAACTTTTAATTAAGTTAATTAATAAAACATTAAGAGCAAAATCCTTCATTAAAAGTAAAATCCGTCAGGTCAAATTGAGATGAGCAATTTGTATGAGAGGTCAGGGATATTTAAATTGGTAGGACTTTTTAACATAAATTGTAACTGGGGGAGGTTGCCCATATTAATATTAATATTATGAATATGATCGTGCACTTGAATTATTCATAATATCTATTCAATAAAACCCCATTACTGAGTCACGCGTTACTTGATTCAATGTCCTAATGGTACTATGCTCCATATAAATCAAAATGATAACCAGGTTTGTGTGAATAATTGGTTTCAAATTTCTGTTCAGAAATTTTCGTATTTGAAAATGGGACAGGATTTGGAAAATATGAATTTTTGTTTTGTAAAGCTCTCTGTAGTTAGCTTCCTCCGACCGGAATCGAACTTCCAGCACCTCAATTGTGTCATATGCCATCTATTGTTGACTGACTAATTGGTTTCTGGACAATAATTCGGTAAAAACTGTGAATTTTCGGTGCTGGAAGTTTCGTCTTCAAAAACTGAAAATGGGAAAATAAATGGGAGAATATGTTTTTTCCATTTTTTCGGGAATTTTGACTTCCAGTACCCCAATTTGGTCTCATACCATCCCTAATTAGCTAACTAACGTTGGCGCAGTTTATATCTCCGCCAAAGGCAAAAGCATATAAGTTTTGACCGAATTATTGTCCAGAAATTTTTTCAGGGATTTTGAGTTCCAGTACCCCAATTTGGTCTCATACCATCCTTAATTAGCTAACTAATTGGTCGTTGGGCAAAAAGTCCATCAAATCGGTCAAATTTCCGTTTAGAAAGTTTCATATTTGAAAATGGGACAGGATTTGGAAAATATGAATTTTTGTTTTGTAAGTTTCTGTAGTAAGCTTCCTCCGACCGGAATCAAACTTCCAGCACCTCAATTGTGCCATATATGCCATATATAGTTGACTGAGTAATTGGTTATTGGTGAGTAATTGTTGAATTTTCAGTCCTGGAAGTTTCGTCTTCAAAAACTGAAAATGGGACAATATGATTTTTTCTATTTTTTCTATTTTTTCGGGGATTTTGACTTCCAGAGTTCCAGTACGTCAATTTGGTCTCATACCATCCTCAATTAGCTATCAAATTTCCGTTCAGAAATTTTAAAAATATGAATTTTCATGATTTTCCTTTTATCAGCAAGTAGTAGAAGTATCGGGGTGGTTCACATATTACGTAATCACTAAGGGGGAGAGAGGGGGTTTCTAAATAATTACGCTTGCTTAATTTTTAACACAATTACTATTGGTAAAACTGATTAGTATTACGGAGGGGGAGCGAAAATTGACCGAAAATTGACCAAAAATTGATTAAGTAATTGCTTATAAACGACTCCATAGTTGATAAATAGTGACGTAGTACAGTAGTAAGTGGTACTTTCATTCAAACATTATAGTTCTGTAAGGTTGCACACGGCTCTTGATACGTTTTTATTTTCAGGCTTGAATAGTTGAAAGATCGACAAATGCAATACAGGCTTGTTATTTCCGTTCAATTAAAATGTAACATTTTGAGAATAAAAGTATATCATATGTACACATCATTATTAGTATTCATCTGGCATTAGGTCGCAAATTGGCCCAAATGATAACAATAATTCTACTGATCAAACAATAATTTCAAAACTATCGTTTAAACAACATTATAATTATAATGAACTTAGTTTTAGGTACTCTCAAAGTATTAATACACTGGTATCATATATTTAGTTTTTTAATATATTCGGTATTAATTTAGAATTTACCCTACCAGATAAAATGATTAGCAACAACATGAATCATCAAAAAATGTGCTCATCATCGAATCTGAATTTAAAAACTCAAAGAGAGAAGCTGAATCTGGATTTTACATTGTATATAATCTGACAACCGCAACAACATACCCGCACTCTCCCTTTCAATAAAAGTCTTTTCCAAAAATCAAAATTCTTTTAATAACATACAAAATTAGGATTTAGTCCACTGTCTTGACCCAGGATTTCGTTTTGTATGTACTTTCAACCTGAGTTGCTACCTGTAAAAATCTCTTATTCGATGTGGTTTGCAGCTTGATATCATCTTTTGGTTTGATGTAGTTCTTTGAGCTGGCTTCATTTCTTAAAATCCCGATATCGATCCATACGCTCAAGATACATCTTGGTCGGCTCTGAAACAGAAACTTTAGTGAAACAGAAACTTTAGTGAAACAGAAACTTTAGTGAAACAGAAACTTTAGTGGGTTAGGAAGTGAGAGGTAATCCTAGAATAATGCCAGTGTGTACTGACAAACTGGTTATGGGTCATACTCGTAGTATGGGGCAGAGAAACGTTATTATATTGTATATTGCCAAAGAAAATGCAGTCTCTTAGTTATTTACAACGATCACACTTTCACACATGATACTGTCACACAATTTGAAATATGCTTATTATCCTTAAGTCGATGCAGGGTAAGATAAGGTGTATTATCATAACAGATAATAATATGAACAATAATTATAAGCGGAACAGAGCAATGAGCATTGGGCGGAGTCCAACACTAATAACTTTTTATCTGCACCCTTCCAGGATAACAACCCTAACTTAATAATCTCCAACTTAATTGGTAACATTTCCAACCCATGCGGTCCCAACCAAGACATAGGACAGAGTACTAAAAACATATTTTATGGAGGGCGCGAAGATAAAACACTAGTGATCAGGGTATCATAGGAGTAGGAATATCAATGTTCCCTCATTTTCGACTTAGCATTTCTAAAACAAGCCGAGTTCGTTTATCAGTTTGTCATCATTCATCTTGCTACATGGTATTTTGCCTTAAACATTAGCTAGCAGGATCAGTAGCGTGACAAATTCTCCATTAGTGAAGAAAGTGAAAAAACAGTTAAGAATTAAATGATCCTCAAAAAGCATACAAATTTATGGAAAATAAAAACTTACTGTCATCGATAGGTGATCTGCACATAGGGCAGGTTTTCTTTCGTTTTAACCAGTTGTCCACACACCCAAAGTGATAAATATGACAGCACGGTAATAACCTATAATAATTAGTTATTAATAACCTATGATAATTACTTATGATAATTAGGTTATTAATTAATAATTTATTATTTTAGGTTATTAATCATATTATTATCACGAGTTAAATAACCAAACCTGCTGACAAAGGCTCTAACATGCAACTAGCTTGTGAAATATTGGATCAATATTACTAAGTGTTCAGTAATCTACAACAGGAGAGCGAAAATGCACTGACAAAACATAATTACAACCCTTACATACCTTAACAGAATTATCTTTTTAAACAAATTTACAGAAGTAAATTTAAACCCATGATATTCCACTAAAGTGGCACTGACCTGATTCCCTCGCTCTCTTCAAAGTCGGTGATACAAATAATACAACTATCGTTCTCATGATTATCGGACTTGTGGTACTGCTGAAGACTCGTTTTGTTGCTGATCATCTCTTTTGTAGCGCCTTGGTTCTTGGGCAGGAGCTCGTCCAGCATCAACAGTTGCTGAAGGTGACGTATACCAATCATTGCAGAATATAATAACCAAGCGTTCTAAACAATACGAACCAGGTGCAAAAATAAGGATCTGATATAAGGAAACGACTTCTGTAAGCTGGAGAGTACGGGATATTGATGTATTAGTTGGATAAATCATGCCGCTAACGTCAGCAGCCGAACTATCACTTCCCGCGGATAAATGCCAATGAAACACAAGAATAGGAATAGAGCTAAGAGTATACTCTGAGGTATAGCGACCTCCAGTTTAATTAGCAGATTTGTACCGCCTCCCCCTAATGTCAGCTAGCATGCCGACTCGTTATTAAAGGTGTCAAGGTGTCAAGGTGTCAAGATGTCACTACCCAGTACCTACCGTTGCAGTGCCGAGAAGTCCCAGTGGATCTGGAAACTGCATGATGGATGAAACCCTTGAGAAATAGTAACTTAAGAAGCTGGAACAAAATCAGAAATATAAGGATTGGAGGTCGAAGCCGTAACATACAAATTACAAAGTGGTACCATGTTCGAAGTCGGATAATGTGTGTAAAGCAGCTAACTTGTACATTTGTAGTCTGCGATAATTAAAATCCTGTTTACTAACTGTTTCAAATGTGTGACACTGTCATAATGTGTGACACTGTTTCAAATGTGTGACACTGTCATAATGTGTGACACTGTCTCAAATGTGTGACACAATCATAATGTGTGACACTGTTTCATAATGTGTGACACTGTTTCATAATGTGTGACACTGTCTCAAATGTGTGACACAATCATAATGTGTGACACAATCATAATGTGTGGTAATGTGTTTTGTACATTGTATATCGGTCAGCGTGTTGTTGTCAAGACCCTGTATGTAACAAGGAGGAGGTATGTACTGGTAATAGTAAAGTGTATTAGTAAAGTGTTATAAGTGACATTAGTAGAACAGCGGATTCACACCGCTATGTATTTTGATAGGGAACGTTTTAAACTTACTGTAATTAGACTTGTATAATTGATCCAGAGTAAACGAGAGACTGGTTCGTGATTATAAGTGACAGCTTTAGAACTGATGGTCGATGTTTTGTAGGAGTCAGGCGTGATTTTATTTCTCTATTACGACATTCAATATCCAATTGTGAGTCTTTGCATATTTCCACGTTTATTAGTATATTTCTACTATTAGTATTATGCTGAAGCCAACGAACAACAAAGCTTAAAATCTCGCCTTATTCTCTGTACAAGACAGCACTTCCTGGTTATGCAACACCGTTTAGTTAACACTGATACTTTAATAGTCCTACGCTATAAACCAAATATAATCCAAAACAAAGTTTATATTCTGGGTATAACACTATAACGGATATACTATTAGTATTTCCTGGAGATACCCGCTTTATCCTACAGTTCCATGGGCAAATTTTCACTCAAATATAATTTTCCCGACTTTTTACCTCTCTCTTTTCGATTCACTCAAATATTTGAGCTAATAAAAATTTGTGAACGTGCTCACGTATTAACAGGGGTCCGGACTCTACGGCGTGAGACTCTACGGCGGGTTAGGGGAAGGGTTAGTGTAAGGGTTAGGGTTAGAATCTTACGCCGTAGAGTCTTACGCCGTCGAGTCCCGGACCCGCGTATCGATTACTGTGTGCAAATTATTTGCCTATGGAACAGGTCACCCGTATAATTTTATTTCGCAAATAAAATTTGGGTAAATTTTTTCACTGAATTATTTGCCCATGGAACTAGAGGGTAAGATGGAGGTGAAATGTTGATCTCCGACATGTTTGAAATTATTGTTTATTTGATATTGTTTATTTGATTATATTATATTCTGGGCATGTTGATAACCCAACACTTTCAAGTTACAGCCAGGGTGACAAATATGTCAAATATGTCGAGACATTTCTGACACATATTTCGAAAATATCTGAGTCGCAAAATTTCATGATTAAATGTAGAATATCAGTAATATCCATATCGATATATTCTGATGCAGACAAATCTACCAGTAATAATGTAATATGCACAGAGTAATTCACTCAAAATAAAACAGTGCGTTAATTCTGCCCTTTTTAAGGATATCAAAAAGGCCTGAAATAGCTATTTGAAACGACTACGAGGCCCAATGCTCTGAAAGATAGGAAACAAAAGATGCAATGCTATTATTCCTCCAACAATGTGACAATAGCAGAAAAGGGAGTCCCTACAAGATCACCTCTGACATGCTGTCGGCATTTTGTAAACACTTCCCCACGTAATTTAAAACATTCCAGAAATATCACAAAATATATTTCCAGGGAGCAAAAATTATATAAAATCAGGGTCTCACCTCGTAGGTCATGTTGTCTGGATCTAGAGTTGCGAAGGCGAGTATCGTTCTTAGGCGTGGGTCATCTGTGGATGGGGCTTCATTAATGGTTAGATACCAATCTCAATACAATTTATAAAACTGACTGCTTCTATCTTTTCAAGAAGCA
The DNA here is from genome assembly GCF_026151205.1 of Bolinopsis microptera. NCBI lineage: Eukaryota > Metazoa > Ctenophora > Tentaculata > Lobata > Bolinopsidae > Bolinopsis > Bolinopsis microptera. Next base: position 3,298,518 of record NC_087073.1, on the reverse strand, counting down.
TATCCTTACCTTCTATCCGTTCGTTCATTTGTGACAGAATGTGAAGATTATCGAGTAAACTTGAGATTCTCAGGAGGACTTCTTGGAGATACTGGGCCTGGAATAACAATTTCTTTTAAGGAAGGTGTAAAATATGCGAAACGAGCAACTTGACGCTTGAGATCATGTGCTTTTACACTCAAATACCGAAAAGTAGAAAACTTGACAAGGTCCCTCTAATTGCTAATTAACGGTTTGGTTTCAGCACTGAAAGGTGTGTTAATTTACATTCAATACGGCGATATTGTACACGACACTTTCTATGTCAGCTCAGAATAGTTTAAACACAATTATACTGGTTCACACACGCTTTATTCTATTCACCTAACAGGTAACAATGTCTAGATAATTAACACATGCCATGTAACTTTACAAAATTGATCCAGACATAACGCCCAATAATATAAGGAGAAAGGCAGATACATTGATTGGCGAATTTATGTGACTTAAGTTATGTGACTTAAGTTATGTGACTTAAGTTATGTGACTTAAGTTATGTGACTTAAGTTATGTGACTTAAGTTATCATAGGCCTATCGACATTTACAGCAGTTTTGATGGTTTTGGCCTGCCGGTTTGATCATTTTCCGGTCAATGTATGGGAGGATGGGTATATATTGATAAACAAAGGGAGTGGACGCATCCAAACAGGACCTCAAGTCACTGATTACAAGAAAGATGATCCAGAGAGCTTGGGTATGACCTAACAGTAACTGAGTCAGGCGTTACACGCGAACATCACACTCCACTTTATTAGATCACGAACGGAAATTAGGACAGCGTTGTCTCATAGGATTATCGACAAAGAGATAAGGCTGTGGCGCTCTTTATCCTTACGTCGCTGTTCCCATTGAACTGCCACAGAACGGACGGAGAGTGTCCGGTAAATCTTTCGTGTAAAGACACGACAGATCACTTCGCTGTGTACATTTCTGCCGTGTAGGTCGTACGATGTTTAAAGTATCATGTGAACAACATTGCGCGGCGTTCTACGCGCGCGTTCTCTCAGCATTGACAGCAATATTTTACTCAGCGTCACTTACGTTGGGCGGTCGCGCGCGCCGTCATCTCCATCTAAATATAGCTCTTATCAAACTTTTTCTTCGACTGACCTGTACAAGCGACATCCTTAACGAAGTCTCTGGCCTAATATCTTCCATGAGGATGGCCCCCTGGCCCGGTACTTCGAACATCCGTAGCCGTGTGGGGCCACTGGTCGAGGAACTCTCCTGAGAGGAAAGTTTACATAAGAATTGTGTGATATATTCTATTTAGAATATTCTGGCCCAGCGGAAAAGGAGCACTCTCTCAGACTCCTTGATGATCTATTACAGAAAAACGGTTACCAGAACCCAAGACGTTATTGTAACAGTAGTAATTCTAACAGGCGTCAGAGTGTTGAGGATGATTCCAGGACAGTTCTTAATTTAGATTTTATTTCGGACAGTACTAGCAATAAGATTAGAAATTATGTAAAGCAGAACAATTTACCTATTAAAGTAAACTTTAAACCTACTTCGAAATTGAGAAATATTTTATGTAGTAACAGACCGTATGATAAACGTGTGTGCAGTATTAATTCATGTAAAATTTGCCCTTTGATAGTTTGTAATAAAGATTGTGAAGTGAAGAATGTTGTATATAAGATTAAGTGTAAATTATGTGACCAGCTGTACATTGGAGAAACCAGTAGGAAAGTACATGCTCGTGTAGGAGAACACTTACGTTACGCTACCTACCCTGCTACCCCTTCTAATGTTAGTCAAGCCTTTGCCATACATTATTCGAGCTGTCACGAGGGGTTAAATCCCAGTTTAGAAGTAGATATTTTAAGAATTGAGCCCAATACTGTCAGAAGAAAGATTTTCGAAGCGATGTTTATTATTAATCTGAACCCTACAATTAACAAGAGAGAAGAACTGGATACTATTAAACGTTTTATCATAGCTAGTACTGAAGAATTTTAGATATTTTAGTTTCATTCCCTTTTTATTGCATACAGTTTCAGTTTTCTAGTAGTAGTAAGTTTTAATGTTTTGTCACATCTCGCTCACAATCAGTAACCACTCACTATAATTTCATTCACATTGTGTATACACCATCTCACATGTATTGTATCTTTTACCTTATCATCTGTTATCACTGTACATGTCATTCCATCACACGATCACAATCACGTACTTGCTGTTTAGTGGATGTTTTAAGTTTATTGAATAGCAGATCGAGTAGTGGTGTATATATATAGATTTTGATTCTAATTTTAGTCGAGTATTTGAACAATTTGTTGTCGTTTAGCCATTTTTGATTAATAAATTTTATGAGACAGTTTTCTCACATATTTACCAATTTTGTCAGCATGAATAAGAAGTTGTTACTTTGAAACGTCGTTTATCCTAACAGTGCAGTATCATTTGTCGCAGATCAGAATAACCAAAAACTATTTGGAACTCCCAAAAACTGTCTATTCTATTTAGAGATGAGAATTAAATACAGTCAGACACAAATAATAGAAAACAGGATATTACAATTATCAGAATAAAAGATAGCAGATACAATTATTTAAATGACACGAGCTGCCTTTTCCCATGTAATCAGGCTGGCAATAACACGACGTGAAATGTCAGTTTAAGCAACCCTGTCAGTTTAAATAACTTACTCCGCCAACCCCGGAGTTTTCTCCGCTACTTTCTCCACTACTTTCAGCAGTCTCTCTTCTCCGTAACAAGCCCGTGATAATCCTCTCCCTGGCTGTTACGTCTGTGGATTGCTCTGTCCGACTGAGTCGTAACAAACGCAGTCGCTGGAGTCGCTCATTTGCTGAAAAGGAATTTAACAATACAGCATGAGACCAGAGGAACAATGATACTGTAATGACAATGCAAATAGTCATTTGAATGGTGGCAGATTCATTAAAGTGAAATTTATTGACTCTTATTGCCTCTTAATGAGAAATGTAATATTTAATCGCAAGGGGAATGGTGGAGGTTTTTTTTTCCTGGCGAAAGGATACATCCTCGCTTTTAAACGTGAATGCTGATATTAGATATTGCCAAGAAGTATTTAGCTAGAAACAGAAACTGCTTACTTTGGCATACCGGTGAAGATTGGATTAGATTTAGCCGATCTAATGCCAAGAAATAAACGCTCTTTATTTGACAAGGCTGTATCAGTTGACAAGGAAAAATATTAGGTTAATAACCCTGGATAGGATCTCCGTTATTAGCGTGGAAACATTGGGTTCAGTCAGACATCCATTATCCTTGATATAAGATATTATATAGACTTGATATAAAAGCTATCGGACTGTGGTAGTTAATCATACTAAATTTGGAGAGAGTTTTACTATTGAACACCACGTCACCTGCCAAAAAAGAAATTCAAATTATCGAGAATTGGATCTTGACGCAGACCTAGCATCATGGGGGAAGCTATTTTAGGAATTTATTTCAGGTTCTTTTAATGACAAGAGTCAAGGCACCATTCAGGGACAATTTTTTTAATACGGTAATTTGTATAACTCCAAATTATTTTATTTCTTCTCTCTCTTCAATCTATATATTTGTTAGTAGACCACCAAATAAGATGTGAAATATTCGGTAAAATAATATTTGTGGATGAGAGCGGGTCTCAAGTCTGGATATTTCATTATGCTGTGTTAGATTGCATTTGTAAAGTGCATGTTAATGTACGGGCTGGTATATAGTGCTCTATGGGCTAGCTAATTTCTGTACATGTAGGGGAGAAAGCGCTAGATCTTCTTAACAATATTCAGCTGCATTTTGTGGTGCAGCAGTCGGTTTACAAATAATTTGAATACAAAATGCAACCGGAAATAGGCACAACCGGAAATAGGCACAACCGGAAAAATTGCGTTGGGAGAATTAGTAAATTATTTGAGAAAATATTCAAACAAACCAGTAACTGAAGTTGACATGATCATGTTGTTCAGGGCCTCGTGTTCAGCTCGCTCGAACAGTCTCCCACGTAACGCATCGTCGGGGGAAGAAGTAGAAGCTGTAGGGTGTTCTTCTTCAGTGCTCCGTAGCGCTGCAGCGCTAGCGCTTGCGCTCGAGCTACTGTGGCTGAATCTGATTTCTCGGAATTGGCGACTGCAGATTAACAGCGGTTAGGGGTCTTCGCTTTTTTCTCCTTATTTTGATTTGGCGAAAATCCGAATTGTAGTTAATAAAATAGCGAATGGTGTAAAAAAGGCTAGGCTACTATCAGGTTATTATTCTGTTTAATTAATTATAATATCGCTGATAACAGAGAGCTATTGTTTATCTGAAAATGTTTTACTTTTTTGAGCAAGAACACTTTTAAAAAGAAACGGAGAAGAAATATAACCGAACATACCGAGGCTGAGTAGGCGTTACTTCACCACTAGAATCAGACTCTGAAGAAAACACAATGTTTAAGTAAAGAGTGGTACGCATATATAACTAGTTCAGAAGTGCTCAAGTCCCTAGTAAAAACAATATAGACCTGTCAGAGTTGAAGGACCAAGTGCAACAGTGCAATAAAGAGAGAGAAAGAAGTTTAATAAAGGCGGACATGGGCTAATAATGGTAAGCTGATTGCAAAGTGTAGCCAGTAAACTGACGTGCTCTTCAACCAGAACAGTAGGTCAGGTTGTAAAGTGTAGCCAGTAAACTGACGTGCTCTTCAACCAGAACAGTAGGTCAGGTTGTAAAGTGTAGCCAGTAAACTGACGTGCTCTTCAACCAGAACAGTAGGTCAGGTTGTAAAGTGGAGCCAGTAAACTGACGTGCTCTTCAACCAGAACAGTAGGTCAGGTTGTAAAGTGTAGCCAGTAAACTGACGTGCTCTTCAACCAGAACAGTAGGTCAGGTTGTAAAGTGTAGCCAGTAAACTGACGTGCTCTTCAACCAGAACAGTAGGTCAGGTTGTAAAGTGTAGCCAGTAAACTGACGTGCTCTTCAACCAGAACAGTAGGTCAGGTTGTAAAGTGTAGCCAGTTAACTGACGTGCTCTTCAACCAGAACAGTAGGTCAGGTTGTAAAGTGGAGCCAGTAAACTGACGTGCTCTTCAACCAGAACAGTAGGTCAGGTTGCAAAGTGTAGCCAGTAAACTGACGTGCTCTTCAACCAGAACAGTAGGTCAGGTTGTAAAGTGTAGCCAGTAAACTGACGTGCTCTTCAACCAGACCTACTGTTCTGGTTGAAGATTGCAAGATTCTGGTTACAGGTTGCAAAGTGTAGCCAGTAAACTGACGTGCTCTTCAACCAGAACAGTAGGTCAGGTTGTAAAGTGTAGCCAGTAAACTGACGTGCTCTTCAACCAGAACAGTAGGTCAGGTTGTAAAGTGCAGCCAGTAAACTGACGTGCTCTTCAACCAGAACAGTAGGTCAGGTTGTAAAGTGGAGCCAGTAAACTGACGTGCTCTTCAACCAGAACAGTAGGTCAGGTTGTAAAGTGTAGCCAGTAAACTGACGTGCTCTTCAACCAGAACAGTAGGTCAGGTTGTAAAGTGTAGCCAGTAAACTGACGTGCTCTTCAACCAGAACAGTAGGTCAGGTTGTAAAGTGTAGCCAGTAAACTGACGTGCTCTTCAACCAGAACAGTAGGTCAGGTTGTAAAGTGTAGCCAGTTAACTGACGTGCTCTTCAACCAGAACAGTAGGTCAGGTTGTAAAGTGGAGCCAGTAAACTGACGTGCTCTTCAACCAGAACAGTAGGTCAGGTTGCAAAGTGTAGCCAGTAAACTGACGTGCTCTTCAACCAGAACAGTAGGTCAGGTTGTAAAGTGTAGCCAGTAAACTGACGTGCTCTTCAACCAGACCTACTGTTCTGGTTGAAGATTGCAAGATTCTGGTTACAGGTTGCAAAGTGTAGCCAGTAAACTGACGTGCTCTTCAACCAGAACAGTAGGTCAGGTTGTAAAGTGTAGCCAGTAAACTGACGTGCTCTTCAACCAGAACAGTAGGTCAGGTTGTAAAGTGTAGCCAGTAAACTGACGTGCTCTTCAACCAGAACAGTAGGTCAGGTTGTAACGATAGAAATATAACTATGTAGAAGTTTACTGTACCTGGAGGAGGATTGGCGATGCTGGTTGATGGTTCTGGTTCTGGTGTTGACGAACTTGTTGATTCACCTGTATGTTTTGTTGTACGGTTAAATTTTAGTCAATATTTAATGTCAGTGAAAATATCTATGACGGCCGTGATGAGTAATGTGTTTTAGCTCTAAATTCTAATGCTAGTAAGAGGGAAAATAAAGTGAACGTTTCACTAACGAAGGAGTCTGCGAGCTCGTCTGAGAACACCAGATCCGAGGGAAGACCGACCACTGGAGGGTCGGTACCGAGGAGGGGGTCTTGGCTCGAATGGTTCACTCTCTGGAATCTCGATAAGACGATGAGGGACAACACGGACGATCTCCACGGACTGTATATCAGTGTCAGGGGTGTCGTTTGTCGCTGCCTGGTGGTCAGTGTTAGGTTCTGGCTGTACGGAGGTAGGATGAGTGGCGGGAGGCGGTGTGGTTGTTGCAGTGGGAGGTGTCGTGGAGTGTGGTATTGGGGGTAGCGGGGTGCCGTGCTCTGATCTCCAGTCGACCACGGGCGAGTTTGTGAACTCGCGCCACTGCCACCCCTCCTGGGGGGATTCTTTCATATCAGGCGCTAACAGCTGTGCTTCACATGCTTACAGCTTAGTGCATTATGCTTATTTGCTTACAGCTTAGTGCACAATGCTTATTTGCTTAGTACAGCTTGCTGCTTACAGCTTAGTGCTTTTCTTGATCAAAAATATTTAAATAATTATCTGCTTCAACACTTAACAGCCAGTGTACCACTAGCAAACTGCCATCAGATACACACTGTTGACTGTTCCGTTCATGCTGAGTCCTAGTGCTTAGATCGGCTCATGTAATTATGCAAATAAGATCGTTAAGAGGCCACTGTAATTGTACATACAAATTAGGTAATTGCCTTGGTTCACCGGAGTCTATGCTTTGGATATTCATAAATTTACTGAAATACGATATTGGTATTAAATGTTCGCAAACACGGCAATTTTCAGTGTTCCAGAATGACAATGTGTGTTATATATTCCGAGTGGTGGGCTATGTAAGAGACTGTGTATGCCACTCTCTCTCACTCTCTCTCAAATGATATGCTATGAATGTATCAGTGCTCTCTGGATTGTATTATATATAACATATGTTGAATAATGCATATATAACATGCTAGAAATACATAAATAATGTTAGCAAGCAAATCAAATATGTATTAAAATTAATTGAAAATAGCGCACAATGTTGTAAAGAGCATGCGATGCTGTACCAGGTCACAGGACTGCGCAAGCTCCAGCACATTCTAATGTACAGAACACATGGTATTATATAGTAACCACACTTCGCACAGACTTGCATTTTAAAGTGCTACATAAAACGTGCTCTTCTCGAATAATCTCTAAGTATTCCTACCTCCATAGAGTCGGAGTTGTAAGCGGCGGAAGAAGGGCGACTAGCGCTGGATACCCGGCCGGAGACTGGCCGACTGGGCAGGGAAAAGGGGGACGATGTTACACTCGGCATCCCGGTGGGTGTGAGCTCCTCTGAGGCTGGGGATACAGGTTCTATGAGGTATTAGTTCTTTTAGTGTTATTCCTGATGGAGAGGGTTTAACACAAGTTAAACTAACATGGAGATGCTGTGTAGACAGCACCACCAAACGACGTATTATAACAAATGAAACAATCGAAATGGGCGCGGGCGGCAAAGAATTTGTTTCACAATAATGATAAAACAATACTGATAATCGGAGAACAACTCCTAAGTCAGATGTATAATATATAGAACAGGGTACAATACTCAAATTATGTAGTTTTAAACTCTTCGATTATATATATATATAAATTGAACGATTTCTGGCTCCAATATTTGAATGGCTGACTCACCGGAAGGGTTAGATATAGTGTTAGATAGAAGAGGAGAGGGTATAGTTGTGGACAATCTCCGTTCTATGAGCCGGGAACTTATTCTAGCTGATCTCCGGGGACCTGGTGTTTGATCAGGAGACTCTCTGACAGCACTTGTAGAACCTGTACAACAGTTAATTTTAAGTTAACATTTTGTGAGTTTACCCTGTACAACAGTTAATTTTAAGTTAACATTTTGTGAGTTTACCCTGTACAACAGTTAATTTTAAGTTAACATTTTGTGAGTTTACCCGTCGTTAAGAAATGTTTTAAAGATAGAAGCAAACCGGTACGGATAGCAAACATACGTACAAACACTGGACTAATTATACCAATTTCTGAACACAATCGATAAAATGAAACCTGCAAATTGATAAGCAGACTAACTTGAAGCAGTGGTAGTATGCCGCCTGCCCAGGCGATTGTACCGGGTAACCGAGGCAACTCTCTGTGGCTGGTTGAGGGAGCGACGTGAGTAACGAGTACTGTACACGTTAGAAACTCCTCCTGCACTGCTCCCCGGCTCTTGCTCACGGGACGTGGCCGCATTGCTCAGGGTGTTCCGTCTGCAAGGTTACGGATTTTAGTTTAATATTTCAGGAAATTATAAGTTATACAGATGTAGATTACCAGATGTATTATATAAACCAATAAAATAATATTTAAAGCTAATTTTATTAACCAGCAGGTACGGTTTATATTCCTGGTTCATTTTTAGCTTCAGGTTTAGATGACTATTCATGAATATTCCTACTGATATACTACTCCTACTGATATCCTACTGATATACCATTCTGTTTTACACATCTTAGCCATTTAAAGTAGTCTGGATGATTCACTTTATAGTTTCATAAGAAAAATCATCGTCTGCTCTTGAACTGTACTAAGATAAAAGTAGGGTGAAATTATGCCTAAAATAGTCACAGAAGTCATGAGTGTGTTCCAATAGGAGAGGTTCTCAACGTTAAATCGTTATATCTTAACCGTTTCGGCGTGTCAAGCTACAGTTGAATGAACTATTATCATGGATACTGGAGAACATAAATTGCAATATGATGTGGTAAAAGTGCAAAAAATCATCGATAAAGAATGTATTTATAGATAAAGCCAGGTAAAGACTCGCTCTCTCTTTTGATAAAAAACTATGATAAACTCGTCACAGGCATGACGCCAAGAGGCTAGTGGCAGCTCTTAGGCATAATGAATTTCACTATTGACAAAGCAAGTTCAAATCACAAAGGAAGAACCTAGGTGCCTCTGACTGGTACAAGTAAGGTTTAGCTACGGGTGAAGTTGCTGAGATGCTAAAGCAGTCAAGAATGACTGGACTAAATGTCATTTCTCAGGCCATCTAATTTGTTTTCTATACAGCATACATGTGGCATGACAGTTACAGAATTATTTATGTGTAACCAAAATAGAATGTATCGACATTTCTATCTAGGACAGGTTACTATCTATATAATTTACACTACAAACTGTAACACTGTACACAATACTTCAGAAAATACCTTGAAGATGAAAATGAAGAGCCCATCTGAGATCTCCGTCTTGCCACCGAATTTGGAACAGTTTCTGAGTCTGCAGTCCCTGATTTCATTTCGGTAAAAGTAGAAACTTTAGAAGTTACATGAAAGTACCATGAAGGACATTTTAATAAACAAAGTAAATTCAGGATATAAGAAGGTAGAATTTACTTGTTCAATATCTATGAACAAAGTAAACTGTCAGACTTACTGTTATTGGTGGAGTTTCTAAAATTAGGACTACTTTGTGTTGTCCCTCGTTTGTTAGTCATGTTGAGACCATTGCCTACAAATTATTGGATTAAATAACATGAGATGTATTATAGTTACTACTGTGTACTATACTATAGTAAACATTGCACTGATTTTAGATATAATGTGGCTGTGTTTTTGGAGTTTGAGATAAAAATTAATATTACAGTACTAGAACCCTGATTTACCAAAATATTTTCTTCCCCCAAACTGTGAGGTAAATCGTGGTTTTACTGTATTTGTCAATTAAGGAATCAAGTCACTGATCTCCAACCCAAATTCATCTGGATGTGCTCACTGACATCATTATTTGGTGTGTTTTGTGTTAAAGATATTTATGATTGATTATTAGTGGAGATTGAAACTCAGAATTCAAGTTTAAACCCATTTTAGTTTTCAAGGTTCATGGTTCAAGGATCATCCTGACTGAATGCAGTTTCAATCTTTCAGTGATTCAACCAATGAGCTAATGACATAATCCACTATCCAGGTTACCCTTTGATAATGATTGTAACGCATTATGGCACTGACAATGGAATATTGCTAAGTTATACCCTGATCAACATTATTCCTTATAAGGCTTTGTTTCGATAAGGTGAGGCTGTGGGTATGTGACTATGTTGGATTTGAGGGTTATATGGCACTTAATCTGCAATATGGGTGCTTAGTAGGTGTGGCGCACAAACTTCACAGTATACACTCTTTAAAATTAGCTTGCAGTTGAACTGTCAGAGGTTTTAAATTTAAAAATTAATAATTTTAAAATATAGAATAATCTGTTATCCATAGTCCCTACACAATACACATTAACATACTTTACTCTTTGAAAATTAATTCTGTAATGAATAAACACTAAACAGTGTACTACACATTATTATTCAACAGCAAATGCCAAGTAACCAAGAGGTCTAGGTCTGCCTAATGATTTCTTTATAATATCTGGAGCTGAGGAATGGAATGACCATTTTCTAATTCTTAGGATCACTTACATATTATAACAGAAGCTAGACGTTGGCCAATTTAGACCCACCCCCCCCCCCCCCCTCCTTCCCTGGCCCTCTGTAGTCTGTATAGTATAACACTTTGAAGAAGTAACACTGTTTTTTTTTCAAACCATGTACTTGAAGAAGCTTGTGTGAACAATTCATTATACCCTAAATGTATGTCATTCTTTTCCTTACGATTTTTTCGTAAAATGCCTAAAAACATGTATAGTGGGACACCCTTGATATGAATAAAACATATGCACTAAAAGTTCACTGTAGAGCAGATATGTCAATTCTTGCGCCTTCTGCACCTTTTAAGCCAAAGTCGTTGGGACTGACCAGTAGCAGACATACTGTTTTGACATCAAATCATTCTGCTTCTTAAGATTTGATGAGAAAGGAGATATGTGCCACTTATATTGCATTAGGGAATTCGTTCCCGACATGGCAGAAAACCAAACTATTTAAGCAAAATGGATTTCATACTTGACTAGCTAAAATAATGTACTTGATATCCATAAACTTCTTCCCAGCTTAAGTAGCTTTAATAGCAGAGTGACTCAAAAGATGTACTGTATTCCTGATTCTATGGCTTCGATTGATTTTCGAAGCTGTACTTAACTGCAATAAGGTCCAAGGGTGGTGCAAAGACATCAAGATGCTAGCTGATATTGTAGAATCTGAGCCTCAAGCAGCCTATTCAGCCTACATCTCTGGCATACAACACCGATGGAAGTTTGTTCAAAGGACTGTTCCTCATATCTCTGAAGCCATGGAGCCGCTAGAACATGAAATAAGACAAACGCTTCTGCCAAAGATGCTGGGCAGGGAGATTTCAGACTTAGAGAGGGACGTGTTAAGTCTACCAATAAGATTGGGAGGATTGGGCATTGGTAAACCCCACGAGGAATGCCAGTCTGAGTACACAGCTTCCAAGCTACTCACCACCGAGCTTACAAAGGCAATAGTGGACCAACAGGAAGTTTACACTGCATCCAGTAACCTCACCAAATCAGGGAAAGTGATGATAAAAAATTTGAAGAACTCCGAGCTCCAAGCCAAGTTTAACGCTATAGCTGAAAGATGTGGCACCTCCTCTAAGAGAGCACTACTAGCAGCAAGAGAAAAGGGAGCGTCCAGTTGGCTTAACACATTGCCACTTCAGCAGTATGGCTACACTCTGAACAAAGAGGAGTTTCGTGACAGTGTCTGCTTACGCTACAGCTGGTGGATACCAAACACTCCCATCACCTGTGGATGTGGGAAAACAAGTGATCTTGACCACCTTCTCACCTGTAAGCTAGGGGGTTATGTGATAATGACCCACAACAACATCAGAGACACATTAGCAAATCTCCTTCGTGAGGTATGTCATGATGTGAAAGTCGAACCCCAGCTACAGAAGGTAAATGAGGGTGACTGCCTCAACCCCAAGACTATAACAGGTGACCAAGCTCGGCTTGACGTATCTGCTAGAGGAGTTTGGACTCCATTTGATAAGACCTTTCTTGACATAAGGGTTTCACACCCCAATTGCTTATCAAACAGGACCAAAACTCTTCAAGAAGTATACGAAGAGAACGAAAAGGAGAAGAAGGATGAGTACTTGGAGAGAGTGTTGAACGTAGAGAAGGCCACTTTCACCCCAGCCGTATTTCTCACAACTGGAGGCATGTCCAAAGAATGTAAGCGTTTTCTAAATAGAGTGGCAGACCTCATCGCCAGGAAAAGAAAAGAGAGATATTGCGATGTGGTAAGACATGTAAGGACAAGAATAAGATTCGCTATGTTAAGAACCACACTCATAGCTCTACGAGGGTACAGAGGAAAAAAAATTGACAGCAAATATGAGACACCACTATCAGAAGTCTCTTATAACCTCATCCCTGCCCCTATGATGGAGTAGATGTGTATATATTATATCTGATTGTTGATATTTCATATTATATAATATTGGTAGCAGTGGACAGTTTCCGTTACCTCTGTATTGTGCTCTGCCAATTGCAACACTTGAATTACTTTATTGTATATATACTTAACTGCAAATGAAGTTTTTACCTGTACCAGGGGCTGGCCTTCGAATATATTCACCTTCTATGGAGCATTGTAGGTTTGTAACCTACCAGGACGCGCGCCGAGTTGGACTCGTCGACGGTCCTGGATAATATATGGAACAAATATTTTACGAGTATCACCCGTTAAATGGAGCACTGTGACCTTAACTTAAAGGAACCTGGCTTAATTCATAAATTAGCTATAGCCATGGCTTCCCAAAAGCGAAAGTCGTGGCTTTATACTGAATTTAATTAATTAATAACAGCCAGCCATTATGTTCAGTTGGGAAAAGTCCGTAGTTCGATATCCCTTGAATGCCGTCAAAATATGCCCTCTGAAGCATTCCAAATAGATCTTGCAGAAATGTCCATCCTATCTTGGTTCCCTAGGACTGTTCCCGGCCCTTCGTATTGGTAACTCCCTTCGTATTGGTAACAACATTTATCGGATAAATTGCATGTTCAATAATTGTATTTAAAAGTGTGCTGTTCGACTCAGCTTTGTCGTCTATTGCATTTTAACATATTTACTCATCTTTACGTTGACTGTAGCGCTCGATCTCATTACCACACTATCAATAATAAATTAAATGACATAACAACTATTTATCGCAAGTGGGGACCCCAGACCATAATGTTCATAAACATTAACATAAATCAAACAGAAATTTGGCGGAATGACAGGGTGAGCACCGCCCAGTAAGGTTGCGAGAAACATTATTTCATGCACGGCGCAGCCCAGTAGTAGTATTGCACTACAAACTTTTATTTAATTCTAACCCGGCCCCAACCGTAACTATAACTCCAAAACTATACTAGCTATTTATAATCCTGACCGCAACCTTAACCCTAACCTGAGCCCAACACAATAAAATTCGTGTTTAACTAGCGGTATGTCACGTGACTTGCTCTAACCAGAGCCCTCTCGCTTGCAGTAGCGCGCGACCGCCGTGAAACAAGCGCGTCACGCAGTACGCGTAGGCACATGGCTATGTGAATCACGTGACCAAAACAGTTTTTGCCGGCCATAACTTTTAAATTGCTTTAATATATCCAAAGCCCTCTCGCATGCAGTTCACATAGCCATGTGCCTACGCGTACTGCGTGACGCGCTTGTTTCACAAGTAGGATCTTTTGCCGCCTACGGCGGTCGCGCGCTACTGCAAGCGAGAGGGCTCTGGTTAGAGCAACGCATGCAGTAGCGCGTTCCACCGCCGAAGGCTAAGTGGAACTCTCCAACTAGGGAGGCATTTTAACGCTAAATGCTACGTTTTACGTATACGGATGATTTTTGTATCACGTTGTGACACCCACGGTCGTTTCACTAGGGGGAGCCGCGCACTCGTGCGCGGCGGGTCATACAACGTATGTGGTATGACAATTATATTATTGATATTTAAACATAATTCAAAATTTAGCATAATAATAATATTGACTTAGCTTGAGTTCCGCACAATTTATAAATGGCAATCAGTCAAATTATTTGTAGCGCGATGCGACTACTGGGTCGCGCGCGCATCCAATTCAATAATACTTCTCACAACCGGTAGATCGGCAAAATGCACCATTGTGCCTCACCGAGCTGCGAAGGATTGACATCGTGAATCAATCCAATTATTCACATTGCACAAGTTTTGAATAAAGCTGAATGATCGATTAGAACTGGTGAAATATTTTTTGTAGTATCTCAACTGATTCATAATACAAGGTCAAGATCAAATTAAATAGGTTCCCATACCATACGTCATGAACATTTATTTATATTACTACTATTGACATACGTTGCATGCCACTTTTCGCGGAAAAAGGCAGAAAAATAATATCTCTGATATTTGTGATACGTAACATGTATCAATACTACTACACACTGAAACTTTTCTTATTTATGTGAAAGTGTAATTTAGGTAAAGATCAACCATAATAATGTAAAGTCCTTGCGAGGCATGTTTAGGTCAAATGTTATTTGGAATATTTTAATTTGATATTTTACCATGATAAGCTTTCTGCTAGCTTTCTTTATTTTTGTAAGTCGCGTCGGCTGACATCTTGGGTTGTACTGGATGTAACAAGTTTATTATCGGATGTCTACTTATATTTATTATGATATTATTATTCATTGTAATGGCAATCAAATTTAAATTTTGTTTTACTTTTGTTTTACTTAAGGTATGGCGAATTCTGACTTTTGGAAGGTGTCGACCACCACAGTAACTACAGCTGGTGTGTTAGCAACCGAGACAAAAATCCTTTATCCGTATCTTTGTTACTCGATCTAGTAACTGCAGAAGATGCATCTGACCATTTTCAATAGTTCCTACTTTTCTGCATTGTTTATTTTTCCACAATTGGAATCATCTTTTATTTGTATCTACCCTCCATACATATATATATACATAAGTGTGTTCACTGCTCTTCACACAACAGATGAGCTTGATGTGATACATTTTCATCACTGCATCTACACTCAATTTGTCTGTATTTTTTATCACATCTTCAACTAGTTCTCTTGAGATGTGTTAAATTACACCAGAAAATTACCACTAACTGTTATTATAATTTCGTTTAAGGGGTCGTTCACATATTACGTAATCAATATTTTAGCAATTTTTACCCCCGTCCCCCCTTCCGTAATCAACCGTAATCAAGACCCAACCCCCCCTCCTGACAGCAATATTACACAATCATGGCCTGACCCCCCCCCCCCTTGACTTTTTCCTGTAAAACACTTTTCTCTACGTTTCATGCTACCCTGATCATGCTATGATGATGAGCCGAAATCATTGTTATGATATCCGGCCAAGCACCTTCTAAACTACTTACTATTATAAATCAAGAGGCTTGCATATAATGAACATATTGACATGGGTGCAGAGTTGAGTCTTTTGAGAACAAAAGCACTATTAATACAAGCACAGGCAGCTGACTTAAAAGATACTTGGACTCCAAACAATTTTAAATTGCAGTAATCAAGTCTAATTGCAGCGGCGCACACTTACTATTACTATCATGATTGTACTATAGACAGAAAATCTTTCAAATCGATTTTGGGCGCTTTTTAACCATCGGTTGTAATGTTTTTTAGATACTTAATATCTAAATTTATAAAATTTTTTATCGGAATGAATTAATTGATTGATATTTAATAATTTATTCGGTAGGTTTATCTGGTATTGATATTGATTATATTGATATTGTTATTATTGAACGAAGCTAACTCTAGACATAGTTAATACTACTTCTTTTAAGAAAGGGACTTGGAGTATAAACGACCAAGTTTGCATAAATTTCTATCCAACCAAGAACTCAGGAGGCAAAGGTGGGTGCGTAAACTTTTGGTCTGCACTCTCCGATCCTGTATCACCCTGGATTCTTCTCGACGTATCTTTGTAAAAGGTATATACCTTCTAGTCAATCTCTTGCTACTCCAAGTCCCCTAAGATATCTGATCTAAAGTTCGTGCTAGTTATATATATAGAAAATATATTTTTGTCTGCTTTAATTGATACTAAATAAAATTGTTGTTTTCTTGAAATTGTTGTTTTCTTGTCTGTACGGAACCTAGTAGTTTCAGTTCCTTGTTTAACTTGCCGTACAGCAAGGACATCCACTACTTTAGCCCGGCGAGGCACATAGCTCACTCTACAACTCCGTGTCAAATGTTTCATATATACTAGCCAAGTTCACAAGATATATCCTTGTGTTTGAGAAGCGCTCATATAGCCGGATATTCGATCAATTTCTAAATTTTATCACTATCAGAGTGAAATTGAGTGGAATTTGAATTAAAATAACACATTGTTATTATTCTAGAGGGTAAAAAAGAAAATTTTGATTACGTATAATCAACGACCGAAACCCCCCCCCCCTGTAATCAACCGTAAGCATTTGGAAACCCCCCTTCCCCCCTCGGCTAATTACGTAATATGTGAACGACCCCTAATTCATTTAATTCATAACAATAAGATATATCTTCTATCAGTTCAAGATGACTACCAGTTTACTTATCATCCGATTTCAGGGCATGAAATGACCTTGTCGTTGCAGGAAACTGTGGATACCTCATAACTGATTTGAGAAGATTGCATGGCAAAGGTAAACGTCCAGTTTAATCTTTCTGCACAGGATAAAGGTAATGACCATCCCACCTTCAATCTTGAAACTGGAGAAAAAGAAACTGAGAGGCCCCTATCTAGAATTTCAAAATTGTTCTCCGACTCTGGATCCATAAGTTCAGGTGAAGATGACGATTCTGATGATGAACTTGGCTTTACTCCTTTGAAAAGTAGCTATCTTAGTCATCAGTCTAGACCTGGGACAGCACTTGCCTCAAAAGAAAGGCCAAACTTGAATGCAACAACACAAGTGTTGAAAAAGAGATTGAAAGTTATCAGGACACTCAGGAAAGAACTGCAAGATAATGATATCATGTGGATCAGAGATACATTTATCAGGAAGGACTGTACCACATTTGTTGGGGAAAATGGTAAATGTCATTGTGGAAGAAGCAAGGAAGTGCATCAGAAACAAGATGGCAAGGATACACAGTGGAGCGCTGTCCAGCATTGTAATATGCTCCCAACTGATGCATTTGGTATTGTCAAACTGGTCAGCGGGAGTTTCAACACTGCACGGTATCTACGATTATCTGATGACTCAGAAAGTGATGACATACTCCAACTATTGAGGGATTTCTGGCATTTGAGCATGCCTGGCATCGTTTTGAGCATCATAGGATCAGGGAACACAGTTATTCCGCACAAACTCTACCAGACTATCCAACGTGACATAGCTAAAGTTGGGAAGCTAACAAGAGCCTGGGTTTTCACTAACGGTCTCTCCGGAGGATCATCCAGTGTTATCGGGCACATGCTGTCCACACATGGTTACCCTGTACCTGCCATTGCCTTTGGTAGCTGGGGTACTATTGATAACACTGATAGTTTAAGAAACCCTGAAGAAGATCCAACAACATTGGTGTATTATAATCCGGATACAAGCAATCCTGAGAACAACCTTGATCCAAATCATACTCATCTTCTGCTGATTGATGATGGCACAGTTAAAAACACTAAGTCTAATGATTCTGTCAGGAGAGATTTTGAGAAGTATCTGCTGACACAGTTCAATGTTCCATTGCTCTACAATATGATTGGAGGGACCGAGGAGGATGGAGTGAACTTGCACAGCATTCTTCTTGGTGGTTCCATAGTTGTTATGGTGAAAGGTAGTGGAGGATTTGCAGATGATTACTGTGATTTTCACAAGCACTATGAAGACCAGCAGGATCTTCCAGTTCAATGCTCTTGCTTTCAGGTATAATCTTAGGCACAGCCTTTGTTTTGAGAACTTTCTAAATATTGTACTTACAGTAGATATGGATTCTGGTGGGGAGGTGAAGCATAATTGTTTTGACACGTGACAGTGATTCTTGGAGATGATTGGTCAATGCTGAATGCTGATTGGTTAATTTCTGTCACATGTTAAGAAAGATATGTTTCATCTCCACCACATCTATATAAATAATTTAGCAACATCATATATATCAAACAATATATCAACATAGTATTAAATCTAACCTATTAGGATCTTCAGAAAAGACCCTGTAAAGTCATCATAGAAAAGATGGACCACGACTTTGACATCCACATCCTGCTTAATGTATGGGACAACAGAGAAAATGTTGCAATATACGATTACACCCAAGTCTCCGATTTCGATGCCTTTATCCTGAAACTTCTTGTTACGACAATCAAAGAACATGGTATAGACGATCAGCTCGACATGGCCTGTAAGTGGTCGAGAGTGGACGTGGCCGAGCACATTCTGTCTGAGCAACTTGACGCTACCACAGGGGCTAAATACAGCACAGGTCTTACTAAGACACTGTTCCATGCTCTTGTGTGGGGATACTCCGACTTCTGTGGGGTTCTCATTGAAAACGGAGCTGACATTTACGACATACAGGTAGCTTCAGTTGATTATTTTCAAAAGATGCTTTTTTTTCATGATATGAAAATTCTGTCAAATTATAAAATACATGCTTATTTCTGGGGAAGCGAATACGAAAACAATTCACCAATTGGTTTGCAACAGAGGCCAATCAAACATTTAATTCAAAATAGGAATATCTCGTCTCTCCGACAAAATTGAAGTTCTTTGTGATTAAATTCCTGCCTACAATTTTAAACAAAATCCTTTTTTGCAGGCAAATATTGTGAGTCTATACGAGTCAGCGTACTTCTCCCCTCGCTGTAACCACGTGATACAACTACTAGAGAAGTACACCACATTTGACGGCAACAGAAAGATACAAAGAAGTCAAGTTAACCAACTACTTGAGAAGCTGATGGATAAGGATTTTGTGGCCTGTACAGGTTACGAGGTAGACCCCTTCTTCGAACTGACTTTATGGGCTATTCTAATGTTGAGGGATGATCTGGCAGTTTTGTTGTGGAGGTACACTCAGGACCCCGTCAGATGCTGTCTGGTTTCTCTTCTTATGCTCTACAGGTTTCTTTATCACGTTTATTTTATATTCGTTTGTTTTTTTTTCTGCAGATTTTCGTTTGGAGTGTTGTACACTCTTATCACCGCCAAATGAATGCATGTGCCCTGTATTAACAATAAATTTATCCAGGGATCGATGAGAATTTCGTAATAACATTCCCATTCCTCAGTTTCAAACACCACGTCTACCTTGAGAAGGATGACGACAGACGGAGAGTGAAGATGATGTACGATGTATTTGAGGATCTCTCCCTCTCAGTCATGAACCAGGCCTGGCTGAGCGACCCTGATATCTGTAGACGGGCAATGCTCAGCAAGTGGCAGAGAGTCAGGTCCTACAACTACTTGGATTTAGCGTTCCACGCGCACGCGCGCGCTTTCATGGCGCACCCCGCATGTCAGGAGATAATATCTATGGGATGGAGGGGACAGTTTAAAAGAGATACAAGTGTTGGCAGGGTGGTGCTTATTATTCTCCTCCCATTCCTCTGTATTACTCCACTTGTTCCATTTGATAGAAGAGTCAGTTACAGAAAGGCTGTGCAGGGACGTTACAAGGTTTGTCTTCTATAATTCCTTTATAATCCTTTGCTGATAACTCATAATGGTGCAATGTGAAGTGTAAACTTTACACTTCACTATTGTGGAAATTATATATCCAAAATCAAAAAACTATTTTCAGATGATCTACATTGATAAGCTGACTGGCCTTGCCGCTTTGTATAATAGAGTTGTGGCTTTTTACTCGGCCCCGGTTACCAAGTTCTGGATGAATCTTTTGTTTTACACCATCTTTCTCATCTTCCACTCTTACAATCTGTTGGCCAAAATGGTCTACATTTCGCCTTTTGAGATCAGTCAGCTGGCTTGGACTGAGATTGTCATCTGGATATGGTTGGTTCATTGTTTTCTCATTTATTATTCAAATCTTGGTCACGTATCAAACGTTATATTGCAAGACAACTCTTGTGGAAGTGCAGCTCTAATTTCTACTCTTATATTTCTCCTTTTCAGGTTAGCTATGGCTATAGTATCGGAGTTTCAAGACTGGTTGCAGTCTTGTTTCAGTCCTAGCACCAAACTAAAGTACCTAACGGACAGTTGGAATCGGCTGGATATTATCATCGTTGTTTTCTATGTTGTTGGGCTAATCTTCAGAATGATGTAAGTTTTAAGGGTATGGAAATGTAGTCGAGATGAAAATGAGCTTAACTTATGACTTAAGACTTTAGGAACAAGAAATCAATGAAGTAAGTTAACCACATATTTTAACCCATTAAAACCAATGTTTTCAGACCCCAATTAGCGTACTTCCAGACGGGTAGAACTATCCTAGCTGTCGCCACAATCCCCATGTTTATCAAGCTGCTCATGCTGTTTGAGTACAAACCCACACTAGGACCTATACTACTAATGTTGCGTGAAATGTGTAAAGATCTGGGAGTTTTCCTCCTTCTCCTCCTCATCTTTCTCCTTGGCTTCGGAGTGTCTTACATGGCTATACTCATCCCACCGGCTCGCTTCAGTTGGCAGAGCATGTCCGCTCTTTTTATGTATCCTTTCTTTCAAATGTTCGGCGACTTTTATCTGGAAACTTTCGAACTTGCTGAGGTACGCCACTTTTTTTGGCTTTACTATACGTACCTATTCACATGTATATGACATATTAGAAATTAAGACATGAAATTTTAATTGTTTACGAAATTCATGACAACTATGTCTGTTCCTCATGTTCTTGTCCAAAAAGACAAGATTTTCAAGCCTTAACAATAACGACCTTCAGGCCAGCACTTACATTGACAGAGAATTTGACCCGGACGACCCAAATGCAATGATAACAAAAGCCCAGGGCATAGTTTCCGTTTCTCTCGTGATCTGCTGGATCATGATATCAACTGTTGTACTTGTTAACCTGCTTATAGCCATGTTCAGTGATACTTACAGGACTATTAAGGATAATCAGGTTTGCAATTTCTAATACATTTATAATTTATACTCGTCAAATCACCTTTTCTATGTAGGGGGTGGCCATGCACATGACATTTGGAAGGCCAATTTACAGACATCTGATTGGACAGCAGGAAATTTGATTGATTGATTCTGATAAGTGTCCTAAAACAGCCTCATCCCGTCTCTTAGTCCATAATATATAGCCCATCACTTTGTGTACTACTCCTGATAAGCATTATTTGAACCCAATACCCCCTTTTCAGCTGGTTATCTGGAAGTACCAGCGCTACAAGATGTTATCTCAATACCGAGCGAGTATGATCCCACCCCCCTTCAACCTCCTCCACTACCTTCTCCACTACCTGGTGAAGTGTTGTCGCCGGATATCCAGACCTAGTGTCAGACCACACCGCGATCCTGCTCCCAACTACTGGAAGGATTGCATGATCAGGACCTTTATGCAGGTATAATAGAAGGGTATTTTAAGGTTATCATGATCTGTATCTGTTGTATTGTTTTGTCAATTCTCTGGAGGATTATAACATTGTTTTACCTGAAATTTGGCCTTCGTTATCACCTTCAGTTGTCATGGCAACGATTTAGAGTACATGTTTAGTTCCTCAATAAATTAACCTATGCAAATGATGGATTTCTAATTCTAATCTGTGATACTGACTGGTTTGTTCCCTAACAAAAACATGTTTATACTTGATCACGTGACCGTTAATACCTGATCACGTGACTGTTAATACCTGATCACGTGACTGTTAATACCTGATCACGTGACTGTTAATACCTGATCACGTGACTGTTAATACCTGATCACGTGACTGTTAATACCTGATCACGTGACTGTTAATACCTGATCACGTGACTGTTAATACCTGATCACGTGACTGTTAATACCTGATCACGTGACTGTTAATACCTGATCACGTGACTGTTAATACCTGATCACGTGACTGTTAATACCTGATCACGTGACTGTTAATACCTGATCACGTGACTGTTAATACCTGATCACGTGACTGTTAATACCTGATCACGTGACTGTTAATACCTGATCACGTGACTGTTAATACCCGATCACGTGACTGTTTATACCTGATCACGTGACTGTTAATACCTGATCACGTGACATTTAATACCTGATCACGTGACTATTAATACCTGATCACGTGACTGTTAATACCTGATCACGTGACCGTTGATACCTGATCACGTGACTGTTAAAACCTGATCACGTGACTGTTTCCAGGATGCACGTGACGAGTATCTGAGTATGACAGACAGCAAGGTAGGGGACTCCAGCAGTGATATCCTCAGGAAACTACAGACTGTTGAGCACCATCTCTCTATTATCAGACGAGTGGGCAACAAGACTAGTTCTCTTTACGCTTGAGTGGTGTCTGCTCATTCGTCAAGTTAATTTAGATAAACTGCTTTAGTTTTTAATCCGAGGTTATATTATATCAGAAACCTTAGAAATTTTTATATTTTACGTATCTCTGAAGTTTAAGCTTTTACTATTTATGTTCCTGTGTCTAGGTCTTTATGTTATGTGAATTCTGAAGTCGATTTTGTAGAATGAATTAAATATGTACAATTTTAAGTCATTTTTAGTTTATAAGGTTGTTTCGAGTAAATATCATAGTTATTTTTTAATATATTTCAACATATTAACTACTTATTTCTTCTTCTTAGAAACTGCCCATAATTCGTTTTAATTTATGGATGAACACGTTATGTAACGTGCTATAAGTAATTCTTGTGAATTATACAAAGAATAACAGATTCTACTTGAAATTTATTGAAGCGAAAAAGCAATATTACATCTTGAAATGAAAAATTATTATTATTAAACAATTGCAATAAAAAGCTCAGCAGTGAACAACAAAACAAACAAGAATTGCGCCGGTTAGCGGACGCTAGATTTCCATCAACCGTAGGCATTTTCTTTTAAAATTTTAAATAAAAATCGTTTCATGTTACAGGTCAAAATATCAAATAATTCTTCTTCTGTCTTCATTCACAATTCACCGTAACTGTTATGAAAACTTCCAGTCAGCTTGGCGCCGCGCATTTGAAAGTGTAATTCAATCGTCGAATCGTGCAAACATATGCGGGGGGTAACCGTGGCGACGACACCATTACTGCTGCGCGCGCGGAGAAGATGCATTAAAATGGCTATGCGGAGGGTAGTGCATGTTTTCCTTTGTGACACGTGACACCGTACGAAAAACCTACCTACCTACCTCTACCCATCCTCAAATCCTACCACTTCTAACCATCTTATACTTTTTTGAGAAAAAGAAATCGATGGAAAAAATTATGACTATGGAACATAGTTCGGGGCGCTTAAGTTCGGGGCGCTTAAGTTCGGGGTCGGTGACCGGGGTCGAAGTTGGGCATCAGAGTCAGGAAAGTTTAGCATCTGTTGTTCAGTATCCTGGTATTATTGTCATCTCTGTAACCTAACCTTTCTACGCGTGTATCGATTTTGAATTGGCAGTGCAACTCTAACAATGGTTTGCAGAAACATCTGTATGGAGAGAATCTTCAGTGCACTGGTCGGAAGTTTATAAATACCTCCCAAGATTAAGGTAGCGCTAATTTCGCAATCAGAAGTCGCTCCATTAAGTAAGGAACCGAACATTAGTGCACCCTTATCCTGGATTTTATTCCAGAAAAGGTAGCAAATTATCCCCAAGTCAAAGCTTATCTCCACCGAACTCGTTAGAAAACACTGCTTGAGATTTCTTTTCTGGTTGCTGCCCACGTCTTTTGTAGAGTTGTGGTAGTAGCCCACTATGTAGATGATGCAGAGTATTGCTGACCCAGCATAGCCCAGAAGGAGCAGTGTTGTTTCTATCACGGACATAATGTTGATGTGCCATCCGAAGTCATCACAGCGCCCACCTGCCTTAAGGTAAACTGCTTCAAACTGCCAAATTGTTAAGGGTACATAAATCATAACCAGCTGAACGAAAACAGCAAAACATAAGATTTTTTCCATCCTTTTTTTGTGTTCCCTGAAAACGAATGGCTTGTATAGTATGAAGCATTGAAATGAGTAAACTGTTTCTTGATAAAACTTCAGGAAAGTCATCGTTGTCTGGTGCAAACGACCTGAAAAGCTGTAAAAAGCAAGAAAAAGATCATAAAAACTAGACACAACACCTCTTAGTATTAGATTTGCAGCGATTTCCTCGCTCAGAATAAACATTCCCATTATCATGTTCATGACAGGAAAAATACATCTCACCAATCTTACCATAATTTTCGACTCCTCCTTCAATTTAAATATAAAATCAATCAAAGCTAAGATAACGAAAACTGATCCAGCTATAAGAATTGCTACTGTTTTTTGTTCAAACGATTCGCTACTCATCAGGGTACCTCTCGTGTTAGACCAGTTTCCGGCTATGCTTCGGTTATTCATTACCTCTTGAAAGCCGGGCAGATCATTTAATGTCTCGTTTAAAGATAGGTGTATAAAATTGATAGCAACATCGACGTTAAGGGTCTCATTTTTTATCTCTAAATGAGCTACGCCATTTTCCTTCAACTCTTTAGTCAAGTCCCAGGTTTTAATCACTTTTCCATCCACCTCCAAATCAACCATAAAAATGTCCGCAATATTTGTGAGAGTTTGCTGCCCCGTTTCTTCTAATTTTTCTAGCACAGTTTGAAACCAATCGATGTCACCAGTCTTCATGACGATCGGACGATTATTTCTGCCTCGACCTATAATGAATGAACATATTTTGTTCATTTTGTAAGTGTATTTTTTTCTATGTCGTTTAAGCAATAAACAATTGAGTAAATTTAATATTTCTTATGTCGCATAGAACACATTGATTGTTAGAAAGCCCAAGAGCTCAAGAGAGCGTTGCTGCTTTATCGATTTATGGAGAGAATGATGATAAATTACTAAATAAATCCAAAATAATATTGCTAGAACTACTAATTACCTTCGATTAATTAAGATGAGGTTATAAAAATGAAGTTATTTATAATAACATGAAAGGAAACAAACTATTTTCCAGTTCAAAGAATATAACAAAATCAGGAAAGTCTTACATAAGTAGTGAGTACTCCAGACTTGTGTCTCCGCCGAAGCTCTGATCGACAATTCGGCGGAGAGAGAGAGAGAGAGAGCTTGTCCTTCTCATCGAGTTTAATATTCATGTGACGGTGGGCGCAGATTTATATTTATTTATTTTCATTTGCAGTATTAGTAAGCCGACAACTGTATTGGTCAGTCTCTACCTCTGAGGAACGCTAATTACAATATTACATGTCACCCAACAAACTACTCGTCTCGCTGTCACGTGATCCCACGTGCCCGTGCCCCGACTTACAGAATAGTAATTCAGTTAATTGTAATAGTCCGCCAAAAATACTTTACATCAAACATTGAGGGTCATTTTGTCTTACAATCGTCATCCAATACATAATTCATCACTCCTATAATCTGTTGTCCATATGTATCTCATATAACTATATTTGTACGGTATAACTATTATATTATTTGTATTTTATTTAAAACTAAAATCTACATGTCCATCTCAATATGTAAATCTGCCCTCACCCTCTTATTAATTTATTATAATTATATGGTAATTAAATCATTTGTATCAACAACTATTGCATTAATGATAAGCTTCACCACGTTCAACATCCGTGGGCTCGGTGTTCAGCAAGATGACAGTCATTAGTCAACATAGTAAACGTGAGTTACTAGGATTAGAGATTAGACTGTGAAAAGTACAATGTCGACAGTTGCGCTCTGCAGGAAACTAAAGTCACCGAATCAGACAGCCTTGTTTTGCGCAACGGTTTTAACTTGTTTTTGTTCGAGCTGTTGGACAGTCGCCATGGAGGCTTGGGTTTTATAATCAGTCCTCGCATGATGAACCATATGGTTTGCTGGAGGTACATCAGTGACCGGGTATGAGCTATGTCGTTATTTGCATCCCCTCACGTAGCGGTACACCCCTACGTTGCAGGGTGATCAATGCCTACTGTCCTGTGTCCACATCAGGGCCTAGTCCGTAAGAATCGAGTTGTTTTGGACAACTTTTATGGGCTTATATTGTGTCAGAAACTTTAGAAATTTGTATATTTTACGTATCTCTGAAGTTTAAGCTTTTACTATTTATGTTCCTGTGTCTAGCTCTTTATGTTATGTGAATTCTGAAGTCGATTTTGTAGAATGAATTAAATATGCACAAATTTAAGTCATTTTTAGTTTATAAGGTTGTTCCGAGTAAATATCACAGTTATTTTTAAATATATTTCTGCATATTAACCACTTAATTTTAGTTTTGTAAGTTAATATTTTAAAAACACATAGTTTTCCACACACAATTGTTTGAATGGTGAGAACTGAGAGGTCAGCACAAAAATCACTTTTATAATTTATAGTGTAGAAATCATGCAAAATCATCTAAAATCTGCTAATGCTTGGCAATGTAACAGTAACATGTATAGAGACGTGCTTTCTGGCACGCAATTGATATACAGTTTATGTGAAAGAAGCAAGACGAACGTAGCTTGTGATGAACTGCTACATTTTAACACAATTTATCAGAAATAGTGCTGATTTCTGAATTAAAAACTAAATGATAAAACGACTTTTCAAAGTACTTGCTCTATCATGAGTGCGACTCTCGAATTTTGCAAATCTATGATCTCAATGCAAATTTAGATGCAAATTTGAAACACTAACAATTCTCTACTCTTGTAGTAGCATGTACTGTGAGATGTAGGAATGGGTAAGAGGAGCGGAGGGAGGGGCAGAATAAACCCCGCCTTGACTGAGCTTGACAAACTGGAACTGGGCTTATCTGAGGAGAATACTCGCCGACCAGATAAAGTTATCAGCAACCGCTTAGTCGCGGACGTCAGGTACTATCGGACAATTGTGTCTCACTTTACTCCTTACTTTACACTCGTTGTTGGTTCCCTGGTTCGGTACTCTGGTTGCTATGGTTACTAGAACATCATCACTAGCTAAATCAATTACCACAATGTCCCTCTTACTTGCGCTCAAACACGAAGCTAATTCTGCTTGGTAGCACACAATTTAATTGTTCAGTATAGTGTGCGCACGAGTGTTTTTATTACGCGCATCGTTGATTTAGGGTGATTTGCTCGCGTATACTCTCAAATTTCCTAAACATTTGAGATTATGACGAATTATCTTATATTATTCTCCTCAGTGCTTACAAGAAGCTACACAAATGGAAGAAGACTGCAGAAGGTCGGGGCTTAGTCGAGCAGGACGGAGCTGCAGATCCTCTACTGGAGCTTTCTTGGGGTGCTCCCAAAAACAGAAATCTAGCCCTACTTTTCTATTTCTTTAAACTAGCGGAGGTGACTATTTTTCTGCAATATACAGTTTGTATCATCATTGGTATTCGGACAACTGTATTGGTCAGTCTCTACCTCTGAGGAACGCTAATTACAATATTACATGTCATCCAACAAACTGCTCATCTCGCTGTCACGTGATCCCACGTGCCCGTGCTCCGACTTACAGAATAGTAATTCAGTTAATTGTAATAGTCCGCCAAAAATACTTTACATCAAACGTTGAAGGTCATTTTGTCTTACAATCGTCATCCAATACATAATTCATCACTCCTATAATCTGTTGTCCATATGTATCTGTATAACTATATTTGTACGGTATAACTATTAGTAAACGTGAGTTACTAGGATTAGACTGTGAAAAGTACAATGTCGACATTTTCGCTCTGCAGGAAACTAAAGTCACCGAATCAGACAGCCTTGTTTTGCGCAACGGTTTTAACTTGTTTTTGTTCGAGCTGTTGGACAGTCGCCATGGAGGCTTGGGTTTTATAATCAGTCCTCGCATGATGAACCATATGGTTTGCTGGAAGTACATCAGTGACCAGGTATGCCATGTTGTTATTTGCATCCCCTCACGTAGCGGTACCCCCCTACGTTGCAGGGTGATCAATGCCTACTGTCCAGTGTCCTGTGTCCACATCAGGGCCTAGTCCGTAAGAATCCAGTTGTTTTGGACAACTTTTATGGGCTTATATTATGTCAGAAACTTTAGAAATTTTTATATTTTACGTATCTCTGAAGTTTAAGCTTTTACTATTTATGTTCCTGTGTCTAGCTCTTTATGTTATGTGAATTCTGAAGTCGATTTTGTAGAATGAATTAAATATGCACAATTTTAAGTCATTTTTAGTTTATAAGGTTGTTCCGAGTAAATATCACAGTTATTTTTAAATATATTTCTGCATATTAACCACTTAATTTTAGTTTTGTAAGTTAACACATAGTTTTCCACACACAATTGTTTGAATGGTGAGAACTGAGAGGTCAACACAAAAATCACTTTTATAATTTATAGTGTAGAAATCATGCAAAATCCTCTAAAATCTGTTAATGCTTGGCAATGTAACAGTAACATGTATAGAGACGTGCTTTCTGGCACGCAATTGATATACAGTTTATGTGAAAGAAGCAAGACGAACGTAGCTTGTGATGAACTGCTACATTTTAACACAATTTATCAGAAATAGTGCTGATTTCTGAATTAAAAACTAAAAGATAGAACGACTTTTCAAAGTACTTGCTCTATCATGAGTGCGACTCTCGAATTTTGCAAATCTATGATCTCAATGCAAATTTAGATGCAAATTTGAAACACTAACAATTCTCTACTCTTGTAGTAGCATGTACTGTGAGATGTAGGAATGGGTAAGAGGAGCGGAGGGAGGGGCAGAATAAACCCCGCCTTGACTGAGCTTGACAAACTGGAACTGGGCTTATCTGAGGAGAATACTCGCCGACCAGATAAAGTTATCAGCAACCGCTTAGTCGCGGACGTCAGGTACTATCGGACAATTGTGTCTCACTTTACTCCTTACTCTACACTCGTTGTTGGTTCCCTGGTTCGATACTCTGGTTGCTATGGTTATTAGAACATCATCACTAGCTAAATCAATTACCACAATGTCCCTCTTACTTACGCGCAAACGCGAAGCTAATTCTGCTTGGTAGGACACAATTTAATTGTTCAGTATAGTGTGCGCACGAGTGTTTTTATTACGCGCATCGGTGATTTAGGGTGGTTTGCTCGCGTATGCTCTCAAATTTCCTAAACATTTGAGATTATGACGAATTATCTTATATTATTCTTCTCAGCGCTTACAAGAAGCTACACAAATGGAAGAAGACTGCAGAAGGTCGGGGCTTAGTCGAGCAGGACGGAGCTGCAGATCCTCTCCTCGAGCTTTCTTGGGGTGCCCCTAAAAACAGAAATTTAGCCCTACTTTTCTATTTCTTTAAACTAGCGGAGGTGAGTATTTTTCTGCAATATACAGTTTGTATCATCATTGGTATTTCCGTTAGTGTAGACTTGTTATGAATAGTGGATTGAACTCCGAACAAAATAATCTTTTATTTAGTTATAAGAAGACATTATACATCAATATACATAAATTGTACATTTCTATCCCTCAGAATCCTACCACGATAGCAAGTTTTGAGTACATAGATCAGTTGATAGCGGCTGGGGCAGATGTTAATGCTCAGGACAGGATCGGACAGACTTTATTACACGAAGTAGCCAGGGATTGGAGTGATGATGTGGCAGATTATCTTTTATCCAAGGTTATTTATAAAATCCATAATCCTTCCTTCATTCTATGTACTACGAACTCCCTCGTCACACTCTGAACTACCTCAAAATTACTTTAAATAACAGCCGTATCTCTTTCAGGGAGCTCATGTAAACATTCCAGACTGCCAAGGCAGGACTCCACTCCACATAGCCTGCAGAACAGAGAATGATAGTGTAGTAAGGTGTCTCCTAAACCACGGAGCTGCTATGGAGGCACTGACTGCGGGCGAGTTACAAACACCCCTCCACTACGCTGCTAGACACGATGCTGCTCAGGTTATAGAGGTGCTGCATGAGTTTGGGGCGGGGTTGAACCCCCGGGATTACAAGGGGAGGACCCCCCTCTTGTTAGCTGCGGAGTTGGACCGCTCCGTTGCTGCTATCCAGCTGTTGGAGGCTGGAGCCAAGGCTGGGATCATCGATAAAACTGGTAATCAAGCATTGAGAAATTATCATATTTTGATAATATCGGTTTTAAAACTTAAACCAATAATATGTAATCAAAGTTCCAATACAACCTCAGAGCTATATGATAACAATTAATGATCTTATTATTCAATCTCAGGTCTACATACACTTTGTGCCATGGTAGAGAAGATGCCGGCTGTTGCTAACAAAGCTTTGGATCAGTTCCACGTGACCAACCGAGGAAGTAGACAACAGTTCTTCTTCCTTAACTATCTTGAACCTGATCCTGACATAGACGAGGTCTCTTTTCTTAACATGTCCGTTCTCGGTGCTGTGAGTGCGATTTAATGGTTATTTTTTGGCAACTTTTTTTCTACATTCAGTTGATATAAGACACAAATTTAAGTGGTGTCGAGAGTTTGGTGCAATTATAATATTTCGTGTTATTTCTAGAATTAAAGTAGATTATTTTATCTGTTGAATTGCGATTGTAAGCGGTGACTCTGATTCAGATTGTATCAGCAAAAGAACTAAAACTAATGAACCACCCGGCTATACGGGAGATCATCAAGATAAAATGGAGGAAATTCGGGCAGTCCCGGTGTCTTATAAACCTGCTGATTTACGGAGTTTACCTAGCCTCCTGGACTTGTGTTGTCTTCATCTACCAACCTTGGAGACTGGAGCAGATGAAAAGTGGAGACAGCACCGCCACCACTGACGGGGCCAACATTGCTTCCGTGTGTGTCGCTGTTATCCTCTTCCTTTACTTGGTAAGTCTCATTGCTTCCGTGTGTGTGTCGCTGTTATCCTCTTCCTTTACTTGGTAAGTCTCATTGCTTCCGTGTGTGTCGCTTTTATCCTCTTCCTTTACTTGGTAAGTCTTATTGCTTCCGTGTGTGTCGCTGTTATCCTCTTCCTTTACTTGGTAAGTCTTATTGCTTCCGTGTGTGTCGCTGTTATCCTCTTCCTTAACTTGGTAAGTCTCATTGCTTCCGTGTGTGTCGCTGTTATCCTCTTCCTTTACTTGGTAAGTCTTATTGCTTCCGTGTGTGTCGCTGTTATCCTCTTCCTTTACTTGGTAAGTCTCATTGCTTCCGTGTGTGTCGCTGTTATCCTCTTCCTTTACTTGGTAAGTTTCATTGCTTCCGTGTGTGTCGCTGTTATCCTCTTCCTTTACTTGGTAAGTCTTATTGCTTCCGTGTGTGTCGCTGTTATCCTCTTCCTTTACTTGGTAAGTCTATATTCTTATATGATTAACGCTAGAATACAATACATTTTTCACAAATCAAATAAGTAACTTATAAACCACATTCTTTCTCAGCTGATAGAAGAGTTCAGGGATGTTTACCAGAGCGAGACTACACACAGCAGATACAAAGAATGGAGGTCAAAACAAATCGAGCGAGATTTACAATACGTACCTGATAAGTTAACCGAGGAGAAGGAGTATCTTCAAAATCAAGCTGAAGTGAGTAGAGCTGAGTGAGAGGAAATGAATTACGCACTTTTAGATGGAATTAGATGTGAAATGTTTGGTAACTGAAAAGTCAGATCACTGACTAGAGTTACTTCTTCGCAGATAGTTCGAAGTTCAATCTCGAGATACCGGCAAGATCCGTGGAACTGGTTCGATTGGCTTGGCTACGTTTCCATGTTAATCACTTCAGTCTGCGTCCTGACATGTCTGTACGGAGAAAGTCTGAAAACGGGGCATCTTGAGAGTTACAAACAGTTTGCTTTATGGACGAGCAGATTCATGTGCATTACTATCGTCCTCATCTGGTTCAAACTTTTCAAGTAAATACAATTCCCAATGGATTTCTTAGACAACATTCTTCAATCTCCACAAATATCATAAAATTATCTGTGCCCTGTGGTAAGTTTCTGTTATATATATATATATATATATATATATATAACTAAACGTACGTATTGTATATATACGTTAGAATAGCAATAACTTAAGCAGCAATAATAATAAATAAAATGTGCAGGTACGTGAGAGTGTACTCTTTTCTGGGTCCATTTGTTGTGATCCTAGTAAACACGATACACGACATAATCAAGATCTGTTTTGTGTTTGTTGTCTTCTTCGTGCCTACAGTCGCCGTGTTTTATCAGTTTTACTCTCACAAAGACGGGGAGAGTTTTGGCGGCGTCAGAGAAACCATCTTCACCGTTTTCAGGTTCGTTTATGAAATGTAACATTGTTCTATATTGTTAACTAGTAAAGTAGTAAGTATTGATAATCCTAGCACGGCCACACCACACCACACCACACCACACCACACCACACCACACCACACCACACCACACCACACCACACCACACC
This sequence comes from Bolinopsis microptera, assembly GCF_026151205.1. Lineage (NCBI taxonomy): Eukaryota > Metazoa > Ctenophora > Tentaculata > Lobata > Bolinopsidae > Bolinopsis > Bolinopsis microptera. The sequence goes on along the minus strand of NC_087073.1, from coordinate 3,265,848 downwards.
ACACCACACCACACCACACCACACCACACCACACCACACCACACCACACCACACCACACCACACCACACCACACCACGCCACGCCACACCACACCACATCACACCACACCACACCACACCACACCACACCACACCACACCACACCACACCACACCACACCACACCACACCACACCACACCACACCACACCACACCACACCACACCACACCACACCACAGTTGGTGTGATGTGGTGTTTTTATCCATCTAATAGTACATAAATAATATATGCAGGGTGTTTCAAAAATCTTGCAAGGATGTTCTTTTTTGGATAACTTTTAATCCCTTTTATTAATATTTGTCTGATCTTCATTCTGTAAAACTTTATTGGTAGTTCTAAGGTTTAATGGTGACTTCTCAAGTTTTTACGTTACCATGACCACCATAGCAACCGCAATCAGTCCTCTAGCAACCGAGGTAAATTTAGGTCATTTTTTCTCTTATCGACCAAATGATAGACCAATATTATCTACAAATAATATTGTATTATACTAATGATCATTCAGCTTTTCTGAAGAGGCATATTCAACTCTGTTCTAAAGTCCACCCTAAAGTCTACCATAAAATCTAACCTAAAATCTACCTTAAAATCTACCCTAAAGTCTAACCTCAGTGGTCCGGCTTCTTAGAAACTGCCCATAATTCGTTTTAATTTATGGATGAACACGTTATGTAACGTGCTATAAGTAATTCGAATTGTGAATTATTCAAAGAATAACAGATTCTACTTGAAATTTATTGAAGAGAAAAAGCAATATTACATCTTGAAATGAAAAATTATTATTATTAAACAATTGCAATAAAAAGCTCAGGAGTGAACAACAAAACGAACAAGAATTGCGCCGGTTAGCGGACGCTAGATTTCCATCAACCGTAGGCATTTCCTTTTAAAATTTTAAATAAAAATAGAAATTTATTGAAGCGAAAAAGCAATATTACAATTACATCTTGAAATGAAAAACTATTATTATTAAACAATTGCAATAAAAAGCTCAGCAGTGAACAACAAAACGAAAAAATTATAACTATGGAACATATAACAAATGTTCAAGTTCGGGGCGCTTATAAGTTCGGGGTCGGTGACCGGGGTCGAAGTTGGGCATCAGAGTTACGAAAGTTTGGCATCTGTTGTTCAGTATCCTGGTATTATTGTCATATCTGTAACCTAACCTTTCTACGCGTGTATCGATTTTGAATTGGCAGTGCGACTCTAACAATGGTTTGCAGAAACATCTGTATGGAGAGAATCTTCAGTGCACTGGTAGGAAGTTTATAAATACCTCCCAAGATTAAGGTAGCGCTAATTTCGCAATCAGAAGTAACTCCATTAAGTAAGGCACCGAACATTAGTGCACCCTTATCCTGGATTCTATTCCAGAAAAGGTAGCAAAGTATCCCCAAGTCAAAGCTTATCTCCACCGAACTCGTTAGAAGACACTGCTTGAGATTCCTTCTCTGGTTGCTGCCCACGTCTTTTGTAGAGTTGTGGTAGTAGCCCACTATGTAGATGATGCAGAGTATTGCTGACCCGGCATAGCCCAGAAGGAGCAGTGTTGTTTCTATCACGGACATAATGTTGAGGTGCCATCCGAAGTCATCACAGCGCCCACCTGCCTTAAGGTAAACTGCTTAAAACTGCCAAATTGTTAAGGGTACATAAATCATAACCAGCTGAACGAAAACAGCAAAACATAAGATTTTTTCAATCCTTTTTTTGTGTTCCCTGAAAACGAATGGCTTGTATAGTATGAAGCATTGAAATGAGTAAACTGTTTCTTGATAAAACTTCAGGAAAGTCATCGTTGTCTGGTGCAAACGACCTGAAAAGCTGTAAAAAGCAAGAAAAAGATCATAAAAACCAGACACAACACCTCTTAGTATTAGATTTGCAGCGATTTCCTCGCTCAGAATAAACATTCCCATTATCATGTTCATGACAGGAAAAATACATCTCACCAATCTTACCATAATTTTCGACTTCTCCTTCAATTTAAATATAAAATCAATCAAAGCTAAGATAACGAAAACTGATCCAGCTATAAGAATTGCTACTGTTCTTTGTTTAAACGCTTTGTTACTCATCAGGATACCTCTCGTTTTAGACCAGTTTCATTTGTTTCTGTTATTCATTACCTCTTGCAAGCCGGGCAGATCATTTAATGTCTCCTCTAAAGATTTGTGTATGAAACTGATAGCAATATCGATGTTAAGGGTCTCATTTTTGATCTCTAAATGAGCTACGCCATTTTCCTTCAACTCATTAGTCAAGTCCCAGGTTTTTTTTGATATGGTAGCTTTGCGAGCGTACGAGCGTGCGAGCGTGCGTGCTTGCGAGCTTCTCTTTGAAGTTATGGGAGAAAATGTGATTTTTTTGGCTTTGCAGATAAAAAATCAAATTTTCTCCCATAACTTCAAAGGGAAGCATTTTAGGGTGTTTTGTTGTTCATAACTCATATATATAAATGTGCTAGTTGCGGTTATTTTGCGCCCTTCACAAAGTCACTAGCACATTCCTATCAAAATTTTAGAAAAATCAGTAAATATTAAAAACGAAAAATGTGCCTAAATTTGTTGTTTGGCTTTGAGGTCCAATAGATCTGAAGATAAATGAGTAAAAACATTTTTGAGGGCACCAAAAACTGCGCCAGAATTCAAAGAACAATTTAATGTCAAGTATCAAATCAATCCGTTCTTCCCTGACTGACTTTTTGTTAAAATAAGCCTGAAAAGGACAATTTTAGCTTTTTGACTTTAAAAATTTATAACACACCAGCCTTTTTAGATACGATATCAAGATTTTACACACACCTTGAAATAGATGTGAATAAACGGCGAGCAAAATTTTAATCCGATACCGCAAGAAATGATTAACTTATAGCTTCTCCATGAAACAAATTGTGTTTTTCCGAAAATTCCACTCTTAACCAGGAAATGCTCGATTACAAAAATGGGTATTCTCAAAATAATGTTTTTTGATGTGGAAACGGTGCGCTAGATAGTCACTGAACTGCCTATGAGGTCATTTGGGTTGGACGGCACTAACCATTGTTTTGGTGTATGCCCGGCCCTTAAAACCTTTGCTTACTTAATCCTAGTCCATATTCAATAGACTGGACTTGGGTTGCCCACAAGAGTATAGAATATAAATGCTTTCCCTAGATTACTTATCTCGATTTCTGGTTCGATGCAGAGATTGAAATGAGTAAAATGAGTGCCGAAACTTGATCAATTTTTGTCCTCCGTGCACCTCTTAAAATAATGTAATATTATAATTAATATATAATATATAACACAGTTCAGAACAGTCATGTGAAACAGCTTCTCCCAAGCCGTGCTTTCATTCTTTATTCTAAGCAAAACACAACCTTCTTATACCTATCTGTATAACGCTCTCAATTCAACCACTTATAGACACTAGACATTTATTCTTCAACCAAAGACTCAAATTAAGAAGTTTCTCAATATAAATTAGAATGGATAAGGGGTCGTTCACATATTCCGTAATCAGCCGAGGGGGGGGGTTTTCAAATGCTTACGGTTGATTACGGGGGGGGGGGGGGGGGGAGGGGGGGTCAAACCTTGGTTACGTAATATAGGGGGGGGGGGGGGGTTCGGTCTTGATTACGGTTGATTACGGAGGGGGGGGGGGGATGATCCAAAATTTTTCAAGCGAGCGCCAAAAAAGTAGCAGTAATCAGCTTGCTCCGTATTACTAATACTACTGTAGGTTCCCAGCCAATTCTACTCCGCCAGTCGTTTTACAAATTTAATATTTCCTTGGAAATATTGTGGTGACTTACTGAAAAGTATCACCTGGTAACACCTGGTAACACATAGTAACACCTTGTATCACCTAGTAAACCTAATCTCCTTCAGGATGTTGCTAGTGGACGACTACGGTTACGAAGAAATGACGAATTTAAAATTCGACATACCCGTTGGTGAAACTACAGTAATAGTTAAGCCAGAAGTCAGCTGGACTGACTTTCTTGTTTGTTATTGGTTGCTAGTGGGAGCAATCATTATACTGAACTTGTTTATCGGTAAGTCACAGTACACACTGTAAGTCACGGTACACACTGTAAGTCACAATATCTACTTTTGGCCCCCTGCTCCACAGCTGTGCGAATAGAAGGCAAAAATCAAGAAATCAAGAATTTAAAATAAAAGGATAAAAAACGTCCCTAATTTCCAGCTCTGATGTCTGACACGTTCCAACGAGTGTTTGATAACGCAGCGGAGGTGGCTTTACTGGAGAGAGCCACTATCATCTGCAACATCGAGAGTAGCTTACCAGACAACAGGAAACGCAAGTTTCTCAGGTGATCACATGTACTCATTTCGCTGGTCACAATCATGGTATGTCCTTTTTTCAAAATTTAGATTTTTGCATTTTAGGGACCTCACCTCAGTTAAAAATGGATGAAATTGTTGGGACATTTTTGCATAATTTGTCACATTCGTTAACAAGTAATATAGGCTGAATGATAATTTTTAATGCGGATAATCTTATAATAAAAATATGACAAAATACGATATTTAAAAGCACGATATTTTATCGTCTACACGTTTAGTTAGTCCGAGTTTTAGGCCAACATCTAAGTTCTGATATTTTTCAAGTCCTATAATTTCCGAAGCGCCTCCTCTTTCCCTTTTTAGTCCATGTACTCCAGTTTGTCGATTGCATTTTTCAGATCTTTCTTCGGGGGCATTTGCTGCCAAATCTTCCAATCCAATGTTGACTTTCATCTTTAGGATATCTTTTGTGCTGTATGCTACTCCACTGACCTTTATACCAATTGCAGTTCTTACCACCGAAAATGTTCACTCTGACTGTGGAGCCACACTCCATTTCTAGGGGAACCTTCTCAAAGAGCTTTACGGCAGATATCCGGGTCTCCTGTCCAGTGCCACTTCTACTTTTGCTGGCCTTGAACTATCCGCCCAGAATAATTATATTTCACTTATAATAGCACAGATCTGCTTGAGATTAATCTCAAACCAGATATCTTCGCTGTTTCCGCTCCATAGGGTCGACAAAGAGAAAGTCTCCACTCAGTTTTTCCAACTATTTGTTTGAAAAACTGAGTGGAGACTCTCACTTTGTCCCAAAACATCAATTATATGATCGATCCACTCAAAAGAGCGAAAACAGGATGTTAATTTGCTTTTTGAATAATTCTTTATAATTAATTTAACAACGGATTTTAGCACAAAGGAACCTTTCATTACTTTAACAGTTTAACCGTGGTCACGGTCACCACGTACGATTAATTTTCCCTGTCACAAATAGAGAAAAGGAATGATCATATCCTTCTCAACTGGAGGCAACATTTAACTATCAGTGCGGCAAAACTCTGCAGCTCAAGTGCAGCGAATATTTGCGAAACGTTCGATTATCTCAAAACTATGTTTTTTGAACATACGATGTTTGGTTATGTGACCAGGGACTTGGCATTAAAAAGAATGTTGCAGACTGTTGCAGACTTTTAGAGACTTGGTAGAGATCATAAACTTGCACTTTATCATCGCGATCACCACTAATTATTTGTGTTATCCGAATCTTTCAGTTCATATTATTAAAGTTATCTCACTCAGGTATTTGAAAGAGAAGTGTGCCCCACTAGAAGCTTACTACGATGATGATGAAGATGAGGACGAGGAAGGGGAGGTCAAAAAATTCACAGAACAGGTACTTATTACCACTTATCTTATTACGAACTTGAGACAGCATATTTAGTCTTTTAGGTTTTAACATAGGCAGCACCTACAAACACTTTTAAAGCTTTACTTTATTTTCTTGGTATGAATCTTATATAATGATGTTAATACGACACGTGACATGAACATGTCACATGATTAATGTGTAATTAGACTTCATGTCAGACGTTCGAGTTAGTAAAGACGGTACAATCTGATCTGGACGGATGGAAAGAGGAAGTTATCCACGAGATGAAGTCCCTTGTAGCAGAACAGGTGGTCACTCAGCGGGAGGAAATCAGCAAACTCCAGGAAAGTGTCCGACAACTGACTCGAGTGCTGGAGGCTCAGAGTAACTTTAAAAAGGGATTGGGTCAGGGTAGTGGTAGTAGTGGGAAGAGGAGTGGGGGAAGGAGTAGAAGTGGTCCGAGATCATCGGGGGACGGGAAAAGGTGAGCTCAGTCATTGACAAAGGTCAATGACAGGAACTGTTGACTACGTTTGATTTTATTGCAGAGTGAAATATGATATTTGTGGTTTTGGGAATGAGAAGATATGGGCAGCAGAATTGCAATAGGCATGCACCTCGGTTGTTTGTACAAACGTTTATCTGACGGACAATTTTATTTGTTTATTTAATTTCATAAGTTTTGACGCTTTTTATAGAAGTGAGCTCGCATATCTTATTTGAGAAGAGAATATCATCATTATATTTTATCAATATCATGTCTGAATTTCTAAATATAAGTTGTTTTACTTTTATTCAACTCTTAAACGAAAAGTTGACATTCGTATAAAAATGGCATTCATAATTCAGTAAGAACCAGAAGTCTTCAAATGACGAATCACAAAAAAAGGCTGGAGCTCAATTTACAAGTCCGAGTCATCAGTCTTTATTCTTTTCGCATAATGAAACCTTGTTCTTCCCTGAATGGCTTCTTTCATCCTTTGAGCCTTTTAGCGCTCTAAACTTATCTCGGTTGATTGTCTTCAGTCGCATTGGTTGAGAGGCACTATGAAACTATCAAGAGCTCCCGGAGCTCTAGACACATTGAGTGGTTGAGACCCATTGGTATCACTGTGACTGTGAGTCTGCAGGTATCACTGTGAGTCTGCGGGTATCACTGTGACTGTGAGTCTGCAGGTATCACTGTGAGTCTGTAGGTATCACTGTGAGTCTGTAGGTATCACTGTGAGTCTGTAGGTATCACTGTGAGTCTGTAGGTATCACTGTGAGTCTGTAGGTATCACTGTGAGTCTGCAGGTATCACTGTGAGTCTGTGGGTATCACTGTGAGTCTGCGGGTATCACTGTGAGTCTGCGGGTATCACTGTGAGTCTGTAGGTATCACTGTGAGTCTGCGGGTATCACTGTGAGTCTGTAGGTATCACTGTGAGTCTGCAGGTATCACTGTGAGTCTGCGGGTATCACTGTGAGTCTGCGGGTATCACTGTGAGTCTGTAGGTATCACTGTGAGTCTGCGGGTATCACTGTGACTGTGAGTCTGCAGGTATCACTGTGAGTCTGCGGGTATCACTGTGACTGTGAGTCTGCAGGTATCACTGTGAGTCTGTAGGTATCACTGTGAGTCTGTTGGTATCACTGTGAGTCTGTAGGTATCACTGTGAGTCTGTAGGTATCACTGTGAGTCTGTAGGTATCACTGTGAGTCTGCAGGTATCACTGTGAGTCTGTGGGTATCACTGTGAGTCTGCGGGTATCACTGTGAGTCTGCGGGTATCACTGTGAGTCTGTAGGTATCACTGTGAGTCTGTAGGTATCACTGTGAGTCTGCGGGTATCACTGTGAGTCTGCGGGTATCACTGTGAGTCTGTGGGTATCACTGTGAGTCTGCGGGTATCACTGTGAGTCTGCGGGTATCACTGTGAGTCTGCGGGTATCACTGTGAGTCTGCAGGTATCACTGTGAGTCTGCAGGTATCACTGTGAGTCTGTAGGTATCACTGTGAGTCTGCAGGTATCACTGTGAGTCTGCAGGTATCACTGTGAGTCTGTAGGTATCACTGTGACTCTGCGGGTATCACTGTGAGTCTGCGGGTATCACTGTGAGTCTGCGGGTATCACTGTGAGTCTGTAGGTATCACTGTGAGTCTGCGGGTATCACTGTGAGTCTGCGGGTATCACTGTGAGTCTGCAGGTATCACTGTGAGTCTGTAGGTATCACTGTGAGTCTGCGGGTATCACTGTGAGTCTGCGGGTATCACTGTGAGTCTGCGGGTATCACTGTGAGTCTGCGGGTATCACTGTGAGTCTGCGGGTATCACTGTGAGTCTGCGGGTGCTTCGGGTATGTCCATTTCTCGTTCTGCCTCGTTTATCTGAGGAGGAGTTTTGTTAATGCTGTTAGAGAATTGATCATTAAATCAGTGAATAAAAGGTATAGCTGGACAACCTTAATTGTTATTTTATGCGTATCAACCGTGTAATAAAACAAAGTACAAATAACTTCTTGCTACTTAACAAAACCTTAATTATCCAGTTTCTCCACTTCTGAGACCTCAGTCTCTGGATAACCCGAGCAGGGAGGATGGAGACGAGTCTATCCATCCTGGGCACCCTCCTGCCGTGCCCAACACTCTCCTGGCTACTGGAGCTACTGGATGAGTTGCTGTCCGAGCTGCTGATCTCGTCGTAGTCCGTGTCCTCGCTGCTGCTGAAACTCTCACTAAGGGAGGGGTTTAGTGGCTGGGGTGGCTGGTATTAATGGGTGTGTGTGATAAGCTGCTGATAAAAGTTCGATCATTTTAAGATTATTGCTTAAAGTTAAGGTGGCTTACGAGAGGGTTAATAATTGTTCAAACGATCCCTTAGAGTTATTGAAGTAAATAAAAAGTAATTTGATAAAATGCTGATCACCCCCCCCCCCCCCCCAATCACACGCATACCCACCTAAAATCAGCAGCTCTTTCCACCTTCCTAATAGTAATCTTCATGGGAAAGCCGCTGGTAGCAGCAGTGCTCATCCTCCTTGCAAACACAGAACCCCTCCGGAGAGTGTTCCTGATGCCCTTCTCGCACTTTGCCAGGAAACTGAGCTCCTGACTTTGTTCCGTGTATCTCATCCGCAGGTATCGGCATCCGTTCAGGTCTCCTACCTCATTTTCTGCTATTTTTGCCATCGACCTGATGAAACGCTCTGTTAATAACTATGACGGAACACTTTTTAAACTGTACCATCTCTTTTGCATCGCAAATCCGCTACTCTATTACTATATAGTAAGTACAACTAAAATCAATGATTTAGCAGTGCATTGTAAGTAACATTTCTCGATTAATTTCAAATAAGAAAGACAAATATGTGTACTGTGTAGCTATGCTATTGTCCGTAGTAGAACCACGGGCAATTAAATAATCACCAGCACTTTCAATTTGCACATTAGGTTGGAATTTCACTTGGATGTACGTATTAAGTACCGTATTCTATGTATATAATTGTATGTACGTATTTGATCGGTTATACGTTCTAAACTGACGTTCCATGTCGTTCAGTTAGATTTCGCAATGGCAATAGAAACATTTTATTACTTAATGAGCTCATTATACCCATATTCGGTATGATTAAATAATGGCGGAGCAGTTGGGCGGGAGCCGCTACAGCTTAACCCACAATTCTGCAGCTGGTTCCATTACGAAGCTGTTCAGATTGTTGTATTTTGTAAGATAGTGGTATTGTATTCAGTTTCATACTGACTGTATAACTACATTTACGTCAACTAAATTCATATTGAGATCGTGATGTCAAACTACTTTGAAGACTGTTGTTGTGGAGTGTGGACGGCATTGTTAGTTAGTCAGAGCTAGTACTAGGAGTCGTAAGGCAAGTGTCTGTACACACTGCAATTATAATACAGCCTCTGCTCTCCAACTAGTAAGAGCTGTACTCCTTGGTGTACATGCTGCATATTCAGCAATGCTCTTCCCGTACTCTTAGCCTTTTCCTCATTTTATTGTACATTTATAACACTTAACACATAGAGTTGACACTTGAAAGGAGCTCATTTTGTATTACTATTCGTATTGATCCGTGTAGGTTCTCAGTGTTCTGTTACAGTTTTTGTGCCATTAGTTCCACCAAACGGTGCTGTCACTTTTCAGTTGGAATGATTGCAATACCAAGTGGCGAATACTCAATACTTGAACCTTTTTTGGTGCTTTAAAGTTTAACGCACAGTTTTTCTGTATAATTTCAACACAAAATGTAATTTCGCGACAATCTAGAACATTAATATGATCGTATCCCAGCTGGAAGCTGAAGTAGGAATGTTAGAGAGAGTAAGCAAAGGAGTGTGTGGTCACCACTGCACTGTTCTACCTCTCCACCGTCAAGTGTTCCTGGTGGCCAGCAGCATCCTCTACTGTGCTGACATCCTCACTGACATCTACGTAGCACTAGACACACTCTACCGGGGGAATGATCCTGATGTGGGAGCTCTCATGCTCTTCTTTGTGATCGTGCCCCTGATATACGGTAACTACATCACCCAGAGCAACCGGTTTGGAAGAGTACGGTTCGTAAACCCTGCTAAAAATATCTTCAGTTTGGATAAAAAAAGGATCACTGGGCGACCCTTCCTGCGAACAATCGCACCGTACTGCTGGGATTCTCCCGCGCACGTGATGTTCAATATTTTGTGTTTGTTGCAGATGGGGATCTTGATAGATGTGATGGAGATGCTGATGCACAGGAATCAGGAAATACCCAATATTGGACAGAAGTACTCTCACTATTGTTACGTCCGGCGCTTAGAGGTAGGTTTCTAGATTATAAAGTTTGCAGCCAGTCTGTTTTTAAGCACAACTTCGTCATTAATAATAATTTTTTGTCAATATTTTGGGTATAAAGTTAGTTTATTTGGTGATGCATTCTCCCTCATATCAATTGTTTGATTTCAGGTGATGTTGGAAAACTGTCCTCAGCTTATCCTCCAAGTATGCGCCCTAACAAAAGACCAAGGCTGGCTAATAAGGACAATAGGAACTGTGGGAAGCATCACTTGCACCACAGAGATAAGCCACAACAGTGTTACTCCAAATGATGTCATCAGACTTGTCTCCCTCATTTTCACTGTTGTTGCTCTACCTTTAGCTCTGTGTGCTGACGAAGAGGCCGGAAGGTACTGTTCTAGACCTAGCTACGATCTAGTGAGGGAGGTCAGGGTGTTCGGGGTGATCCCTATCAATCTCCAGCTTATGTTCCTCTACCTTGGGTTCCTCCTCACCATCATTTCTAGGTTAGCTCTCGTGGCCATGTTCTATGTCTACTGTTTGAAGAATAACATTACATTGAAACCATCGTCCTCAGAAAACTTTCCGAATTTGGTGACTCCTCTATGCGTGGAGGCTCACCATATGGTAATGTTTGTGATATATCTGATCAACCAACGATTAGCAGAGACAAACAAATCACTGATAATCATTGAAAAATTGAGGCGAATAAACATGCTCGTCTCCTTTTTCTTTTTTTCATTCAGTGAGGTGTTCTTGATCTTGCTACAGTTCCCTCAACGGTACAGACGGGCCATCAGATCTCGATCCAAAGAACGTGACACCGGAGACGAGAGGTACAAGACCTTCTACCTTCTCTACACATTTAACCTGTTGGAGTTCATTGCAGTCATCATTCTGTTCTCGAAAAACAACATCTTTGACGGCACCCAAGAAGAAGCCACCTGCCCAATTCCGACTCGGCTTGCTGTGATACGAGGTGTCTTTACTCACGATCGTATGATGCGAGGAGCTTATTTCAGCATCATCTGCTATCTCTTTTCTGCAGCCTTCTTCATGTTCTATCACAGCCCTCTCCTGCACCCAGACTCTCTCAAGCAGAGGGCCAATTACAAGACTTCAGACTTCACGATCTATGGAAGAGTCCCATATTGTGAGAGTACCTACACTAAGAAATGCAAGGTGTTAGAAGTTTGTTCATCAGAGGCTAGTGATGAGGATCTTCTGGACAAAACTGGTGGAATACAGGTGGCTGATGAACCAGTCAGTTAGGGATGTTCAACTTGCTGGCGGCTGGTGTAGAGGTGACGTCATAGTCACGTGACCTCAGTGTAGAGGTGACGTCATAGTAACGTGACCTCAGTGTAGAGGTGAAAGAGAGTGTGATTAGGGAGTAATTGATGATTATAGCATGAGCGAATGAAAATGGCCGTATGATGGTAAAAATATGAACGAATCTATACTGAAAAGATACCAAGGATTGTTTTGGTGGTTAAATTTGAGTATGATTCAGATTCATCGTTGTAAATATTTGCTGACTTGCTTCATTTTTTAATAATTTAAAAAACCGATTTTAGTTATAATTATATCTTTACTTGTAATGAGAAAGAGTTCCAACTTTTTAGATTTTTATAATTTTCTTTTTCGCTTTTAATTCTTGATTGATAAGTTGTCAAAATCAAAAAACATTTTATTTTGATTCAGTGGTTAATTCCGTAGCTTATATTGTTTGTTCATTTTCCCCACTGATTTTGTGGGCACTAACATAGAAAGTTCTTGATTTATCATAATCGTGATGCTGCGTGAGAACTTGCTTATTCATTTTTAATTTAATTCAACTTCTTGTAGCATAGATTCTGGAACAATCCTTCAAATAAGGAGCAAATTAACAGAAGTATTACTAACTTTCTTGTTGGATTTAAGAATTGTTGAGCAAAGAGCTGAGAGAAAGAAAGCTGCTCGGAGTCCCTTCGTGCTGGCTGAGCTTCGGCGTTTTTTTCTTCCTCTTTAATGGCGTCGACTCGACTGTTCCAATCCTGACACAAGAAAGAGTTACTTTTTATTCTGATCATGAACGCAAACAACGTCCCGTTTTTATTTTACAGTTTTGGAGTTTGATAGTGTGGTTGCCTACGGTCCGATCCGCAAGGACAGTGTGAGTTATTCAATAAATATTTTAACGAACAGTTTACAGAGGGTAGTGATTATGATATAGATATCGACTTTTCCAGTGACCGTGATTTTCAGGTCAATTTCGACACTTGTAAAATCAAAGGTTTACTTGAAAATATTGATCCAAGTAAAGCGCAAGGGGCCGACAATATCCATGGAAGAATTTTAAAGTACTGTTCAGTGAGCCTGTCTAAGCCTCTTGCTATCCTTTTTGAAGCCTCTTATAAAACTGGATGTATTCCAGCAGATTGGAAAATGGCAAACGTTGTTCCAGTTCATAAAAAAGGCTCTAAAATTGAAGTTAACAACTATAGGCCAATTTCTCTGACAAGCATTATTATGAAAGTTTACGAAAAAGTAATCCGGGATGAATTGCTCAATCGATGTGAACATCTTATTGATCAACGTCAACATGGTTTTATGAGTAGGAAATCATGTACAACTCAGCTAGTAAATTTCTGTGACAGCTTAGCCCTATCTCTCAATGACAATGTTCGCACTGACATAATATACTTTGATTTCCAAAAAGCTTTTGATTCTGTCAACCACGACATAATTCTGTTGAAGCTCAAAGAACAATATAACATTGATGCATCTCTACTGAGATTCTTCAAGTGCTACCTTGAAAACAGATACCAAAGGGTTGTCATTGGAAATAAAATGTCTGCTCCCTGTCAGGTTAGAGCAGGTGTCCCCCAGGGCTCAATTTTAGGGCCTACTTTATTTATACTTTTTCTTAATGACATTACAGAGGATTTGTCACCGGAAACAAATATAACCATGTATGCTGATGATACAAAAATATGGCGTAGAATCACGTCCCAGGATGACCATTGGCTGCTCCAGCGGGATATTAACAGTCTTCAAAATTGGGCTCATCATAATAAGATGGTGTTTCACCCTTCAAAAAGTCACGTTCTTTCTATTACCCGAGCATATTCTATGAATCGTAGTGTTAATTTTGTGTACTCAATGAATGAAACGGCTATCGAATACACAGACATTGAAAAAGATCTTGGAGTACATATCAATAGTAAGTTAGATTGGTCACATCACTGTGATATGATATACTCTAAGGCTAGTCAGAGGTTAGGCCTTCTAAAAAGAACATGTTACTTCACCAAGAACACTAAAAAACGTCGGGCCTTCTATCTATCTCAGGTTAGAAGTCATTTCGAACACTGCACAATTGTCTGGCGGCCTCATTCAGAAACCTCGGTGGAGAAACTTGAATCGATACAAAAAAGAGGTATCAAGTGGATCCTTAATGATATTTACTTGAGCCTTAGGGACAAAAAAAGGTATTTCATAGCGTGTAAGGAACTAAATATCCTTCCACTCTCGGTAAGGTTTGATTACAAGGATATATTATATTTTCATAATATTTTTTATGACATGTCAGTTGTGACATTTCCACCTTACTTACGACGTTTCACGGGAAGTAGGTTAAGGCGATCACATCTAGACGATCTCAGTATGATTAGTGACATTTCTCCTCAAGTTCCACAAAACCTTACGTCAAGCCAGACCAGATGTTCAGGCATATCTAAGTCTTACTTTTACAGAGCACACATTCTTTGGAATAAACTCCCTTATGAATTAAGGGAAATCTCAAGGCCATCCGTGTTTAAAACCCATTTAAACGACCATATAACATCCTCTGACAGTTAAACAATTTACCTTAATGTAACTATATTGTCTAAATATAAATTGATAAAAAGTATAATTAATAAAATATGTTAAATAAAGTGTGTTTATAATTATGATTTATGGTACATTGTTATTTATTATATTTATATTTTAGGCTGTAACCTTATTAGTTCAATGGAATAAACCTAGCATGCCTTGGTTGCAGCATCGCTTCACTTATAGGTGCATTTAGGGCCCGATGTAATTGCTATGATCAGTTTACTGGTCAACTGGTGTTTCGGTGTCCCTTATTTTGTTTACACTCGGTCACTTGTCAAGGCATGTAAGGTCATTCGGCGATATTTTCTTTGAAATAAAATGATGTATTTGTGTAACAATTTGAAAGTTTATTGATTAAAAAAAAATAGACTCATGGCAATTGTCAATCCACTTTCAACTCAAAGAACAAACACCAGCCATTTTAGAATACTCGAATACAAGTAGTCACCTGCAGTTTTTCGTTGAGTTTTTGATTAAGTTTTTCCAGATTAACCTTCAGCTTATCTTTCTTTACGTTACTTGAAGTCTGGAGTATGATGGAGCGGGTGACAGGGAACTTTATTTTGGTTCCCAGGAGAGCAATGACTCGTTCCCGGACTTTGTCGTCGTTAGGAATAACACATCTGTAACAGGATGTGCTGCGGGTTATAGGCGAGTTACCTAGACAAGATTGGTGAGTTACCTAGACAACATGAACTAGTTACCTAGACAAGATTGGTGAGTTACCTAGACAACATGACGTATTAGTTACCTAGACAAGATTGGTGAGTTACCTAGACAACATGAACTAGTTACCTAGACAAGATTAGCGAGTTACCTAGACAACATGACGTATTAGTTACCTAGACAAGATTGATGAGTTACCTAGACAACATGAACTAGTTACCTAGACAAGATTGGTGAGTTACCTAGACAACATGACGTATTAGTTACCTAGACAAGATTGGTGAGTTACCTAGACAAGATTGGTGAGTTACCTAGACAACACAAGCTTATTACCTTGGTAGCATCGGTAAGTAACCTTGTGAAAATAAGTGCATTTTTTCTCATTTACAAAAAAGGGGACAGGTAAGTTATCGTAATTTTCATTGGTGAATAACCCTGACAGAAATTTGAGTTTTAACTTCAGTAAGTATTGAGCGAAGTAATATTTAAAAAACTGATAAAACACAGAACTTAAGCGAGTTGTAACCTGGATCCAGCACAGAGCCCTCTACACTCGATATCCCTGATGCAGTGATACGCACAAACTGGTTTACAGCTACTCTTACAGTCCACCTCACAGGCTTTCAGTGCGGCGTCCTGCTGCTGGGCTGTGTAGTGCTCACACTTTGATAGGAAATCTGAACAGAAGGACCATCATGCTAGCAATAAAGGAGATTTGTTGTTGTTGTCTCATTATCCGAGAGTAATGGAACCATTTACACTTAAAGAGGGAACGTTTCAATGTTAAATGCTTGTAAGACTTGAATAGGTAATGGTGAGTAAACCGTAAAGAGGTTTTATTTATGAGCATATTTTAATATTCAGGCCCTTACTAGAATGTTTAACGATTCAGGGGACACTGGTCAGAAGAATGGGCTAGGAAATAATAAACACAATACAAATCAGCATCTTAAAATCTCTACCTGAAGTATCCAGATCAAGATCTAGAGATGTCATGAGCGTTTCCAGCTCCTCACTCGTGAACTCAGAAGAGTCTATAGTGATCGGGGCTGAATCATCCGCTCTTGTTATCATGCTCACCTTACCGTCCGAGGACGAGTCAACAGAATCAGGTTGGGGGCAGAGTGTGGCTACTTTTTGACCAGATAGACCTATCATGTCTGTCTGGTCTGATATTGAACGGTTAACCGGGGGTCTCTTTACTTTTTTACTGCTTTTTGTCCAGCTTTTGTTGGAGGAAGGGCGACAGTTTTCTTCAAAGTCTTTGACGTTTCCGTGGTAACTGACCTTGTTTTCAACTTTTGTTTTCCATTTCGTTACTTTTTTGCCGGAGTCCCCATGACTAAACTTCTCGACCAGTTCTATTGTGGTAGATTCCGCTAGATTATCATTGCAATGGCCAACCTAATAAAGGAGGGGTTCATCAATACTTAATACTCGTTCATGTTTCAAAACGATATCATATTAACCTGTTCAATAGTCCAACTAACTTAAGTACTAACAAAGTGTACCCCGGAATAATTTGGTAACTTATTAAATTTAATATTAAATAATCAAATAATTAATATCAATACAAATAAAATAAGTTCGAATCTTTAGCTTTAAGTTTGACTAATGACGATTATTATGTTAAAGATGAAATGCTACAAATACTTTTAGCTGTCAATAACTAACCTTGTTCCTCCCTGATTTTGATCTCAGATCTGCCAGTTTGTGAGTTTTCTTCTTGGCACTAGCTCTAGTAGTGGGAGGAGCAGAGCTGATGTAGTTGGCAGCACTCCTATTTGGAACAGGAGAAAGTCTGGAGGGAGGGGGACGTCCCGGGGTAAACAGCCCTTTTATTGAGAGCTTTCTGGTGTATTTAGCGATACTGCCCCGGGCCTTGGTGTAGTTACTGACCCGGATCCTTTTGTCTGTACGAACCTTGGGTGCTGACTTTAGACGAGCGATTGGTGGTGATTTAAACAGTTTCCTATCCATCTTAGCGGAGAGGGTGTCAAGCTGGAGATTTATCTGAGAGAGTCGAGGGTTTGACCGATTGTTGAGACGGCTACTGAAGTCTGGCAAAACCATCGGCACTGGCCGCGTTGAATGATGAAAGAATGCAGCCTTGCCAAGAGTTGTGACCTACTGACGTCTAAAGTACCACCGGCTGCGATCGTCACGCCAGCAGAGTCAACCAGTTTAAGTGTTATGTATCTAACTTTGATTGAATTAGTTTTAGAATGCATGACAACTGCGAGAGGAAGTTTGGGAGCGTGATTAATGAGGTGTGAGAAATCGGTAATTGGTTTTATTCATGAATTTTTGAGACATATCTATGAAAAGGATAAACTGCACGTCGAAAGCTAAACTGCAGCTTTCGGTCATTCATTTCAACTATCTTGGTCATTTCCAAAGAATTTACTCATTGTCGTAAATCATACTATCAACTATGTACGAAAACGTTTCGTTAAAGAGCATTTTTACATATGTTAACTCATACCATATTGCCGGAAAGATTCATTGTCATGAAACAACCATTACCAATATGCACCGTTACTAATACTGTATTCAAAAAGTGTCAACTTAATTTTGGCAATATCTTTCCTTCTTCAGGGCTGAAGTATGACTTAAAATATGCACTATGGGCAGAAACTAGCACCAGTGTTTGGCAGCTGTATTTCCTGGATGATGCTTGAACAAAGGGAGCATTCTAGCAACAAACAATGTAGTCATCAACTATCAGCAAACTCCAAACATTCGCCATTCAGGACACAGTTCTGTTGCAATTGTGCCAATCAGAGACTTTCTGAATATCACGAGGATAAATCTGCTGACTCTCCAAATATACCCGGTTTCAGTCATGCATTATAGTGCTCACTATTTCGGCCTGTATATCTTGACAAACCTTTAGATTACATTTCAACCCTATATGGTCTACGCTTCATCCTAAAATCGAATGCCTTTGACCCATTTTGTGGTAGGAATGCAATTTTTCATTCAACCGATTTTCCTTGTATTAGTTCTCACAAAACCGAGGTAATCTTATTTTTATAAGATTTAAAATTAAACTCGAAACAATTTCTCAAAACAGTATAGATTTAGTGATTACGCAATACATAACATCGATTAGATTCCTTAAATCTGTCACCGTCGATTTTAGAATCGCCCTAGCACTCTGAAATTTGACAAAACCAAGCCCTGAAAAAGTAACCTCCCATTAAATCGACTGTCGCAGCACGGGATCTCTGTTTGACCTGGACTGGGTGCAGAAAATAAACACGAGGACACGTGATGAAGGCGTGAGGATGCCGTTTAACCGAGTGGTAGAGCGAGGCCGGGACGGGCCCCGGGGGTGTGTCGATAAGATACCAACCTGTCACCACTTCATGGTGGATTACGATGCTTGTAGTGCTGACTCTAAATACTTTGAGTTTATTGAGCCCAATTGTATGGCTACATGTGGTCTTTGCTCTTACGATCAAGGTATATTATATAAGTTATAGTTAACAAGGTATATTATATAAGTTATAGTTAACAAGGTATATTATATAAGTTATAGTTAACAAGGTATATTATATAAGTTATAGTTAACAAGGTATATTATATAAGTTATAGTTAACAAGGTATATTATATAAGTTATAGTTAACAAGGTATATTATATAAGTTATAGTTAACAAGGTATATTATATAAGTTATAGTTAACAAGGTATATTATATAAGTTATAGTTAACAAGGTATATTATATCAGTTATAGTTAACAAGGTATATTATATCAGTTATAGTTAACAAGGTATATTATATAAGTTATAGTTAACAAGGTATATTATATAAGTTATAGTTAACAAGGTATATTATATAAGTTATAGTTAACAAGGTATATTATATAAGTTATAGTTAACAAGGTATATTATATCAGTTATAGTTAACAAGGTATATTATATAAGTTATAGTTAACAAGGTATATTATATAAGTTATAGTTAACAAGGTATATTATATAAGTTATAGTTAATAAGGTATATTATATCAGTTATAGTTAACAAGGTATATTATATCAGTTATAGTTAACAAGGTATATTATATAAGTTATAGTTAACAAGGTATATTATATAAGTTATAGTTAACAAGGTATATTATATAAGTTATAGTTAACAAGGTATATTATATAAGTTATAGTTAACAAGGTATATTATATAAGTTATAGTTAACAAGGTATATTATATAAGTTATAGTTAACAAGGTATATTATATAAGTTATAGTTAACAAGGTATATTATATCAGTTATAGTTAACAAGGTATATTATATAAGTTATAGTTAACAAGGTATATTATATAAGTTATAGTTAACAAGGTATATTATATAAGTTATAGTTAACAAGGTATATTATATCAGTTATAGTTAACAAGGTATATTATATCAGTTATAGTTAACAAGGTATATTATATAAGTTATAGTTAACAAGGTATATTATATAAGTTATAGTTAACAAGGTATATTATCTTCCTGGTGGATTACGATGCTTGTAGTGCTGACTCTAAATACTTTGAGTATATTGAGCCCAATTGCATGGCTACTTGTGGTCTTTGCTCTTACGATCAAGGTAGTTAGGGGGGGGGGGGGATCCAGGTATATTATATAAGTTATAGTTAACAAGGTTAAATTTATGTAGGGCCAAAACAATGCACCACTTTAAAACAATGAATGCTTTTTCTTTACCAGGAATTTTTTGTTGACTAGATCGGTAAAAGTTTTGAACGGTCCAAATTATGCAGAGTAAGAGAATTGTGCACGCTTCGTTGACTTGTGTGTACATTATAACCGAGAGAGAGTAGCTATGGGAGTGAGGGGTTGAGAGTGAGGGGTTGGGAGTGAGGGGTTGGGAGTGAGGAGTTGAGAGTGAGGGTTTGGGAGTGAGGGGTTGGGAGTGAGGAGTTTAGAGTGAGGGTTTGGGAGTGAGGGGTTGGGAGTGAGGGGTTGGGAGTGAGGGGCTGGGAGTGAGGAGTCGAGAGTGAGGGTTTGGGAGTGAGGGGTTGGGAGTGAGGGGTTGGGAGTGAGGGGTTGGGAGTGAGGGGTTGGGAGTGAGGGGTTGGGAGTGAGGGGTTGGGAGTGAGGGGTTGGGAGTGAGGGGTTGGGAGTGAGGGGTTGGGAGTGAGGGGTTGGGAGTGAGGGGTTGGGAGTGAGGAGTTGGGAGTGAGGGGGGTGAGGGGTTGGGAGTGAGGGTTTGTGAGTGAGGGGTTGGGAGTGAGGGGTTGGGAGTGAGGGGTTGGGAGTGAGCATCATGTTAATCGATATGAGTTAGTTAGATGGTTAATCAACCAGTTTAAGTCGACAAATACTTAATACATGTTTATTATATTGTATTGTATAACTATAAGTACCGAGTTAAAACCAGGTGTTCACAGTACTGCAGCAACTGTTGGCATGACAACAGCGACTGTTCATGGCATGATTCACAAAAACTCACAAAATCATAAATTACACATTTACTACTCACGCTAGTCAGGGGGCAAGACGGTTGGCCAAGCTATTCGCCATATTCACTGTTCATGACCACTGTACCGTTAAAACGTCCTAATTACAAAAACCGCTAACTTCAACTTGATCGTGGTTAACTCCAACCAAGTCACCTGCCCTCCGCATGCAATCCAATATCCTTCCCAGATTGTAGCAACAACATAGGCGAGCAGTACTGCCAGTTCTTTGACGAGAACTACTCCGCATGCAATCCAATATCCTCCTACTTCTACTATGTCAGTGCCAACTGTAAGTCCTACTGTCGCGTTTGTCCCTACCACGGATCTGTTGGTAAGTAACTTCATGCCCACTAACTGTCGACAGATCTTGTCCGGCAATCAGATTGAAAAATTTCCTAACCGATCGAAATAAACTTCAGTTTTATAATTTCCCAAGTTCGACAGATAATTTTAAAAAGATACGCCACAAAATACCGAAATTTTTAAAGAGTCTGTCTAACGCTTGGCTGTGTCCCACGTCAGAGTTTTGCGAGGATTTTGTCTCGAAAGAAGACTGTGAGTTTTTTAAAGAGCAGTACGATGGTTGCAATCCGGAGTCCACCTACCACAACTACGTATCCGCAAACTGCAAGAAGTTCTGCGGCATTTGCAGTCCAGAGGAAAATCCAGGTCGGTACAGGGATGGTAATCATGACACTTTCCATGGGTAAGGGAGCTGGTCAATCTAGCGAATTATCTTCTTAGACGTCTAGATTCGTTGTCGTCTACCAAAATCGAAGGTATAGTTTGTGTTCTATTCCATAAAATTTGACAAATAAATAATAATAATCGATGAGTTTTGCCCTTGAATTTCAGACGCCTATACCCCAACTCAAAATGTTTCAGTTTGTCTAGACACGTTGACGGACCCGGAGGATCCAGACAAAACCCCAGAGGAGGTGTGTGGCTCGATGGAAGAGCAGTGTGAATCTTGGGGACCTCTCGGTATTGTTATGAAGGACAAGTGTAGGGCTACCTGTGGGTCCTGCAGGGTAAGGGGACTCACTTCTCAGTGGAACTTATAAATAATGGGACTCACTTCTCAGTGGAACTTAGAAATAAGGGGACTCACTTCTCATTGGAACTTATAACTGTTCTGATGAGCCAACTTCAAGCACTCGATCAGGATATGATTGCATAGAGACAAGAGATAATGAATCGATGATTTTATCAAAAACTATTAAAAACATTGAGTATGCTGGTCTATGGATAAATCGGAGTCTTATGCAAGTAAAATGTTTTAAATAAAGTGTCTGCTATCCATGATGTATAGATGAGACGCCGTATCTTTATATTTATTTTTATCGTGTTTATCGGAACCCGGAAAATAGTTGTCAAAACTATTTACCATGAAAAAGT
This sequence comes from Bolinopsis microptera, assembly GCF_026151205.1. NCBI lineage: Eukaryota > Metazoa > Ctenophora > Tentaculata > Lobata > Bolinopsidae > Bolinopsis > Bolinopsis microptera. The sequence goes on along the minus strand of NC_087073.1, from coordinate 3,243,981 downwards.
TACCTTGGGTTTGTTTGAAGATATCTAGCATGCACAGTTCAACAAATTATATAAAATGGGAAAACTGTCTTACTTTTGTTATGCAATATTTTAATGGGCCACGCGTTGTACTGAAGTACAAATAAGGAAATATAAATACACCAACAAATTCTACTTAGCAAATGAGTTTGAGGCACACGTACCGTTTAAAGGCCATGTTTAACATTTTGTTGCAGATAAATACTTACGAAAACTCTGCCTGATGCTAATAGTGGTATCACCAACGTTTATTTCAACGGACATTTACATCAAGCAGAGATTAGGGGAATTTAAACTCAGCAAGTAAAAACGATTAGCGCTAATAAGTATGGGTGCTAGACAGACAAGACGAGGAGGTTTGTAAACAGAGAAAAAGTGAGGGCTTTTACTGGACTGCTTGTTGATGGTTGAGATCTTATCACAATCATGGGCGAATTAAAGGGGCCCTTTATAAGGCCACGCGATTTGTTCTGATTGATTGAGTATGAGAAACGTTAGATGACTGAAAGGTCTCGATTTCCATGTCCAGTCGTTTTCAATTGAGTATAGTTGAAATCGTGGTCACGAAACTTTCAACATGCGTGTCATTTGAAATGGGCTGCTCGTTTTCGAGAACATTTAATTTGAAAATTGTTTGATTTTTTCCTGTTTCTGATTCTTGAGAATATTACGACTAGCTTTTTAATAGCAAAAATCTGCAGTCTTTCCAAACCGGAAACCACTAGATTAATCAATTTTCATTCCTACAACTCAACAACCAGAGCACTCAATGTGTCTTGATCTTTCACGCCACAAATTAACTGATTTACTGCTATGCCGAATAAATATATATTTGATACAGTGACTGATAGAGGGATCAACTCCGCGCTCCATTGGCTCCAGTGTGAGCGGGTCACGCGTGACCCTGACCTCCTGATTTCAGACTGCGTTATCTCCTGCGGCACACTTCTGTTCCTACTTTGACTAGTTGGTCACCCCAGACTCTGGTTGCTCGGTTGACTGATTGCTCTCAATCGCTGAATGTATGAACTTGCACCATTACTTATAGGGTAATTGCAGCCTCTAATGCATAATGATGGACCTAGCACATTCATGATGAAGTCTAAAACCATTAACCATTTTCGAGTGTACCGAATATTTAGCGCAATATTTACAATTTAGGATTTACGTCGAACTGGAAGATTGTTTTCCTTTGTCCAGACCATCGATTTCAACATTGATCATTAAATTTTCTTTGAATTTGTCACTGCAGAGAACTGCAGTATAAATTAAATTCGCAGTTAGCACATCAAAGGCCTACGCTGATCATCTTATCAATTTGTTGTTAAGCAAGAGGTCCACCTCTGATATCCCACCCCCAGAATGAACGGATCACCAACCACACTACCTAACGGGCTGGTCCTCCGACCGAGTACTCTGAAAGGAGAAGGAATGGGAGTTTGGACCACGAAGACGCTCCCCGCTGGACTGAGAATCGGACCTTTTGAAGGAAAGATTGTTCCTGTGGAGAAGATTGGGCAACTTGCCGACACCAGCTCTATCTGGGAGGTTTGTTCACGCTTTATCTATTTGTTAAATTGGATCTTCTGATCTTTTTTAGATTTAGGATTCATAAAATACTAATTGTCCGGCGTCTGATGGAAGCTGATCGTTTTGAATTAGCCGATAACATTTTGGAGTAGGGATTTTGTTACCAGCGAGCAATAATTTATTAAAATATAGTCTGCATAGACTGCTGAGTAATTTATCGGTGTGCACAATAACTTATCGGCAACTCAATAACAATGAAATTATTCTAACCACCCTATTTCTGTATTGAAGCCTATCAGAAATTCTTAAAGATCTTTCTAGGCTGCATGATTCTTCGCAAAACTTGGTTATACCTCAACCTGCCAAATTTATGTTAAGGCCTATAATCAATCAGTCTTAAACGTTCATTTTGTTTTTATAACATTTTTGCACTACTAAGCAATAAATTCTTAGACCTTTTATCGAAAACTAATAAAATGTAGTTTTATTTACATTGAATTTAACCCAAAAACAATTGCTGCATAAAATTTGTTAAATAAACTTGTCAAAGGTGAAGATTGGGCCATTTGAAAATTGGGTTCAACAAGATAAACGACTAAACGTTGTTCAAAACATTACAGCCATCTTGCCATCCCATCTAAATTTTAAGTCCATTGGCAGGCAATGATAATAAGATAATATAAATGGATATGTAAAGCATAACTATGCGGACGCTAAAAAACTTCCAATACATTTATAACACAGGCTGAGGTATATTAACGTTTTGTAAAGTTGAATCATAAGATTTATCAGCATTCAGCATCTCTGTAATCATAGTTATTTGCTTGCTTTGAGTTTATAGATGAGGTTCAAACAGTCTTAAGTGTCATTGAATTTATTATTTGTATTGTACGATCTTATCTATAGTTCATCTTGAATGTAAGACTGAGTACTGACTGTACAGTTTCTATTTCCAACGGTACCTGCTGATTAATCAGTGATCCGTTACGATCTATGACAAATACCAATTCGTATTATACTATCGAAACAATTGATCATCGTTGCACTTTGTACAAATATAAAAAATGTTAAATTCAATAACGGACCCACAAGTGATCAATTGAAGGTATGTTCTTTATCAGATCTAATAGGTAACTTTATAAACAGGACAATAGGTTCGCAATATTTGTCAGGGCCAATGTAAATGCCAATCGACTCAAGACTTTCGAACAGCAAAATCAAGGATTGATGTAGCAAACGCCGAAAAATATTCGCAAGTGCATTGTGCACTGGCTAGGTGGCATTGTGGTTAGAGCATCCGCCTTCTGCGCAGAAGGTTCAGGGTTCGAATCCCAGTGTCACCTAGTCTAGGGAGTAGCTAAGGATCCATTGGATCTATGCGATCTCCTCAGTCGACTCAGCCGAATGATAGGAAACTTGATTGAGGGTTAAATGAGGAGGGGTACCTGTTAAAAGTTCAAAAAACTTCCTAGGATACCCCTTCAGTGCATACTGTAAACTACTACTACTACTACTACTACTATTAACTATTGTGCATACTATTTGTGCATACTATTAAAATCTGCTGAACCATGACGATATATGGTCATTAAGTTGTAGACCAGTTTAGTCCATTATCATTATCATTATTATGCACATTTTAATTTCAAACATGATCAGTGACACCGGTTATCTTGTAGTTATTAGGAAAATCAATCACAATTTTTATAGTGAACATTTTTTATAGTTAACATAGCCTTCGTAAAGAATAAAGATACACTATTCTATTTAACTGCTGGTGTAAAACTAAAAGAAAGCATGGAAATAAATAATAATGATGGACGATAGGAATTGCAAGCTATTTATTATTCTCTGTAGTTCCTCTATAAACAATTGATAAGATATCGTATATTCATTTTCAAGAGTTTTTCAGAGAATGGTTCAGAAATCTCAGAGCCCATAAGCACTTCTTTGTAAGACTCGTTACACATTATGATGATACAGTTTCTAGTTTTGTAACATATTTACTGATTATGTGTATCTATAAAAAGTTTCCAGCCTTCAGTTTGATCGATCAATTCCTAATTCTTATATTTATTTCAAAATAAAATTCTTTTGATGCTAGACCACTAATAAGAAGCATTGCCAATTTTCGGCATGTGCATCATCAATATCTAGCTGATTCAGCTGAGTACGGTGCACAGGTCGTTGATCGGTATAAGCCTTGCTCTGAGAGGGTTCGGCTAAGCACCTGCAGTAGGAATACCAAATATCAGGAATTAAGGAAGTAAGGAATTGGCTTGACCCACACTTTAATAGAACTGCTGTGACATCTCACCTTACCCTACAACAAAACGTGGGGATGATTTAATTCATACTACAAAACATGGGGATGATTTAATTCAAGACCAACTTTGTGTCATATTTTCAAATTAAACTTGGGGTCAAGGCAATTCGCTTATAACCTGATTTTTGGTATCCAATCTGCAGGTGCTTAGCCAAACGGTCCAAGAGTAAGGTTACTTCTGGTCAACGACCTGTGCACCCATACTCAGAAATAGATAAATCAGTGCTATATTTCTAACTTCAGACCATGTTTATCGCTGCAATATAACCGATCATCGAGAGTGTCTGCCTCTCAGATTCCCAGCCTCTGGTGTTCTGAAGCTGGTTAATTAGCACCATTACCGGGTCCGGGGGACACCATCTTCCAGACCATGCTCAGCCAATGCAGTCATTCTCTAACACCCACCGTAATTAGAGGTCCTTCCTAAAACTTCTCCCCATTCAGCTGGATAGTTAGTGTCCCCCGGGGATTGATTTATCATAATAATCACAACAATTCCTAATCACATAAGGTCTGCCTTTAGAGCCCTAAAATTAGCGAGAACCAGGCTATGGCGACAGAGGCTTGGGTGAAGCGTCCACCGCTTACATTTTAATTTGCGGCTTTTGCTGTCTAACGTCAGGTCTGTAACGAGCCCAAAACTGAATGGAGACCGTCTGGATTGGTTAGACGTAGGGCTAGATCATCCCCGGTCCTAGGGTTCAACCTCGACCTCAACCAATGAGACTCACACGGCTGACATGTCGACCAGTCACGCCACTGGACACCCCGCAGCTTTACCCAGTACAATTTGTCAGGCCGGTAAATGTTAGTGTTCTGGTCTCGTGACAAATGGGCAGCTCTAATTCCATTGTTAACAGGGAAAAACTGAGTACTACGGCTAACAGAGCATAACTAATACGGCTGATCATTATTACAGACACGCGCGTCATAACAACGCTAAAACATGGGCTCGGGCAATTGGAATCAGTCCACTTGTTCGCTCTTGTCAGGTGAATCAAATAAAGGGGAGAGTATTAGGCACCAAACACCTTTAGGCACCTTGCTTCAATCCGTGTAACTTGTTATTTGGGGTTGCTAAATATGCCGTATTAGACGAGGTTAAATATGCCGAATTAGACTTTACGAGAAAAACAAACGGCATTTTAAGACAAAAGTGGTACTATGGAATGTAAGATTTTGACGGTGATCACGTTATTTGAGCCGTTCAATCTGTAAGCAACACCCTCTAATACAGTAGCTTGATTAATAGTTACAACAAGGGCAGTACCCTGTTTATGTTAACGAGGAAATAACATTGTCACTGCTACAAGAACACATTGTTACCACAAGAAGAACACAATGTTAGTGTAACCACAATACCAAGGTACTACTGTAACCACAATAACAACATGTTTTATTATGTAACCACGACAACAACACTCTGTAACCATAACAACCCCTTCAGGTACACGACAGGTTTGGGAAGGTGCTGTTTGCGGTTGACGGGAGGGAGAGTATACACTGGATGCGGTACGTGCGGTACGCCCGGCACGAGGGAGAGAAGAACCTGGTCGCTATCAGTACGAGCGAAACGTCTACTACAAAACTGTAAGTCTTTTCAACATTTTAACATTTTAACATGATTTTAACATGATTTTAACATGATTTTAACATGATTTTAAAATTTTAACATTTTATGACAATCATTTTAATTGGCTCACATTTTAATGTTTTTGGGGACACAAAGTTTTAGCTCTTATGATGTACATGATGCTGACACCATCACTTGGCAGGGAAAGGAAGTGGGACCCAACACTGAGTTGTTGGTATGGTACAGCACTAGCTACGCTCAAACCCTCAAAATACCGTCAGCTGGACAAATCACACCTGACGGTAAGATATATTGTTTATTGTAACTTTAGTTCGTAGAGCAACAACTTACATTGTACATTTTTACATTTAAGGGCCTTTTGTGCTTTCAAAATCCAGATCCATCGCCATATAATATTTTATATTTGTATTCGGCATTACTAGAAACACCTTCCTGGAAATCTAGATTTTACGAATATTTTCCATCAATTGTAGGATAAAAGCACCATTGCAATAAAGAGCCCATCATTTAGTGATAGTGAGTTAACAGTGTTAATAACAGTTAACACCCCTGTAAACATACACTGAAGTGCGGAACACAGACTTGCCAGCCACTAGTGGGTCCCTTAATGGACCGTAATGTGAAAGACACTGCAACTAATGCATGGTCAACACTGTTCTAATTGTGGACTGTTGACCCAGCAGTTCGGAATTAGAGTGCAGGTGGGGTGAGGGGAGGCTCTGTTGGGCTGGATTAATGGATCGATTAGATATGGAGATGGGTGGTATAATTCACAGTTATATTACTGCGTCCGACACCGTTAAATCAAATTTCACGGCTGAAGGGCCGCAAGGAAATATTGTAAGCAAATAGGTCGATTAAATAATGGGAAATTGTTGAGTAGTTATCTCCTTTTACGGTTGACTAAACTTGTTATTCTGTCGGGCAGGACAAAGTTAGACAGGCCAGTAAACTTGCTGTTGGGGGTCGTACAAGTATGAGGTCAGGTAGGGAGGGGATTCTCATTTATGGGATCTAACAAAAAGTTGAGATGCTGTAATATTGCTGTTACGGTGCTACTGCTAGCTTGATCTGAGAGTGATCAGTTGGAAAATGGTTGGAAAAGTGGTACCGTTAAAACGAACAGTGCAGATATCTGATATAATGCACTCTATATCGTATTGAAATTGGCAGATAAGTTACTGATCAGATCAAGTTAACAAGACCATTAACCAACTACTGTTTTCAGACAGCGGAGTGTACACGTGCAGACAGTGCAGCAGGAGTTTCTGCTACCCCCTCTCCCTTATAGCTCACTCCAAATACAGCAACTGCTCACCCAACAAAACCATGTTGTGGTGCGACGAGTGCGGCCGAGTGTTCGCCTGGCAGTTCACTCTCCGAGCGCACATTGCACTCGAACACACGGCTCACAGACCCTACGAGTGCGCTCAGTGTGGGATCAAGTTCACCCTTCCCTCCACGTTACAGGTCAGTTGGATTGTTAGGTGTTAAACACAGTGTGATAGTGTGTGTTAGATACAAGGTCCGTCGCGCGGTTAGACTTATACCGTATACGGTTAGAGGTTCAATAATGTAACTTAAGTCTGATCTAATTTCTATAATTTTATGTGGGTGCAAGAGTTTTACCTCGACAAATTTCGGGGGTAAAACTATAAAAGGAAGGTCCCAAAGAGTAAACCCCTCTATGATAAATAATAACCCGTATTTTAGGCTCACACTCGGAGTAAACACAGCCTGACGGAGAAGACCTACAGATGTACTGTGTGTGGCAAAACCTTCCCTCAGAGCTCCCAGCTCCGACGACATCTTCGGACTCACACTGGTAAGTGATCATGAGACTGGAATTGTCATGTTTAATTTAAAATTGCTAAAAAAGAAGAGTTTAAGTTAAATCCCAGCAGTTATACGCAAAATTCTGAACAGTAAAGTCTTTAAATCATTTCAATAATAACTCGAACTCTTACCACTACCAGCCTAAAATTTACACTTAATTTCCTCGTGAAAACAAAGGCATATTTCATCACAGTTTCCTTATAATTTCGATATCTGTGATATTTTTTTAGCTGTGATATATTATTAGCTTCAATGTAAGAATAACTTTTTTTAAAACATGCTTTTTGCAGGAGGTAAGCCGTACAAATGTGAAGAATGCGGAAAATGTTTTGCCGACAGCACCAACCTCCGCTCTCACAACCGCATTCACACAGGTACTACCCAACGATTGAAAGTGAACTTAGATCTAGATATTGACTTCCAAATTCAATGACTTTTTAAAACTTTCAAGATACATTCCTGTTCATATCTCCAGAAAATTATGAAATGCCCCTTTAACCCCAAAAATTTTTCCAGGAGAACGTCCGTTCAAGTGCGAGCACTGTTCACGAAGTTTTGCGGAGGGTAGTACCCTCAAGTCCCACATCCGTACCCACACAGGAGAAAAACCCTTCAAGTGTCAGCATTGTGGCAAAGCGTTCGCTCATCTCTCCTCACACCGTAAACACACCCTCACCCACGAACGACAGAAACGGAGGGAGTCAGGTTACCATGGCAACGACGCTGCAGTCCATGGCAACGTTGAGAATATTGTGGCCCAATATCAGCTCCCCCTGCAACAAGCTAGGAAAGTACCCATCACTCTGATATTTTGAGGAACAGTGGACTTATAAGAATAATAGGAATAGCTGAGTACTGATTAGATACCAGATAGGCAAAAGACTTAATAGGTTATTAGGACAAAACTTCATTAAATTTAATGATTATTATGTAGATTTTAGTACAAACTCTGGTAATCAATGCAAGTAAAGTAATAATAAACATAAATGGCGACTTATATTTTGTTCAGTTTTTTATTAATTTTCTTACAATTTATCAGGATTACCGCAAGAAATATATACAATCATGTTTTTTGTAAATTTAGGTTTAGCATATTTTGATTTCAATACAAAATGATGTACAGTGTGATTATTGTATAAAATTGAGCCAGCAAAGCCCTGGAGAATCCATTATCTGTCATGGATATTCACACACTGTGTGTATACTGTCAATAACCTTGGTGCAAATTTGATGATAGCATGCTAGACCTGAGCGTGACTAACGACCCCAGCTGCCTAAAAATAGTACCTCAAACAATAAGATCCTGGAGATCGTTCCTCATTAACACAATACATTCCTCAATTACAGTCAACATGGTAATTACAGCGCTCAGATAACATCGAGGTGAACATCCACAGTAGAATATGTGGAATGTGTCTCGATCAATGACAAAGGAAGAAACCGATGAAGGAAGATAGAAGAAGAGCTGATAGGGTAAACCTGGAAGAAGAAGAATCTTTATCTGAGACTGCCTCCTCTTTGGGGTCTATTTCTTCTTCTGTTTCCTTGTCTTTAGTATCATCTGGGGAGGTTATACTATTACAGAAGTTGGTACTATTAGGTGTAAATATTGATGAGTGGCAATAATTGATAGGTCGCCTTGGATGAGCGTGTTGAATAATGGAAATAAAGTCACAAATATACATAGAGTGTTATCACGAGGGGGGGGGGGGGGGGGTATCAATTATTGTTATTATGAACCAACCTGAGTCATCATCAACATCATAGTTCTTATTATCGTCTCCTTCGCTGGAGTCTGGGCTGTTGAACATAAGTGATTATGAAACTAAGAGTATAGCAAACTAGCAGTTCATTAATCATTAGCTGTTGAATATAAGTGATTATGAAACTAAGAGTATAGCAAACTAGCAGTTCATTAATCGAAACTATTGTTGTTCAGCCTACATAACAAAGTTAGAATAATGACTAGTGACACTCACCTCTTCCAGCTACTGTTACAGTCGTTATCAGGACAACACTGGATGTCTTTAGTTGGGTCTGTTATCCGGCATCCCGCTTGTTCGCACGTGCAACTGTTAGGATCTGCTATAGCGCAACCTGAACACCACAACATGATCAATCTTCTGTTTGATCAGATCACATGTACCAATATGCTAGCAATCAGGTAGTAAAACGAAAGTGAAAGTGAAAGTAGTACCTGACTGATAGTAAAGGGTACCGTCACCAAGTTTCTGTTTAGAAACGTAACAAGCGTTCTCACTCGGTCTTGTGCATTCCTGTAATGAGGTGGCTTTGTTGAAAACGAACTTGTCGTCTATTTCATTTTTACTAAACACAAATGATAACATCACAATGATGGCTAGTGGCTACTGGCTAGGGAGATCAATTAGAGATCAACGCCAAATTGCAGAAACTAAATTTATGACAAACGTAATTAATGTAAAATACGAGTTTAACTTAGAGCTCCTTAGTCCTTACGTTAATTGAGGAACATTTGCCGTCAAGTGCGAACTGACTGCAACTGTAGCATGTGACACTGCTGGCAACTGAAATAGATGTGAATTCATGTAGTGATCTGACTGATTCTAGTTTTTATTGCATTTAAAGTTACAACTGTTTCATACAATTGACATGAAAACTGGCAGAAAGGTGAGACAAATGTCAAAAGAAGAACAGTTTATATCGATAAGAAATATAAATTATAATAAAAAGCCTAAAGTTACAGTGTCTGACCTGGGATAAGATATGCGAGAGCTAAAATGGCGTATCGGAACATCGCTTCAACTGTTATACACCTGTTTACTGTTTAAGAACATGGTAAGTTGGCATTATCTAACTTTATCTTTCACTAATGTATGATTTCAAATGCTCTATATAATAGTATATAGATATTAAAGTAGTGTTCTTTGTGAATGTGATCAGGTGTGTCCCTCCCTGTGTGCTCTGTTTATTGCACAATCTACTGATGTATCACAATGCTGGCAAGCATGACCGTGCCTCTTATATTCACAATACTATTTACCCTCTTTACTATTTACCCCCTTTACTATTTACCCCCTTTACTATTTACCCCCTTTACTATTTACCCCCTTTACTATTTACCCCCTTTACTATTTACCCCCTTTACTATTTACCCCCTTTACTATTTACCCCCTTTACTATTTAACCCCTTTACTATTTACCCCCTTTACTAGTATACCCCTTTATTGTTTTTCAAGCATTAAGACTCATCGAAAGTAGTTCAGCAGGTATATTTAAGTTCAAAACATTCTAATTTAATTTTAAATATGACAGGAATAAGAAATAGTTATGTGAAGGTTTTTGAGAAATTTGCGCAAAATACGCGCCAGCATGTTATACGAAATTCGGTAAAAAACCCAAAATCGCCATATTCAGGTGCTTTAAAAACCATGTTAAAATTGTGTTAGAGATCTGAAATTTTGCAGGGCGTCTAGACGTTGACCAAATCGACTGTAAAAAAAGTTTCAAGTTTCAGGAGCATCGGGAAATGGGTTTTCTAGAACCCCTGTTTTACAACAGATTGTCGGGACATATACATACAGATATACATACATATATATTCAGGGATAGACGCTTTGCCAGTAAATTATAGCCTGTATTTAAGTGTCCATAGATTCAAAAGTATAAAAGATATAGCCATTTCCGACCACAGGTCTTGCGAATAATTATTTACACTTTAGTTTACATTGTATAAAAAAATTATTTGACGTCATAAACACCCCTTGATGACGTCATCAAGTTAACCGTTTTAAAAACTTGATTTTTGACAAAGTAATCACTTTTAAAATCGATTTTACACCATTAAGAATTAATTTTATTCAAGATTTGAGGACATATTGAAGTTAGATAATTGTTTAAGCATTCTGAAAATCTACCGGAAAGTTTTTCTACCTTGCTCCTTCATAAAGATATTCGTCATTGAAGTTTGTGCTTTTTTGAAGAATTATTTTATAAAAACGTCAATTTTGCGATTTAGTATTCTCTGGTGTTGGGCCATGCCTTGGGTTGTGGAGCTCAGTTCTGCTTCCTATAGGTATACATTGTGCATTAGGCTAGTTTTAAAGTTGAAAATCGAAAAGTTGCACACGTGGGGACACGCCCAAATTGATAGAAAATTGCTAAAATCACTGAAAATTGCTGTTTTCGTCATTTTCTGTCAACTATAGAGTGCCGTTGTGATTACAGTTCTTTTTGAAATACATTGAAACTTTGCAAGCTTATCAAACTATATATAAAACACCAACATGAAAAAATTTACGGCGATTCAGTATTGGATGCGCACGCAACGACCGCTCAAAGTTTGCACGTGCGAAAGGTGAGAATTTTGCTCATTCGTGATTTCCAACAAATTCTGCTTTGCCACGACAGTTTAATGTCATTATATATGAATTTAATGCCAACTTGAATGAGTATAAAGTGGCATATTCAGTCAGTGATCGACTGATATGCTTACCTAAACACAAGAAAATGTTTTTAAAGGAAAAATTTCGAAATCGTTGAAACTTCTTCCTTATTGATGAAGATATCAGTTTATATTTTGTATTTCAACTATATAAAATTAAAGTACCCTGACATTATAATCAAAAATAGATGATATTTGACCAAAACCCATAATCATGGGTAGAGTGGACCGCTGCCAGTGTCTCTCTTTCCCAAACAAAAGGAAATGATATTAATTTGATTGACCGTTCTCAAATGCAAAATGATACCGAGAATGAAATCGGTCGCTCGCTTTTCCCATTCATTTACAATTGTAATACATTAAAAAGAACTACCCGAAGGCAGCTGTACTCGGCAATAAAGTTTCAATAAACTTCAGCTAATTCAATAAGTAATAACTACCACCCTTACCCCGAAATACTAGGTATCGACCCGAACGCAACCCAAAGAGATTTTTACAGCATCTGATTGATGTAATCAATCGAAACTTATTACAATTCGTAAGCCGTGAATGAATGGGAAAAGCGAGCGACCGATTTCATTCTCGGTATCATTTTGCATTTGAGAACGGTCAATCAAATTAATATCATTTCCTTTTGTTTGGGAAAGAGAGACACTGGCAGCGGTCCACTCTACCCATGATTATGGGTTTTGGTCAAATACTATTATACATTGTACAATCTACTGATGTATACTATTGATTAATAGGTTTCCTAGAACAATACACCTACTATCAAAGTGGAAGATACTGAACTGATATGAAACTAGGTACTGATCATTGTGATTTCCGGTCAGGAGGCAAAGCGGGGGAGGGGGGGGGGGGGTGATAAAATAGGAAAATTACATATTATATGAAAATTAGAAATTTAATTTTAAATATACGTCGGACATTATTTTAACACGAATTAATTCATGTATACGGTGGAAGCTTAGAGCTCATTTACTGCGTAGGAATTGGATCGAATAGCAACTAATATGTAACAGAAAACGGTTAAAAACCATCAGGGGTCGTTCACATACTACGTAATCAGCCGAGTGGGGGGGGGGGGGGGGTTCCAAATGATTACACTAGTGTAATTTGACACAATAGCTATGTGTAAAACTGATTACGAAGGGGGAGGGGGGGGGGGGGGGTTAAAAATTGTCCAAAAATTGATTATGTAATATGTAAACGACCCCTTACTTATAATCAGCTTTTGAACAAAAGAATAAAATTTGCAAACATTCAATGCTCATAATTAAATTTTATGTGAAGAAATGACCGTTAAAAAAAAAGTCCCGCCAAAACACTTGATGGCTGTCGCTACCTACCCCCAACAGAGTCGCTCACAATGCATGTTTACCAACATAATGCTGTACGCTATCTGATCAGGATGATATTGTCGGATTTGTCGGCCATGAAATTAAAAAAGCTGTACAAATACTGTACAAATGCCGTGAGGTTGCCTAGTCTTTGGACCTAATCTGTTATTTGAAACCCTTGCATTAGGTCCTGATCATTTTAACCGGGGGACGCCGGACGGTGAGCGCTGGCTATCTGCCCTATGATGGTCAAAAGTTTCAATATTTCCCATCTTTGTAGTATTAGAATGTACTAATACTCAATACTGTGCAATATCAGAGGGCAACGATAATTTTGTCAAATTTGATGGGAAAGAAAATGAAAAGCTTTATAAGACTTTGTAGCTATTCTTATAATATATAGATTATATTTGCTGACCGATACAACGCGAGCAGGAAGCAATGCAATAGCAGTAAATAATAAATAATAAAATGTTCGAGCCAATTTTAATAACCGTTAAGATAACAAACAATAAAGTCATGGTATAATTTCAACAATATAATTGATTTTAACAATGTAATTGCGGTTTTGTTCGTAAATAGCTCTATAACATTAACAATACATCAAGTTTACTGTGTCTGTTGGCAGGGAAATATTCTACTCAGTTTTACCGATTATGCGATCAGCTCTACCAGACGAAATGTCGCAGCTACACACTCACTATACGTCTTGCTGACTGCGCACCAGTTATAGTCTCAAGAATATGAGCACAGGCTGTAATGAGTCACGTATCACTGCTACTATTACAATCCGCTTACCATCATTGCAACTACAATCTGCCTGTATCAACTGCATATACGATCAGCACGACACGAGAATACGTGAAACGAAATATAGAAATGACTGATGAGTGACTAAGTGAGGCAATTATATTTAACGGAACAGAGCAGAAATGTAAATGGTAGGTTGACGGTAGTCATTACGTAGATGAGAAACTATACTGACTACATACTGACTACTGACTACGGAGCTTAATATTTCGGCTATGCTAGTGCACTGAAATGAATACCAACATTTAATTATGCTGTGTGAGGAGAAGTATGAAATTTGGCAACTGTTATGATATTACGATAGTTACAGTGTCAGATAATCATTATTCATCCAACCCTGACAATAGGGTTCCTGGCACAGTGCCAGTGTCACCATATCAAGAGAACAATGACCTTGAACAATACAGTGATTTACTGTAGTTGCTGAATATTCAGATACTGGTAGCCCCGGCTCCATTGTCAGGATATCAATCTTGATACCAGGGCAACTGACAAGGGAGGGCCGGGGGGGGGGGGGGGTCACTGCAATGACAATACTAAGCACTGTTGTCCTGGTAACCAACGTGATCAGCGTCTCCATGACAACACAACTCGCTGCGGTAACAGAACATTACTCCAACTGTTACATATAGTGGAGCAAGGCCAAGATGCTCGGAGATAGAATAAACATGAATACAAATGACGCTTTATGCTGTTGTTATACGGACCTTTTAACGAGAGCTGTAAAGTATATGTAATTATGCAGTTATCGCTTGTACTTAGCCTTCCATTAACTTTAGCGTTGGGAGTCAGGAGTGTAACTTGTAATGGACGGTATTGACAACCTTGTACAAGTTAAACGAAGTAACAAACTGTATCAGGTCCAGGTATTTGTTGCTGTTCATGAAATGCGACAAACCACTGCCAAGTCAGAAGCAAAACAAGCTACATTTGATATCAAAATGTGGTTCCGGAATATCTTGATGTTCAGAGAGAGCTCATTGTTCTACATATAATAAACTAAACCCACAAACCGGACTCGGCACTGTATCTCGAGTGTGCGTTTAATTGGATGAACTGATGCTTGGCTTGGAAATGAAGCAATAACGTGACAAAATAACCGCTGGTTGTGCTTGTTATGACCGCTCATAGTTTAAAGGCTGGGCTCGAGCATGGATCACTACTCACTAGGTACAACACTACAATTCGTTAGTAATATCAGTACGATATAATTTATTAATGATATAATTTGTGCAGGGTAGAATTAACAGGCAGGACGTCATCAAGTGATACGAATAAAATGGATTCATAAAACATATCATAAATAAGACAGAAAAAATGTAAAGCTGGCGAGAAAGCCACTGAATTAAAGAGCCTAAAAATCTTAAAATCAAGATTTTTGTTCTAGACAAATTCGTGTTGAAAATGATCCTTTTACCAAACTAAAAGACTGAAGCACAGCCGTTAACAGATTAAGTACGATCGCTCTAACCATATTTTGATAGAGCAATAAAATTCGTCCTCGCTCTCCAATAGAAAATTAAAAATAAATTATCTCGTGGCCGCCTCACTCCATTCCATTCTCCTTTTTATATTCCTTGCCGATCAACATTATAATGTTCTGCAGATTGTCGGTAAGAGTCAAGTTCTTAGTATTCTGAATATGTTGAAAGTATGGTACACTTTGTCGAGCAAGCAGTCTCAGACTTCTCCACACAAACGCTGTCTCGTTTGTGAGGTAGTATTCTTTTTCCACCCCCGAGTCTGGCTCCAACTGCTCTATCGAGTCTTCGAAGAACTTGAACGTCTGAAGAATAAGGGGTTTAATAATATCATCATTTTGAACAGACCTCTCTGTATTCTTTTTTACTCTACTTTAACGGTGGCCTGGGATGTTAGTACTTTCAAAACTAAACTAAAAAAAAACACTTATGGGGAAAAATCACTGAACCGGATAAACAAACAGTAAAATTAAAAAATAAAAGTGGCCCCGCCATCAATCAGTTGTTAAATAGTACTTAATGAATTAAATTAAAGCTAGTTTACAAATTTAAGTACGTATTTCCATAGTTATCAAGTTACTTATTCTTGTTTATCTAGACGTGACGTTAGTGGGTCTTGGGGCAGAAATATTACAAGTAGTGGGTCTCTTCGTTATACTTTTATTGTTGATGCAATATGGCAAAAAGTTTTCGATTTATTTATCATACTTGCTGTATTGTAAAAGTAACATTTCAAATCAGTATATTTGTACGTCAGCGATACTTATTCATGCAGAAAAGAAGAAGAAACTAATAAATATCTAGAAGATCACTACTAATAAATATAATCTCACCTCTGGGGTAAACTTTCGGTTAGAATCTTGGCAAGCTGCCGTGTTATCCGGGCAGATGTTCCACAGATCAGTTAGGGTTTGGTTACACAAATCAAACTTGTCACTGGACAGGTCCATCGCTTTCACACTCCGCTTTAAGTTCTTCTGCTTAGCTTGCAACGTCTGTAACAAACACGAGATATGGACATATGAACCGAAACTTTTTTAAATTTGCATTTATCCATCCTTAAATGTACATAAAGCCAAAATTGAGAGTTTGCAAATTAAACTGAACATAAACTATACATCGACGACATCAAAAGCATCACCTATGTAGCCCGAACACTGATATTACCTTATCTGGCAATTTAGAAAGAGCGGGGCATCCTTCGTTCTTCCATTTGCTCCACTTTTCTTCGTACTTCAGAATTGACTTAATATGTTGAACAAATTTATCACCTTCTGGCGGTGTGTCAGACAGCACCGAGTATATCTTGTTTGTGGTATCTCGTATCCACAACTTACGAGGCTCAGATAAGACCTGTAAAAAGCGATTTGATTTGCCCGCTATCTTCTCGTTAAATCCATAGCTGCGCGTTATGGCACAACGTGCAATATATTTGCGCACAATATCATAAAAATTATTACCCGCGCGTTACATACAATATCTTTTGAAGAACCTTTCAGTGGAGTGGGACATTGCCATAGTGGTAGAGGAAGATTCTTACCAGTTTGTTTGGCTTGAACTTGACATCTCCTGTAAGATACTGAAACAGGGTCAGGATCTGAACTAAAATGTGGCGTCTGAAGTTAGAATCTGATATTTGAAGGGTAAGGAGGCGCTCGCTCGTTAGAAATTTGGCGAAGTAGGCTTCTTCGTTAGAAACTGGGCAACTTCCTTCGTGCTTGTAGTTCTCGAATATTCTACAGATTTCATTAACTGTATCTGAAAACAACATAGGTTAAGCATGTTTCAGATTATATATAATTAAAGCAGCGGATTTTTTAGACTGCAAAACTTTACCAGTTAACTATTGAAGTTTTATTTTGACTAAACCGGAAATCCGTTATTTTTACTAGCCAAGAACGATGCCTTTTATAGCAGAGTACGTTTTAAATATGTTTTTTTCATTGTCAGGCGAATCTTAATATGACTGGAATAAAATAATAACTTTAATTTCAGCAGCTTGCATTGTGGTGTGATTACTTCTTTTAGGGTCATCGCACAGGTGAAAGGTGACTTGTTTGTACATACTTTTTTGCGTTAATATTATGCATTTAATACTTTGACTGTACTACGCTTTCTCTTATTTTATCTACGTTACTCTTAGTATTACAATATCAAAACCCTATGAATATCACAGTGACAGTTTTACTATTGACAACTATAAATTTGCCATTTTGAAAGAATGTAACCCCAGGGGATTAGGGAGAAATTTAGGTATATTGAGAAGTATAGAACTAATTGCTTGGGTTTAAATAGGTGCAAAGTTGAAAGATAAGGTTCTTAGTTTTTAATTCACTTTTTGAAGCTTTATTCTTTTTGTAGTTCATTTCCATTTACCACGTGTATTTTATTTAGGTAATTTAATTCTCGATTTTTTGAGGCATTTTAGATCCTCGTTTGTTTAGTACTAATTAAACTAACCAACTTAATTCCATTGTAATGATGTAATCTTACGAAGTATACACTACATTTGCGTGTTTCACTGTCTAGCCCACCAACCATAATATCAAAACCCGACTCGAAATTGTTTACCTTCCATTTTCTTCCAATGAGCATCGTTCGATATCTGATTAGGGTTTCTGAAGTAGTCCTGTATCGACCATAACGTTTGGTAGAACAGGAACGTTACCTACGAAGAGATCAGGTTATTGATGTGGAATGTTGCTGAGGACAGAATGATTAGCAAACTCGGCTTGAAGACGGCAGAATCGTTTATCAATTAGCTACAGATATGATAACTGTGGAATTGAAAGCCTACAAAAAGCAAAATTCCATTTCTAGAAAAATAAGAGCCGCTGACCTCCTTAGAATCGGTATCCATCGGTGTTTCGCTATTTTCTGATGAGGTGTTATATTCGGTCATATTTTCTAGGTTGAACTGTGACTGTAGGTTTAGCCCTGACCTGAAAAGTTAGTAGTTAAGTAAAGAGTCTTTCAACACAATACATTAGAACTCCGTAGAAATAAGAACTCACCTTTAATTACGACGAACAAATCATAAAATAGAGTTCCAAACCTCCGGCTATTTTAAATAAGATAGTTCTCCTGACCGAGTTAAAGCCAAGGATGGGAATTAAACGTGGGGGGGGGGGGGGGGGCACTACACGTGGAGAGAGACAGTAGGGTGATGACAGACACACTGACACGCTGACGTCTGACACACTACCACGGTATATTAATTAAGTTCTGTTTTTGTGTTCATAATCACGTGAGTGTCTTGTGATACCATCATTTCCTTCTATCATCATTTTCTTCTATCAGGACGGATATTTTCGTTGAATTGACGAGTTTTCCGTAAACTTGTAACTTGAAGCCCTCCTTTGGGTTAGAAGCAATTATGTTATAAGAGATAAATGAGACAGATAATTAATGCATTCGCGCGAAAATCAACCGTCAAATAGGAACCTCCCGAACCAGTCACGTGTCTCCTTGTGATCTAAACATATCTATCATCACGTTTTCGCGAACCAACAAGGGTGTAACTTAATAAAGTCAGCGTTTACATTATAGTACACTTTCCTTGCATGCGCACACGACTGATTTTACCGTTTCTTAATTTGATTTAATGTAATCCTTCAGTGCAGACGTGCGGTGTTTTTCGCTTGACTTATCTTGCCAGTTACTGTTGTCTGCATTCCAGAGCCCGGACTGTAATTTTGGTGTGTTTCTCTTATTGTCTGGTCTTTAAACGGCTATGATAATATATCAACAGAAACTTCAAACGAAGCCAGTCTGGCTGAGTTAGCTGACTACCAAGTACTATTTACTTATTTAATATAGACATACCACGCTTCAACTTTATGTAATTTGACAATGCGTATTACCAATGTGACGCGAGTGAATTTGAAGTAAATTATCATTGTATAAGGGTTGTCAAATTTAAACCTAGCAAGTCAAGTTTGAATATTCGTAATTTATACACATTAATTATATCAGTTATAGGTGGCATTCAATGTAGAGTTTAACTAGAAACAGACTTTTACCGGGAACGGAATTTTGAAAATGTCGGGGTGAGCCCGGACGCAAGCTACCATAATACAAAAGAAAAAACACTTAGTTTGCTAACCCTTTTCCTTGACTCTTTTATGTCTACGGCACAAGAGTCATGGATCGGGAGGGAGGGGGGAGAGACTTTTTCTATGGAAAAAATGGAAAAACTCTCGGGTAATTCACGATTTTATGCCATTTTATGCTATGAATTTTGATAATCGAATTACGTATGTGGCAGCTTATTTGTACACTCTAACATTTTTATTTTCGCATACCACGCTACTCAAAGCTCATACCAGGCTACATGAGACTCATACCATGACCAGGCTACTCCAGACACATACCTGGCTACTAGAGGCCAAGATCAATTCGACTATTTTGCAATTCAAATAACACTAAATTTCACTTTGACAGGTGATACAATTTAGAAATTTCATTAATTTTTAGGAAAAATTATCGAGGAATAGGTCCCGAAAAATATTTTCGGCTCATAATGATCAGAGTAACATGAACACTGGAGAAAAGTGGTTTCCAGGAAAAATTTTTAACAATTTTGACTTATAAAAGTTTCAATCCGAGTCATCCTCGATACGTACCTCTAAAAGTAGACTCCCCGCTTCCGAACTCGTACTGCATAGAAGAGGCCTGCCCTTCGAGATCGGGGGGAAGCCTCGACTCCTAGATCGAAATCGGGATAGAAAACATGAAAACTTATAAATCTCGGAAATATTTGTACAGGATTGTTTTCAGCTCGGAAAGGCAAAACGTTTAGTACCAAAATTATGATATTTGAAAAATAAATTATTGAGGGTCGAAATACGATAAAAGGGCAAAATTTGTCTTTTTTGTTCGAAATGATATTTAGATTCTAGATAATTATTGTATTTAAATTATTTTGTCCTTTAAGGTCACAATTTTGTAAAAAATTAGGTTTGTTCAATTTTTAAGTTTTTAAACGGCATAAAATGGAGAATTTTTCTATGGAGAAAATGAAAAAACCCTTGGGTAATTCTCCATTTTATGCCATTTTATCTTAAATATTCTGATTTTAAGATAGCAGATAGACCAAATATTTGTTAAATATACGATTGCGAATCAATCTTAGGCATTATGTTAACCATATACCACAGAAACTATTGTGAATGTGATCGTTCGTAAATTATTTCAGTAAATTAAATAAATATATATTTATAAAACATTACAATATAATGATGACACAATGCTACATTTAATTCAGATACACTATGGGAAGATGCTGTAATGAGAAGAAAGTCAACATCGTACTCTAAAAACAGCTACAAGGATTAAAATAACACTTTTGGCACTCAAATGGATCATGACATTTAGGTGATAAATTTAGCACTTCGCTGTTCACTACCAATGAGATTTCTTTGTTGTGTTGTTCTGCTGGCAGCTCCAGTTAACATTTTTGCATTTTGCAATCTCAAGAACTGTTATAACGTTTCATCGAGTGAACTTGGATCGGATGGTTTTGAACTGGGTGCAATAGAGAGTTTTGATCTTAAAACGGTCAACACGGTGGTTCTAAATGGACTCGTAGAAGAAAATTGCAGTCTTTCATTGAAGTGCACCTCAAATAGAGAAAACGATGCCACCAAGTTCCGGATGGAATTTGTGAAAATGCAGGCGAAATTGCTGCTGACACATACTCCTCACCAGGATGTCAAACCATTAACTCTGGTCAATTCAACAATAACTGACCTAATATCATCATATGATGCAGTGATGAGTATAGGAATACAGTTTCGTTTGGAAGATACCGTGTTTGGTTATTATTATACGGACGATTATACAAAAAGGGAGTCTAATTATGTAAAATCACAATCCAAAGACGAGTTCCTTACGCACTTTGTGGAGCCATCGAAAAGGTTGTTAGAAGGAAAAGGGAGCAAATTGCTTGCAGAGGAAATAACCAGAGACTTATCAGCTACAGGGTGCGGAGATAAACTTACGTTGTCATTGTGTCCATGTTCTGAACCAGTGATAACAGAACTAGAATGGAACAATGAAACTAGTGTTCTGAAATGCAGTGCAGTAAGTATAGAAGGGAATGAGAATATGGCTATAACGTGGACAGAGAATGGTAACCCTGTCCAGGATAACAGAACAGAGACATCTTCTATTGGAGATTTGATGAAGACGTCCATGTTACACAACGTTACGTCAACAGAAGAGCTAAAAGACTACACCTGCACAGTCACATTAGGTTCAGGCAGTGACACTTTGAATGTTACACGCACTAAAAGGATACCAGCACTTGCAAAGGAGGAGGAATTTATAGTTGCTGGCGAAGAAGATGCCATTAAAGATAAAGATAAAGAAGACAGTTCACAAGCTTTCCTAACGATCATAATCCTTGTAATTGTAGGAGGATTGGTGGTCATTACCCTAATCTGTGTCGGTATTCTAAAGTTAGTCAGACATTATTTTAGAAAGGAACCTAAACCTTTAGTGAATGATGCAGTTGAGCTAACTTCAGATGTCTCCAGTGAAGAGCAGCCAATAGTTCCAGTGGTCCTGCCAGACAGTGAGCCTGAGCTAGAAATCGAGAGTAACTACCATGATTTGGAGGAGTTACTAAATGCGGTAAAGTCGAGAGAACCCGGGTGTTATGAAGATGATAACGTGCCTGTTTACGCACAAGTGACAAGGTCAGGCAAGCAACTTGATGACAAGGACAACATATACAACAAACTGGATCCTAATCGGATGACAGTCAACAGTGGAGATCCGGACCGCTGGGGTACCTACAACCCTGGTGAGGCAGGACCCAGCACCATGGGGGCACCACCTAACAGGGTTATTCCGCAGCCCCCTACTAGCAGTGCTCCTCCAGTTCCCGGTACCACGGGACACAACTTCTCTCCTGATCCGGAGGAGGGACTCTACGAGATGCAGACTCTCAAGCTCTAGAGAAAATACCTGGGTGCCAGCTAGTTTTACTAGTCTCAACAAATTATGGCTGAAATATCTTGAATTATTGTCACCGCTGTGATAAAATTGAGGAAAAAAAGACAACATAGTCAGCTGCTGATTCTGCAAGGTTATTTTTCACGCGTGATGCTTCACAGAATAGATAGAAGAAATTTTGAAGCGTATTTTTGCATATTAAATTTGGAATGAAGCGAAGTTGATGTTAGTTTTTTAAAGTGTTAAAAAAATACAGAAACTAGGAGAAATATAATTTACATTAGCATGCGTTGACTTTTGTATTCATGTTATTTGAAAATTGATATTTGATATTATTATATTATAGGCGTGTGTGACGGTGGGGAAGTGGCACAACTTTGTTTTGGAAACGAGTCAGCGATTCTGCAATTTGATTGGTTAAAATGATTGTCAGTTGTGTCAACATATTTGCGCCACTTCTCCGCCATGGTCCACCTTTTTTAAGTTGTGATACGTGGAACAAGAATTTCTGAATTTGTATCACCATTGTGTATCATTGCATTTCAAAGAATTTGTAACTATGGCTGAACAATCGCTGATTACATTACATATTTGTATTCTTGATAAGAAAGTGAAATTGTTTTCGTACAAAATTTTAGTAATTGAACAAGTTGAAGTTTGGATTTTAATGATACAATTACCTAGATATCCAGTTTTTGTCTATTTTCTTTTATCAAGATTAGTGCCAATATTTTTAGCATGAATAAATTTGATTATAAAATCTGGCTAAACTTGAAGCCGACAGATAAGTGTCACAAAATGAATGGTCAACTGTTTTAGTGATCAGGATTCAGGAGGTAGTTTATGAAATAAAACATGTTTTGAATCGTTTTACCTCTAAACGTAGTTACCAATACTCAAATGATGTTTTTACCTAAACAGACTATGCCATGATCGAGATAGAAAAGGTTAAATATACAATATTAAGTTTAATGATTTAATGATTTTTATGGCAAAATCATTTAATATTTGATATTTATTGTTCTGTTCTTTCTGCTATTTTAAGCTATTTTAAGCTATTTTCCCAATTTCCATTAAAAAAATTCAGCCCTGAATATCCATAATACACATTCAATTGGTTGGCATTCATAATCAATGTAGAGTTTAGCTAGAAACAGACTTTGACCGGGAACGGAATTTTGAAAATGTCGGGGTGAGCCCGGACGCAAGCTACCATAATACAAAAGAAAAAACACTTAGTTTGCTAACCCTTGTCCTTGACTCTTTTTACTTTTTGAATACATCGGTTTAAACTAAAACCTTCTACACAGAACTAGAAGTTGACTTATTTGCGGAAAATCACAGTGACAAAAAAATGATAATTGTGAATTTTGCTGACGTAGCAAATTTTGGAAAATTCTCTGGAATGATTTCTGTCCCGAAAATGTCACGCTTTTTTCAAATTATTTCCGAAAAAGACTTTAATTTTGACTCTTTGTGCGAGACCTAGACAAGGGGAATGTCAGCACTATGATCGAGCTAATGGAAATTGTTGGATCAAGCTCTGGCTGACATTTTAATATACAAAAATAAAAAATAATCACCTTTCTGAGATGGGGAATATTTTGGCCAACATGATCTGAATACGTCCGCAGAAGAGTGTGTTTATTGACTTTGAGCAGCGTCTAATCAAGTCATTGCACAGACGTAGCACGACGTTACGATTAGCTGGGGCTTCGCTCGCAAACAGCACGCTCTTCTCTTCTACGTAACTGAAAAATAGACAATTTAGTTCCTGTTAAAATATCAGATTACTCACGTGACTGCTCACGTGACTACTCACGTGACTACTCAAAGTTAGAATCTTTTCAACTCACTCGTCACAAACACTGATTGTCAACGTATATAATTAAAGCGCTCAAACAAGTGAAGTATATACTATCAATAAGCCAAATAGCATATATATTTAAATGATCCTAAATTTAAAGTTGAGTAGTGACGTTACCAGGCCATCATTTTGAAGTTCCTAGCTGAAAGCGTTCTCACTTTATGGTGACAATAGTGAAAAAGAGGGAGTTGCGTGCCACACCCACTGTAATTAATTAAATTTAACTTTCAGGAAATCTAAGTTGACCCATATCTATAATCTCTGAAATTTCTGTGCAATTCTAAGAAGAATTACGTGAGTTATTGAAGGGTTGCGCGATGGCAGTTACTTCTGGGCCACCCTGTATATAATTGTAGTGTACTGTTCAATATACATGATAGCCATTAGTCATCTATAGTGATCTACTGACTACTCTATGTTGTTTTCGACTTTCGTTGGTCGCTCGTTATGATGTATTTTAGCTTGTACAGCCATTCAGAACACTATACATTCCAAGTGAGCGCGAGGATATTCTTACCAGTAAGTAACAATATAGCATGAGAAGGCATGTGATAAATGTATAATACTGTGGAGCCTTACTAGTCGCTTACAGTCGCCGGATAAACACGGCTGTGTAAATTTTAAACTACACTTCAGTAGTTTAGGGAGCACAGTGATAAACAGTTATGATCTGATTTTACGTAATTGCTGGTATATATATATATATATAGTAACCGTTATATTGCAGGTAGTGAGTTTACTTGTTGCCATGAAGACTGAATCGAAGTAGCTGACTGCTCCTTCCAGCCCTCGAGGCTTCCCTTACTTTGAACCATGGCCTGTGCGGTTCGGGTAACTTTTGTTTGAATAGAAGTATTTTCTATATTGAAGTAGTAGATTTCTTGTTCCTCATAGCTTAGTTTTATTATTATCCTTATTTAAATTGTAGGGATCCGATGTACTTGTATATTTATATTCGATAAATACTATGGGCTCGATGTTCTGATTATAGGATAACGGCCAGGTAGCGCAGTTGGTTAATCATCGGCTTTGTAATCGTGAGGTTGCGAGTTCGAATCCAACTGCCTGCCTAGTCGTGGGGTGAGCGTCGTTGACGCTCTGCTAAGGATCCCGAGTGGTCTATGTAGCCCCACGGTTCACTCAGCCGAATGCTCGAGAAATTGGGTGTGAGGGTTAAATGAGGAGCTGTGCTTGATCAACACAGCGAAGCCTCGGGCGAAGAAAGTGTGGCATAGTGCCTTAACCGTCGCTGGCCTTAGGAAGTTAGGAACGATCCTTCGGCTTCTTGTAAAGCTCTTCCTTGAAAGTGCTGGTTTACATTGTAATGCAGGTAATGCCGAAGTAAAATAACAAAGGTGGTCGACTCATTCGATGGCCTTGTTGCGTCGCAACGAATCCTCATAAGATAAGATAAGATAAGATATTGTTAAATATACGATTGCGGATCATAAGTATTATGTTGACCATAAACCACAGAAACTATTGTAATCGTTCGTAATTTAGTTTAGTAAAATACAATAAACATTTCTTTTAAAAAATTACATACGTAATGAGAAAAAATCAACTACTCTAATAAAGATAGAAACTATTGTGATCGTTCGTAAATTATTTTAGTAAAGTAAATAAATATCAATTTATAAAACATTACATAATGATTACACAATGATACATTTAATTCAGATACACTATAGGAAGATGCTGTAATGAGAAGAAAGTCAACATCCGACTCTAAAAACAGCTAGAATTAAAACAACACTTTTGGAAGTCAAATGGATCACGACATTTAGGTGATAAATTTAGCACTTCGCTGTTCACTAGCAATGAGATTTCTTTGTTGTGTTGTTCTGCTGGCAGCTCCAGTTAACATTTTTGCATTTTGCAATCTCAAGAACTGTTATAACATTTCATCGAGTGAACTTGGATCGGGTGGTTTTGAACTGGGTGCAATAGATAGTTTTGATCTTAAAACGGTCAACACGGTGGTTCTAAATGGACTCGTAGAAGAAAATTGCAGTCTTTCATTGAAGTGCACCTCAAATATGAAAAACGATGCCACCAATTTCCGGATGGAATTTATGAAAATGCAGGCGAAATTGCTGCTGACACATACTCCTCACCAGGATGTCAAACCATTAACTCTGGTCAATTCAACAATCACAGACCTAATATCACCATATGATGCAGTGATGACTATAGGAATACAGTTTCGTTTGGAAGATACCGTGTTTGCTTATTATTATAGGGACAATTATGAGAAAAGGGAGTCTAATTATGTAAAATTACAACAAGACGACGATTTCATTACGCAGTTTGTGGAGCCATCGAAAAGGTTATTACAAGGAAAATGGAGCAAATTGCTTGCAGAGGAAATAATCAGAGACTTATCAGCTACAGGGTGCGGAGATAAACTTACGTTGTCATTGTGTCCCTGTTCTGAACCAGTGATAACAGAACTAGAATGGAACAATGAAACTAGTGTTCTGAAATGTAGTGCAGTGAGTATAGAAGGGAATGAGAATATGGCTATAACGTGGACAGAGAATGGTAACCCTGTCCAGGATAACAGAACAAACACATATAATATTACTGGACAGTTGATGAAAACGTCGATGTTACACAACGTGACCTCTAGAAAAGAATCAGGTAATTACACGTGCACAGTATCATTAACATCAGACAGTGAAATTAATGTTACACGCACTAAAAGGATACCCGCACTAGCTACAGAAGAGAACCCAACTGATGGTAAAGAAGATGCCGTTAAAGATAAAGAAGACGGTTCACAAGCTTTACTTACGATCATGATCCTTGTAATTGTAGGAGGATTGGCGGTCATTACCCTGATCTGTGTTGGCATTCTAACTTTGGTCAGACGATATTGTAACGGGGATCCTAAACCTTTAGTGAATGATGCAGTTGAGCCAACTTCAGATGTTTCCAGTGAAGAGCAGCCAATAATTCCAGCGGTTCTGCCGGACATGGACAGTGAGCCTGAGCTAGAAATCGAGAGTAACTGCCATGATTTGGAGGGGTTACTAAATGCGGTGGATTCGAGAGAACCCGGGTCGTATGAAGATGATTTAAACGTGCCTGTTTACGCACAAGTGGCAAGGCCAGGCAAGAAACGTGATGATGAAGATAACATATACAACAAACTGGATCCTAAACTAATGACAGTGAACAGAGGGGATCCGGACCGCTGGGGTACCTACAGACCTGGTGAGGCAGGACCCAGCACCATGGGGGCACCACCTAACAGGGTTATTAGGCCTCCTACTAGCAGTGCTCCTCCAGTTCCTGACTCCTCCAACACCATGGGACACAACTTCTCTCCTGATCCGGAGGAGGGACTCTACGAGATGCAGACTCTCAAGCTCTAGAGAAGATACCTGGCCTGGGTGCCAGCTAGCTTTACTAGTCTCAACAAATTATGGCTGAAATATCTTGAATTATTGTCACCGCTGTGATAAAATTGGGGAAAAAAGAAAAAACGGTCAGATGCTGATTCTGCAAGGTTATTTTTCACGCGTGATGCTTCACAGAATAGATAAAAGAAATTTTGACGAAATATTTTTGCACATTTTAAATGAAGCGAAGTTGCTGTTAGTTTTTTTTAAAGTATTAAAAAATGCAGAAACTAGGAGATAAAAATAATTAAGTTCATTTGCATAAGTTGACTTTTGTATTCATGTTATTTGAAAATTAATATTTGATAGTGATATTACGATATATAGGCGTGTGTGACGGTGGGGAAGTGGCACAACGTTTTTGAACACGTGTCAGCGATTATGCAATTTGATTGGTTAAAATTATTGTCAGCCGTGTAAACATATCTGCGCCACTTCTCCACGATGGTTTATCTTTTTGAAGTTGTGATACGTGGAACAAGATTTTCTGAATTCGTATCACCATGGTATATCATGTTGTATATGCATTATGCATTTGCAAAGATTTTATAACTATGGCTGAAACGCTGATTATAATTACGGTTTTGTATTCTTGCATTCGTGCAATTGTCTTCGCACAAGTTGATGTTTGGATTTTAGTTATAACTTACCTAGATATCCAGTTTTTATATCAAGATTGATATTTGGTGCCAATATTTTTAACATGAATTAATTTGATTTTCTGTTTTTTAACATATTATGAAGGTTTAATTGTCTGAGTTCATGAATCAGCGTGGCTGAACTTGGAGCAGACAGAAAATTTAAAACAGTTTGACTGGACCACATCAGGACATGAATGATGGACTGTTTTAGTGATCAGGAGGTAGTTTTTATAGAATAAAAGATTTTTTAATCGTTTGTATTATATATAATATACTATTATATATAGTCTGATATTACGTCAGCTAGTATGATATTACGTCAGCTACTTAGACTTGATCCAACCCCTTTACTTAAGTTTTATTTCACCTCTAAACGTAGTTACCAATACCCAAACGATGTTTTTGACCAATGCCATGTTTGACAATGTTTTTTAACAATCAATTGTTTCAATTTTTTTCTCTTATAAAAATGTGTTAATTTTAAAGAATCCATTAATTGTTTCACTTTGTCAATGATTGAAATTCATTCTTCCAAAAACTCACGCACCTGAATATTTCTTGGCACCGGAGGAGGGACTCTACGAGATGCAGACTCTCAAGCTCTAGAGAAGATACCTGGGTGCCAGCTAGCTTTACTAGTCTCAGCAAATTATTGAGGGAAAAAAGACAAAATGGTCAGCTGCTGATTCTGCAAGGTTATTTACCACGCGTGATACTTCACTTTTGAGGCGTATTTTTGCATATTAAATTTGGAATGAAGCGAAGTTGATGTTAGTTTTTTAAAGTGTTAAAAAATACAGAAACTAGTGGAAATATAGTTTACATTAGCATGCGTTGACTTTTGTATTCATGTTATTTGAAAATTAATATTTGATATTGATATTATGATATTATAGGCGTGTGTGACGGTGGGGAAGTGGCACAACTTTGTTTTGGAAACGTGTCAGCGATTCTGCAAACGTGAACTGTTTAATATACATTTACCATTATTAGTCATCTATTCTTAACTCTACGCTGTTTTCGTTGGTCTCTCGTTATGATGTATTGTAGCTTGTACAGCCATTCACAACACTATACATTCCAAGTGAGCGCCAGGATATTCTTACCAGATCAATAAGTAACAATATCGCATGAGAAGGCATGGGATAAATGTATGATACTGTGGAGCCTTACTAGTCGGTTACAGTCGCGGGATAAACACAGCTGTGTAAATTTTAAACTAAACTTCAGTAGTTTAGGAAACACAGTGATAAACAGTTATGATCTGATTTTACGTAATTGCTGGTAACCGTTATATTGCCGGTAACCGTTCATGTAGCGAAATTAACCCTAGAAGTTGCATGAATTTCAGATTTCTAAGTTTACAATACCATAATAATTAAATCAAACCCTACTAGGCCCGCCCTGCATAGCGGGAATCTGAACCTAAAACGGTTTATCATTGTACACTCCTTCCAACCCTCGAGGCTTCCCTTACTTTGAACCAATCCTGTGCGGTTCGGGTAACTTTTGTTAGAATAGAAGTACTTTCTATATTGAAGTAGTAGATTTCTTGTTCCTCATAGTTTAGTTTTATTATTATCTTTATTTAAATTGTAGGGATCCAAATATGTGCTTGTATTTTTATATTAGATACATATTATGAGCTCGATGTTCTGATTCTATGATAGATATTTGTTCAATTTTTAAGTTTTTAAACGGCATAAAATGGAGAATTTTTCTATGGAAAAAATGGAAAAACCCTTGGGTAATTCTCCATTTTATGCTATTTTATCTTAAATATTCTGATTTTATGATAGCAGATAGACCAAATATTAGTTAAATATACGAATATTACGAATCAATCATAGGCATTATGTTGACCATATACCACAGAAACTATTGTGAATGTGATCGTTCGTAAATTATTTCAGTAAATTAAATAAATATTTATTTATAAAACATTACATAATGATGACACAATGCTACATTTAATTCAGATACAGTATACACTATGGGAAGATGCTGTAATGAGAAGAAAGTCAAAATCGTACTCTAAAAACAGCTACAAGGATTAAAATAACACTTTTGGCACTCAAATGGATCACGACATTTAGGTGATTTAGCACTTCGCTGTTCGCTGTTCACTAGCAATGAGATTTCTTTGTTGTGTTGATCTGCTGGCAGCTCCAGTTAACATTTTTGCCTTTTGCAATCTCAAGAACTGTTATAACATTTCATCCAGTGAACTTGGATCGGATGGTTTTGAACTGGGTGCAATAGAGAGTTTTGATCTTAAAACGGTCAACACGTTGGTTCTAAATGGACTCGTAGAAGAAAATTGCAGTCTTTCATTGAAGTGCACCTCAAATAGAAAAAACGATGTCACCAATTTCCGGATGGAATTTGTGAAAATGCAGGCGAAATTGCTGCTGACACATACTCCTCACCAGGATGTCAAACCATCAACTCTGGTCAATTCAACAATCACAGACCTAATATCATCATATGATGCAGTGATGACTATAGGAATACAGTTTCGTTTGGAAGATACCGTGTTTGCTTATTATTATACGGATAACTATGAGAAAAGGGAGTCTTATTATGTGAAGTTGCAATCCGACGACGATTTCCGTCGGATATATGTGGAGCCATCGAAAAGGTTGTTAGAAGGAAAAGGGAGCAAATTGCTTGCAGAGGAAATAACCAGAGAATTATCAGCTACAGGGTGCGGAGATAAACTTACGTTGTCATTGTGTCCATGTTCTGAACCAGTGATAACAGAACTAGAATGGAACAATGAAACTAGTGTTCTGAATTGCAGTGCAGTGAGTATAGAAGAGAATGAGAATATGGCTATAACGTGGACAGAGAATGGTAACCCTGTCCAGGATAACAGAACAGACACATCTTCTATTGGAGATTTGATGAAAACGTCGATGTTACACAACGTGACCTCTAGAAAAGAATCAGGTAATTACACGTGCACAGTATCATTAACATCAAACAGTGAAATTAATGTTACACGCACTAAAAGGATACCCGCACTAGCTACAGAAGAGAACCCAACTGATGGTAAGGAAGATGCCGTTAAAGATAAAGAAGACGGTTCACAAGCTTTCCTAACGATCATAATCCTTGTAATTGTAGGAGGATTGGCGGTCATTACCTCGATCTGTGTTGGCATTCTAACGTTGGTCAGACGATATTGTAACGGGGATCCTAAACCTTTAGTGAATGATGCAGTTGAGCCAACTTCAGATGTCTCCAGTGAAGAGCAGCCAATAATTCCAGTGGTTCTGCCAGACAGTGAGCCTGAGCTAGAAATCGAGAGTAACTACCATGATTTGGAGGGGTTACTAAATGCGGTGGATTCGAGAGAACCCGGGTGTTATGAAGATGATAACGTGCCTGTTTACGCACAAGTGACACGGTCAGGCAAGCAACTTGATGACAAGGACAACATATACAACAAACTGGATCCTAATCGGATGACAGTCAACAGAGAAGATCCGGACCGCTGGGGTACCTACAGACCTGGTGAGGCAGGACCCAGCACCATGGGGCATGGGGGCACCACCTAACAGGGTTATTAGGCCTCCTACTAGCAGTGCTCCTCCAGTTCCTGACTCCTCCAACACCATGGGACACAACTTCTCTCCTGATCCGGAGGAGGGACTCTACGAGATGCAGACTCTCAAGCTCACAGAAGATACCTGGGTGCCAGCTAGCTTTACTAGTCTCAACAAATTATGGCTGCAATATCTCGAATTATTGCTTTATTGTCACTGTTGTGATAAAATTGGGGAAAAAAGACAAAACGGTCAGATGCTGATTCTGCAGGGTTATTTTTCAAGCGTGATGCTTCACAGAATAGATAGAAGAAATTTTGAGGAGAAATTTTTGCACATTTTGAATGAAGCAAAGTTGATGCTAGTTTTTTTAGTATTCAAAAAATACAGAAACTAGGAGAAATAATTAAGTTCATTTGCATTAGCACTTTTGTATTACTGTTATTTGAAAATTAATATTTGAATTTGAATTAATATTTGAATTTGAATTAATATTTGAAAATTAATATTCGATAATTAATATTAAAAAGTGTAGTAAAAGGGGTACACTAAATGACACTTTTTTACACCTTCAATTACACTTTAAAACCAAATTATCTTCTCAAAATCTTCTTTTTTTCCCCTATTATTTTCACATCTACGTAACTGAAAAATAGACAATTTAGTTCCTGTTAAAATATCGGATTACTCACGTGACTACTCAAAGTTAGAATCTTTTCAACCTCATGATGAATCATATTCTGTAGAAGATCATCCAAACAACAAAATACTGATAAACTGTTAGAGCGAGGATCCAACCGATTTTGAATCCACGATATTAAGTGATTAGTAAATTAGACTCACTCGTCACAAACACTGATTGTCAACGTATATAATTAAAGCGCTCAAACAAGTTAAGTATATACTATCAATAAGCCAAATAGCATATAATATATTTTAAATGATCCTAAATTTGAAATTGAGTAGTGACGTTACACCAATGTTGCAGTAATGATGGTCAGTAAAAGAGGCTCCCATTTCGTATAACTTGTATACAGCTACAGCTGCTCTTGTAACCTTGTTTGTACTTACTACTTTGTAGTGGTCAATGATGTACAGGGTGGTCCAAAAGTAACTGACCACATGCAATCAGTAATCTTATCGGTAGCTATTCGCTAGCGAGCAACAGTGAGACTCACTAGGCGGTAATGAGCATGTTGGTGGATGACGATCTGATCACTTTGAGTGAATACTGATAGTGACGTTCCCTAAAACCGAAGAAATTTGCGTTATAGCGCTTCGGTTGCTGTCCTATAAGCAGTCT
The DNA here is from genome assembly GCF_026151205.1 of Bolinopsis microptera. Taxonomy (NCBI): domain Eukaryota; kingdom Metazoa; phylum Ctenophora; class Tentaculata; order Lobata; family Bolinopsidae; genus Bolinopsis; species Bolinopsis microptera. Next base: position 3,210,894 of record NC_087073.1, on the reverse strand, counting down.
CAACCAATCAGCGTATTGATTGAGTGAAGATATCACTGATTAAGTGCTGGATCACGTATCTGCAAGATCTTAAAAGGGTCATAACTCGGTTAAATTGTATATTTAAACCAACTTGAAATTTTGGGAAAGCACTTCAATTATCAAGCCAAATGTGTCTAGAAGTTCCTAGTTGAAAGCGTTCTCACTTTATAGTGACAATAGTGAAAAAGAGGGAGTTGCGTGCCACACCCACTATCCCAGTGGCAAATAGTCAGGCGTCCAGGAATTTAACACCTAGTCAAAATTTGTTGATATTTAACCGGTAAAAAAAGATTCTTGTGGAAAAAATATTCACATTAATTTAAAATTACATTAAAATTGGTCGCTCTCAGGGCTAACGCGATGTTACATTCGAGCAATAACGTCCTTTAAACTATCCTTTGCCCTGGTATACATTATATGGATACTTTAGGTCGATGGTAGACACCACCTACCCTTTCTGTCTTTTGATGGAGGGTAAAATAAGGCTAACTATCAAGGTTTTGTTCATTGCATTTCTTGTTCAACTGCTTCTTCGGACTAGCCCTTCAATTTCAAATTGTTTCTGCCTAACCTGTATTCATTTGAGAGGTAAGATTGAGGCTAACTCCTGCTTATTATAACTTTATAATATGTTATAAGCGATAGTTTTAATGTTGAATGCTTTCATTTTCTTTATATAACTCCACTTTTGACCTATTTGAAAGCCACTTATCATTGAGCCCTCTCGCCAGCTGTAGTACCATGAAGAGGTATTGATTTAGATGTTTGAGCAAATTTGCAACTTGACGTAGATTTTTAAACATTAGTGCATTAATCGGCATGCATTGCAATTATTGGAAAAATTTATATTTATAATTTGTTTAAAAATATTTCCTTGCGTTTGAGATGTATCAAGCGAAATAAAAACTTTCCTTGTAAAACTTTCTCAAACAGTTCCATTTTTATTATACTTTATAGTTTAGAGTCTAATTTGGCATGATATCAGATCATGTGATATTACATGGCCCCATGGAGAGCATTGCCAGAGCAATTGGCCAGAGAGCTCCATAGAAGTAAGGGGCCTACTCTAGCCAACAGCTCTAATACATTTCCTTCCTCAACTTCATTTTCTTCATCTTTATCGACTCGAAGTTCGAATCGAGCGCATTCCTAGATTCCATGACTATTTCTTACAGCTATAAGATTGCTTGACTATTTTTTGCGCATTCAGACACCAAAAAACGCGCTGAAAACGCGCGTCATCCATTCCTGCTTCCTCAATATTCCCGGAATATGAAAAAATAGTCATGTAAAATAGTCATGTGAAATAGTCATGCAAAATTTCAGCACTGATACGCTAAAATATCGAGTTAAGCTTAAACAATCGACAATCTATGAATCCTCTTATTTTATTACGGCTTAATTTCCAGGATAGGATTGTGAATTCATGTAAACAATCCCTCTCTAGCCATATTAACTCGTGTGTTCTAGGCTTAAGCAAGCTTCACATCCTAGATCATCTAGAGTACAGTGCAAGTGTGAAACAGTACTTTAAAATTGTATTTTTGATTTGCTCGCTTCCGCATTTCAATAATACTCACTATTTGGTTTCAGAGTTGTATACTTTCCCTAAGAGGAATTGTAGTCTAGTCAATTACTATGTCACACTATACTACTACTATGTCGAAACTAAATCCGATCTACGCCAGATAACCCCCTTCATTACACATCCCTATCCCGCTTTAAGTCCGAATCATATCATTGTATATTGTCAAAGATTGTTTATAACCTGGCAGAAGCAAGCTTCAGATCCAAAGTCACGCCAGAAGTAACAGCACAAGGTCGAAGCCACTTTTAGAGTAACTAATCGTTCAAAGTACTGCTATTAGGTTAAACTTGGTGTTCCATTCGTTAACATGGTGTGAAATATGCGTTTCACACCATGCTTTCACTATCTACTGCTTAAAAAAAATATTTCCTTGCGTTTCAAATAAATCAAAGAATTCTCAGAAATTTTTTATTTAATTTCAAAATTTACAATTGCATATTCATCCGGTAATTATTCTAATGGATACGCTAACCATTTCAAACTAATATTGACCTCGGTCAAGAGCTGACCAGTGACCAGTCGGCCGCGAAGCGGCCAAAAAATATATAGCCTTTTTTTCTTCCCAAACTGGATTCCTAGTCATATTTAAAATTTATTCCAATGGGCCCACTATAATTAATTAAATTTGACGAAACTTTCAGGAAATCTAAGTTTGACCCATATCTATAATCTCTGAAATTTCTGTTCAATTCTAAGAAGAATTACGTGAGTTATTAAATGGTTGCGTGAGGGCAGTTACTTCTGGGCCACCCTGTATATATAATTGTAGTGTACTGTTCAATATACATGGCCATTAGTCATCTATTATAGTGATCTACTGACTACTCTATGTTGTTTTCGACTTTTAGTTTGCCGCTCGTTATGATGTATTGTAGCTTGTATAGCCATTCAGAACATTATACATTCCAAGTGAGCGCGAGGATATTCTTACCAGATCAATAGACAATAAGTAACAATATCGCATGAGAAGGCATGTGAAAAATGTATAATACTGTGGAGCCTTACTAGTCGGTTACAGTCGCCGGATAAACACAGTTGTGTACATTTTAAACTACACTTCAGTCTTCACCAGAAGTTTAGGGAACACAGTGATAAACAGTTATGATTTTATTTTACGTAATTGCTGTTATTGCAGGTAACCGTTCATGTAGCGATATAAACCCTAGAAGTTGCATGAATTTCTAAGTTTACAATACCATAACAATTAAATCAAACCCTAAGGCCCACCCTGCATAGGGGGAGAGTTAGTTAAGAGGGAATCTGAACCTAAAACGAATTAGTACACTCCTTCCAGCCCTTGAGGCTTCCCTTACTTTGAACCATGGCCTATGGGCTATGCGGTTCGGGTACTTTTGTTTGAATAGAAGTGGGGGGGGGGGGCCAATGACTACCAATGGAGACTTTTGGGGACTAATGGGGACTAAAAATCATGGGGACTAGAGGTCAACTCGTTGACGTAATTCACCATTTGTCCCCATAAGTCCCCAGAATTTTTGACAGTTATTTATGGTTTTCAAGTTAGTTTAATAACGATACGATCGAGATGTTTTGTCCAAGATAAGAGTAGGATAAATCTAAATGGGGACTAATGGAGACTTTTGGGGACTAATGGGGACTAAAAATCATCTAAATGGGGACTAATGGAGACTTTTGGGGACTAATGGGGACTAAAAATCATGGGGACTCGGGGTAAAATCGTTGACGTAATTCCCCAAGTCCCCAAAAGTAGTCATTGGCCCCCCCCCCCCCCCCCCCCCCCCCATAGAAGTACTTTCTATATTGAAGTAGTAGATTTCTTTCTTGTTCCTCATAGCTTAGTTTTATTATTATCCTTATTTAAATTGTAGGGATCCGATGTACTTGTATATTTATATTCGATACATACTATGAGCTCGATGTTCTGATTATATGATAGATATTTGTTAAATATACGATTGCGGATCATAAGTATTGTGTTGACCATATACCACAGAAAATATTGCAATCGTTCGTAATTTAGTTCAGTAAAATACATACACATTTCTTTTTTTAAATTACATAATGATACATTTAATTCGACTACATCATGAAGGATTATGCATTAATGAGAAAAAATCATCTACTCTAATAAAAATAGAAACTATTGTGATCGTTCATAAATTATTTCAGTAAAGTAAATAAATATTCTATACTATAATTCAAAGAATTATTTCTGCTGTCTGTACGACCGCCCACGTGCAAATTATATGAGAAATATAAAGTTGCATAGTAACCATGGTAACGCCATCGGTATTCAAAAGCGCACGTGCACGTCCAAAGATTTGCGAGTGACATTTTGATCGGATTTGTGGTAATTACGTTATGTTCAGTGCAAGCTACATTTTAATCGGCTGTTATATCTTTGGTTGTGACGGATATTTGTTGATGCTATAAAAACTGACTACCAAAGAATATTATTAGCCCTCTTCTTGTGACCACGGGCTTTCTAGCAGGGGTGTAGGAAGAGTGGGGGCAGGGGGGGGGGCGACCGCCCCCCCCATAAAATCTGGAAAAGGGGCGAAAAGGGGCCAACTTTTTCAAGTAAATTAGCAGGATACAATCCAGCTGTGAGCTGGCATGAACATGAAATCTGATAATTTATATTACATATTCCGATATTACATGTCAGGATTCATCAGAAGTTCAGGAACCTAGCGATTATAAAATTCAGATAACATTGCTGGTTACTCTTCTATGCCGTGTTCAGTATTTTCAATACCAGAATCTTTCAATGAACCAGAAATCTGTTAATTTATATTACATATTCTGATATTAAACGGGTAGCTGATTTTGATAAAATAACATCGTGATCCGGCGTGATCAATTATTTTAATTGAAGTACAACGGCTGCACCCCTGACTTTTTAACTTAATAAGAGACGTATAATGTATATATTAGGACATTTGTAATTTGATAAAATTTAAAGTTTTGGTGTGTGAATTAAAGGTCTTTAAAACAAAACATATTACATGTCAGGATTCATCAGAAGTTCAGAAGCCTAGCGATTATAAAATTCAGATAACATTACTGATTACTCTTTTATGCCGTGGGAGTAAATTAGCAGGACACAGTGGCCCTCGGGTCTTTAAAACAAAACATATTACATGTCTGGATTCATCAGAAGTTCAGAAGCCTAGCGAGTATAAAATTCAGATAACATTACTGATTACTTTTTTATGCCGTGGGAGTAAATTAGTAAGACACAGTTTGCCCCTTGTAGTCCAAATTTACATTACCTCATTGCTAGAATTCGTTCCTTAAAACAAATTTTCCAAGAATTGTTCCAGTTTCTCCTTCCTTGCATGTTGTACCCTCTTTGAGAGTGAGACCTATAACTGTAAGAATATTTTTCAAAATTTGCAGGACATTTCCTTTGACCCTTAATTAAATGGGCACAACAAAATCTTTCTGGATTTATCATTTCACATTGCTAGATTTCAATTCTGGAAGCAAATTTCCTGAAATTCTTTTCCAGAGAATGCAATATGCACCCCTTTTTCGAACTACACTTATTTCGCAAGAGCTGCTTGCAGGCCCTAATAATTAATATGCATTTAAAATCGTATTATTTTAATCATTCTTGAAACTGTGTTTGAAATAGATCTCTATTGCCAAATTGCTCAGCTAGGCCTTTTACACGTTTTCAGGCTGTGGCCAAAGCGCGTGCTAAATTTGAAAAACTCTAAGATTTTGGCCCCCTCATGAAGAAAATCATTCCTACACCCCTGCTTTCTAGTCTATTTATAAAACATTACATAATGATGACACAATAATACATTTAATTCAGATACACTATGGGAAGATGTTGTAATGAGAAGAAAGTCAACATCTGACTCTAAAAACAGCTACAAGAATTAAAATAACATTTTTGGCAGTCGACTTGATCACGACATTTAGGTGATAAATTTAGCACTTCGCTGTTCACTAGCAATGAGATTTCTTTGTTGTGTTGTTCTGCTGGCAGCTCCAGTTAACATTTTTGCCTTTTGCAATCTCAAGAACTGTTATAACATTTCATCGAGTGAACTTGGATCGGTAGGTTTTGAACTGGGTGCAATAGAAAGTTTTGATCTTAAAACGGTCAACACGGTGGTTCTGAATGGACTCGTAGAAGAAAATTGCAGTCTTTCATTGAAGTGCACCTCAAATAGAGAAAACGATGCCACCAATTTCCGGATGGAATTTGTGAAAATGCAGGCGAAATTGCTGCTGACACATACTCCTCACCAGGATGTCAAACCATCAACTCTGGTCAATTCGACAATAACTGACCTAATATCATCATATGATGCAGTGATGACTATAGGAATACAGTTTCGTTTGGAAGATACCGTGTTTGCTTATTATTATACGGACAATTATGAGAAAAGGGAGTCTAATTATGTGAAGTTGCAATCCAAAGACGAGTTCCTTACGCACTTTGTGGAGCCATCGAAAAGGTTATTACAAGGAAAAGGGAGCAAATTGCTTGCAGAGGAAATAACCAGAAACTTATCAGCTACAGGGTGCGGAGATAAACTTACGTTGTCATTGTGTCCATGTTCTGAACCAGTGATAACAGAACTAGAATGGAACAATGAAACTAGTGTTCTGAAATGCAGTGCAGTGAGTATAGAAGGGAATGAGAATATGGCTATAACGTGGACAGAGAATGGTAACCCTGTCCAGGATAACAGAACAGAGACATCTTCTATTGGAGATTTGATGAAAATGTCGATGTTACACAACGTGACCTCTAGAAAAGAATCAGGTAATTACACGTGCACAGTATCATTAACATCAGACAGTGAAATTAATGCTACACGCACTAAAAGGATACCCGCACTTGCTCAAGAAGAGAACCCAACTGATGGTAAAGAAGATGCCGTTAAAGATAAAGAAGACGGTTCACAAGCTTTCCTAACGATCATAATCCTTGTGATTGTAGGAGGATTGGCGGTCATTACCTTGATCTGTGTTGGCATTCTAACGTTGGTCAGACGATATTGTAACGCGGATCCTAAACCTTTAGTGAATGATGCAGTTGAGCCAACTTCAGATGTCTCCAGTGAAGAGCAGCCAATAATTCCAGTGGTTCTGCCGGACAGTGAGCCTGAGCTAGAAATAGAGAGTAACTACCATGATTTGGAGGGGTTACTAAATGCGTTGGATTCGAGAGAACCCGGGTCGTATGAAGATGATAACGTGCCTGTTTACGCACAAGTGGCAAGGCCAGGCAAGCAACGTGATGATGAAGATAACATATACAACAAACTGGATCCTAATCGGATGACAGTCAACAGAGGGGATCCGGACCGCTGGGGTACCTACAGACCTGGTGAGGCAGGACCCAGCACCATGGGGGCACCACCTAACAGGGTTATTAGGCCTCCTACTAGCAGTGCTCCTCCAGTTCCTGACTCCTCCAACACCATGGGACACAACTTCTCTCCTGATCCGGAGGAGGGACTCTACGAGATGCAGACTCTCAAGCTTTAGAGAAGATACCTGGGTGCCAGCTAGCTTTACTAGTCTCAACAAATTATGGCTGAAATATCTTGAATTATTGTCACCGCTGTGATAAAATTGGGGAAAAAAGACAAAACGGTCAGATGCTGATTTTCACTCGTGATGCTTCACAGCTTCACAGAATAGATAGAAGAAATTTTGAGGAGAAATTTTTGCACATTTTGAATGAAGCAAAGTTGATGCTAGTTTTTTTAGTATTCAAAAAATACAGAAACTAGGAGAAATAATTAAGTTCATTTGCATTAGCATGCGTTGACTTTTGTATTACTGTTATTTGAAAATTAATATTTGAATTTGAAATAATATTTGAATTTGAATTAATATTTGAAAATTAATATTCAATAATTAATATTTAAAAGTGTAGTAAAAAGGGGTACACTAAATGACACTTTTTTACACCTTCAATTACACTTTAAAACCAAATTATCTTCTCAAAATCTTCTTTTTTTCCCTATTATTTTCACATCAGTCTTCACATAGTACATTTCCAAAGGCAAAACAGGGGTAAAACATACCTTTGGTGAGTAAAACATTTCACTATTTACACTTTTTTAGGCTTTTTAAGGCTATTTTACACTACACTTTTTTACACTACACTTTTGCCTTTTTTATGTATGGTGTATAAAGGTGTAGAGAACAGGGTTCGAATATCAGTGTCACCTATTATTAACTATTAATTGAACAAGTTTAAGTTTGGATATTAGTGATAACTTATCTTTGTCCAGTTTTTATCTATTTCTTTTACGTTTTAAAAGTATTCAGTATTCAGTATTCAGTATTCAGTATTCAGTATTCAGTATTCAGTATTCAGTATTCAGTATTCAGTATTCAGTATTCAGTATTCAGTATTCAGTATTCAGTATTCAGTATTCAGTATTCAGTATTCAATAAATTTGATTAATTATCCTACGAAAAATGTGTATTGACTTGTTAATTTAAATCAAAAGTAAGGGGTAAAACTGGGCTAGATGTAGGGTAGAGTTCACATGTTCTGTAAATCGTAGTTGGTGGATCACATCACTAATTATACGTCACATCACTAATTATACGTCATATGATCTGACCCCTAATAATAGAGGGGGCCTGGAAGTCGTGCAGCCGATATTACATCAGCTACTTAGACTTGATCCAACCACTATACTTAAGCTTTGTTTTACCTCTAAACGTAGTTACCATTACCCAAACGATGTTTTTGACCTATGTCATGTTTGACAATGTTATATTATTTAACTATGTTTTATTTTTGACTATATTTTTGAGTATGCCGTGATCGAAAAGGTTAATCATCGTCCGGTGCTTATACAACAGTAATTTAATCACTTAATAATTTTTTATGGCAAAATGATTCAATATTTGATATTTATAACTTTATTTGTTTTGTTATTTCTGCTATTTTAAGCATTTTTCTCTTATAAGATGTTCATTTTTTAAATTAATTTGTTTCACTTTGTCAATGATTGAAATTCATTCTTCTAAAAACTAACGCACCTGAATATTTCTTGGCACCGATCCAAAGTGAGACAATCAAACACATCAGCTAGAACGTAGTAGGGAGTACTGGTGGAGCAGTAGCCTGCTTGAGCCGACTCAAATGATAACTCAATGTAACCTCTAACGACCTGGTCAGTTGCCACCACCTGATAAAAATAAGTTATTAATTTAAGTTAATTCAAACTGATAAGTATTATTATTGTATATCTACATGAAAACGAACCCAATCGAGCTAGGCGCTAACTACTTCATATTTGAAAGATAGTGTAGAGACTATCTGCGCGTTATTAAAGCTTACGCACCGGACCGTTATGAATTTGGAATTGTTAGCGTCATAAGAAATGTTCAGATTTGGAGCAATTTTCATCACTGTAAACATGTCTAGCAGCAAGTAATATACTAACTGCGTTGTTTACATAAGTTAACGAGTGTTTTAAAATAATACAGAAAACGTTATTCCTAGTTACGTGATTAAGTTTTTTTTCAAACGTCGGTTTATTACTTTAGTATTAAGCATACACTTAGTTTCAAGCGAAAGTCAGTGATGGAATTTTCTCCAATTAAATAATAATGTCCTTAACTCACAGCGAGTCCTACAGTCAATCAGTTGTAAACAAACAATGTCCCACCTTGTTGAGCAGCGCTTTCCTGAAAGCAACATCTAGACAAGTCTTCTTCTCCTGATCAGAACCAGTAGTGTGTTCTAAAAGAGCAGCAACTTCACCGACAGTTCCTACGTTACTGGAGAGTGCTGTCACGTACTTGTCGCATAGAACTCTGAACCCAGCCATACCTTGGTGCATTGTGCAGGTTAGAAAACTTGAACTTTTATTTAACAAATAAATTATCTTTGTTAGAAAAATTTGGATAAATCCTTTCAGAACTTTTACTTTGTTGACAAAACTGATTATTAAACAAATTAAAAATTTGGCCGATTCCCGATGTATCTGCTGCACAATTAGAGTCGAGAACAGTATGAGTACACTTTACTTATGCTCAGTCCAAGTGGCCAATATTTATTTATTTAATCGACGTTGCCGTATCTTAAAAGTTCACAAAATGTAGTTGGTAATTTTGTTTTTCATGAATACGCTCACGGTTCCAGATAAAGAAGCGGCTCCCGCCATTCTAGGAAAGAATCTCGTCGATTAGAGGAGCTTCAAGAAGAAACCTGAATTATTCATACGATAGAGAGCACCAAAGACAATAAGTAATGTTAAGCTTCTTTCTTCCAGTAACTCTCATCTTTTCACATGGAATAGAATAGCAGTAAGTACACCTGCACAGAACATAGGAACGATTAGAGGAGTGTAGTTCAGACTTTTAGAGACTACTTGAAGATCAGTACCTCTTAGAATTTGTGATATGATGATGACTAGGCCGTTGTCAATGCATTATCCTTAGTCCTTTTTAGTCTTGAATGTTAATGAGATTCAATGCACACGATGTCATGTAATACGTGCACTTCTTTTAGTGCACTACTCCTTTTTGAACATTACTCTTTGTGTAGAGCTGCTCTCAAAGTTACTTGTCAGAGAACGTGTCTAGTGTTTGCATTGTTTTTCATGGCCTTCTAGCAGATTTTACAAGATACCTTTTCTATTGGTTCTCTTCAAAGTTATGACCTATTATTTATATATTCGAGCTTGTCAGTAAGAATTAATTAAATATAATATGTATCAGATTAATTAATAGCTCATGAGATTACAACTACCCAGTTCAAAATGAAGGAACGATTTACAGATTAATTCACAACACTTGAGATACGAAGCAAACCTACAAAATGGCTCTCGAACGAACTCCAGGATAGAAAAGATGAACTTTGAATTATGTAATGTTCTATAATTATATGAGAACCTTGGTTAGTTTTCTGGCGATTGTTGGGATTCTCTCAGAAGGATTCACAGATCTTTGCAACATTGACAATTGCTACAACGTAACAAACCTAGATCTAGCTGACCAGTACCAGTATTTTGATCCTGTTACAGACTCGAACCAGACTTACACCAGGCTAGTCAGCTTCAGAGGCTCCACATCCAATTGCAGTGTTACATTTGCAGCCAAAACATGGAATGGTGCCACCAACTTGAAAATAAGATGGCTAATATCGCAGAATTCTATTGGCATTATCAGCTTACTTACCGGTGTTGTAAATGGAGCGGAATTTCCAGTGGACATAACGGATGATTTCAGAATTAAAGGTAACTTCAAAGACACAGAACAATTTGAAACTCAACTCATACCGAAGACAAATGAAACGTTTCTCAAAGTATTGATATATGATCAGGACAATAATGGAATCATTAGAGAAGAGACATTGAATTATGCTAAAAAGTTGAACACTGCAACACGTAACCTGGCTCAGAGAATGGTGAGAGGACTACCAGTGAACAACAATACTGTCATAAGATCTCTGAAGACGGAACACTGTGAGGGTGACTTGACAATCCGGCTCTGCCCTTGTGTTGAACCTGCGGTTTCTCTCAAACGACAAGGTACAAACCTCACTTGTCAGGGTGGAAGTATTGATGAAATAGCTGAACTCTTGTGGTTTAAGGACAATCAAGTGCTTGTAAGTGGCACAGAGGAGCAAAATGAAAACCGGCGAGAAAGACTCAAGCTTCATCAATCGTCCACGCTAACAAACATCACCGAGACCAACAGATCAATATTCTACACTTGCAAGGTCACGACAGGAAGAAACAAAACAACAAAACGAAATATAATGATACCAGCGTTTAACCTCCCATACAGTGCTAGCACTGAAGAGGGTGTTGGAGAGAACAAGACCAGAAACTCTCAAGAACACATCGCTTACATCATATTCTTTGTGGTATGCGCAGTTTTAGTTACTCTAGTAATCTCCACCTGCGTGGTACTGTGGCTGACAAACAAAAGGAAGCTAGAACAAGAGGAAGCTAGAACACTAGAACAGGCTACAAGCCCAGTTTTTCAAGGAGAGATGCCCCCACTCCCCCCAGATTGCGAGAATCATGAAACACTTCTTCTTTACCAATCATTGGATGATTTACTGCAGTTACTTGACTCAGTAGCATATCCACCTGGTGTGTCGGGAAACAATGGGGCCACTTTGGGAAATAGAGATGAAGCTGAGCCTATATATGATAGACTGGATACTAGGCTGATGACTGTCAATAGAGGTGGTCGTATAGAGGGGATATACCGAATGGGGTATGTTTGAGTATTTCAGAATTCAGCATTTTTTCCTATTTAGATACGGAGAACTCTATAATTTAAGGGTCTCTTCATAAAACCATATCTTAGCATGGTGCTGTTTATATCATTCTCGTAATTTTAATGTGGTTGTGTATTCTGCCACATTGTGTTATTTTTATATAAATAGAAGACATTTCCTTTACCTGCCAAGTCTGCACTGTTTATTATAAAAGTGAATTGGAAAAGAGTTTGGCCGTTATTTCTAAACATTTTAGTTTCGTCCTTTCAACAAGTTTATATAACCTATCTAATATATCGGCTGGTAACAGTGATCACATGATTTCCAAACATTTCTAAACAAAATATTTATTGTTTTGATTATGAATTTCCAGAACATCAGTATTCAATCTTTAAGATAATAGGGTGCTGGGAAAATATCGTTTTCATAAAATCGTGATTAGTCCAATAATTGGTCTCAACAGTTTTGGTAAAAATCTTTAAAGAAATAAACCATGTACACAATAAAGTCTATAATCGAAAATAAATTTTGAGCCAGCCCCTAAAAATCTGATGTAGAATTCAATCATTTAAAAAAACAAACATGCTGCTCTTTACAAAGCCCAACAATAAAATTAATTACGAAATCAGAAATTAAACAATAAGGCCAGTGGTTGTATAATTTATCAGGGTCACGATAACTTGATTACTGAAAATGGCAGGGATTTCATAACATCTTTGCTTGAAATTTAGAAATAAAAATACCGCAGAGACCAAAGCAACAAATTCATTTTTTTCAGGATTCATAACATGAAGACTTTATTTTAACTTGTATGAAAAAAATTAATACCCTTAATTTCATTTCAATCTTAAATATGAAACACATTCAAATATGGAGTCCACAGCAGTAATCAAGCAACAACATGGCCCATATTGTGTTTTGAGATTCTTCAAAGATTCAAATTACCTAATATATCTAATCAGTATAATCATTATCAAATTAAGATCAGATCAATTAAGATTATAATTATTAATTGTTAGTTCTGATAGTGTAAAGAAGACCAGTAGCACTGATGGAGTCTCCCAGTCCGACTGTTTTCAGAGGATGTTTACACACCAGTACAGGTGAAATGTTCAGCATGTAGTCCCCAATCTCCTCACTGAAACAACAAGGTAAACACAGATCATAACAAGTAGTGTGAGAGAGTGTCTAAACTGTAATTTGCAAAACTTCTCGGGAAATCAGGATTTCTAAACTAAACGCATGTTTGTTTGTTCAGTTTTGGGGCAGTAAGAAATGCAGGTTGGATATTTGGAGTAACTTTATCTCCGATTATCTGAGCTAATATATGCAATCAGTAGTAATTTGTAGTGTATAAATTATAATGTACGTCATTTAACTCACGATTGGACGGGTTTGATGTCAGTGCCAAGGTACCGTAATTCGTGGTTTGTTGGAACTATGGTCGGCGTGTCACATGCAAACTTGGCAGCTATGTATGTTCCCATAGCAACAGATACTGCACTGTTCTTCCAGTGACCTGATGATAAATCATTAACTCGAAATCTGCCAACTAACATATTTATATAAAACTAAATTCTCATCTAACCGATAAGTAATACTTTCAAACTGGTTAGGTAATTTGTGACCACCAACCTTTTCTCTCGATAATGACATGATAAGTCAAACAGTGGAAATGAACTCTGGTCAGCAAGCTTTCTCTCCCAGCTTTCTCTAGTACCAGAACCAGAGCTGCTTTCACACTGGAGACATCTTTAACATCTACCCTGTCCCCCCCGAGTGAAACTGACAAGAAATCTAACTCTGCTTCATTCAGCCCAAGAGAGTGTGAGCTGAGAGAAATATACTTTCATATTATTTCTATTTGTGAAATTTTCAATAACGAAAATTCGCTTGATGTTATTTTCCGAGCACAAGCCACGATAGACTTCAGTTTTAATTTGTCACAATTGAAACACATATTACAGAAAGAACTGGGTTAACTTACTGGACTGCAAGCATGTTAAATAAGTCCAGTAGGAACGCTCTATTCGTCATACTGGCTAACTCCAGATGAATTTGTTTGTGTGATAACAATTTCTCTCTAACTGACCTAATCACCTGTGATTAATTGGTAATCCAACATCAAATGATAACAATTATTTCAACTATGATTTAACCTTAGTTTCGAAGACAATGCCAAATTGAAAGAGACTTACAGCGTGTTGTTGGACAGTGGGCTGTGTCTCTAGCATGTGGAAACCTGCTATCACAACAACGTCTACATCAGCTACTGCCCCTGAAAATTATGAAATTTAGTCAGGCTCCTGGATTCGGGGAATATATTTATTATTTCTGATATTTTGACAGCCACATTATATTGCCTGACCGGTAGTTATTTGAGATATAATGAGACATCCAACCGACATTCCAGTTTTCACTGGAATGTCATTGTCGTACCTTCAGTCAAACATGCAATAGCTGACATCTGACTGTTGGCAATGTCCCTTGAGAATATGAATCTGTTTGCTCGCTTCGAAGTGTGACCAGCAAATTCTTCCCCCACTCCATACTGTTCAAAATATTAGCAAAATATTAGTGTCTGAAACAAACATTCGCTTTTCAGTTTTCATGATCTATGATAATGCAATAGCGGGCACTGAATTCAAAAATTCCAATACTAACCTCCATTATAACGTGTAGTTCATCTTGAGACTGTTGACACTGATCCATAACATCAACCTTGTACTCTTTTAGCTGCTTTATCAACTCCGGGCCACCAGGCACAGCTAACTTAATCTACTAAACAGTTAATTTAGTACTTCTTTTTTATGCCAAATAATTTATAAAGTACACCAACGTGGTTGCACAGATCAATCAATATAGATTCTATCAAAGAAATAAATCATTACATTCTAACAGTTGTGAATGAGAAATGTCATAATTCAAATAGTTAACATACCGCAATATTGCTGTAACTCATGGTTCTGGCAATTAGAGCAGCATTTCCACCAATGAAGTAAGTTTTGTCTTCTATTTCATTAATTGCTTTCAGAATTTCAAGCCAGCTATCCTCTTCAATGACTGCTCTCTCGGCTGCAGTCTCTTGTTTGAAGTAGTATTTAAAAACACTAGCCAGATCAGCAGCTGTATTGATAACCAGTTTATCTTGCCCATGAATACTGTCAGAACTGCTGTATCCAAGCTTTTTTAACAATTCTTTACCTGAAACAATTGACATTTGTCTAGAATTATTATATTGAGCCTAGAATCACATAATTGTTAAATGACCATGTACTATGCAAAAGATGTGTGCGCACAGAGAAATGTGACATGTTATAATTGATAAATTTGAGTTCAACTAACCATTCAAAATGACATCCATATTTCCATTGAATCCAATGAAAAATGAGCTGGCTAAAGTTTGGGTTTTATCAACAAACCGGCCATATCTATCTGCCAAAATGGATTCTTTTGACCTCCACACCATGAGATTTTCACACTGCTGCCAAATCTGCTCATTGTAGTCTTTAGTGACATCAAAGTATACAATTGTTGCGATTAACCCCACAAATATGGCTGGTCTGTATCTCATGACTCAAGTGAAGGAAGTTAGATCTTCATGTACTGGTCTTTCAGGTCATCAACACCAGAAAAAACTACCTAAGTCAACAAGTCAGTAAAAATGATTAATAGGATATTATACCAATATGGTTGCACAGTGGCTGCAAATCATTATAGTCAGACTGTTATGCATTCTGAACAGATGAGATTTATTGCTCATTGAACATTTTTGAACATTTAAAATATAATTTGGAACATTACAGTAACGTTATTCAAATCTCAAACAGAAAAAAGTATATTTCAAAGCTTTGCGTTTTGATCATATGATTAATAATCATATAATCATTGATTATGGGTGTATAGTGATTTTGATTGCATAAATTTGATTGGGCAGTGATGGTGAGTGAGAAGATGATGGGAGTGCCAGCCAGTAACTCTGTCAAATGAACAGCCCACTGAGGAGTGGGTGAGCGCAAGCGCGAGAACGGCAGAGAGGGTGGCATAAAACGGAATACACGGCCACAGAAAAGACACAGATACTAAACCGTGCGTGGTAAGTTAGCCAGTGTCTGAGAGCTAGTGTTGCCTGGTAGGAGGCATCCAAAAGAGGTGCCGTGGTGAACTGTGGAGGCAAAGTTCGAATGCAAGGCGAAGCAACTCAAACTGATGATGAAGAGGTAGACTGAACGGGAAGTAAAGAAAAAGGAAAAGGAAGGATCCAGCTGAGGTCTGGCTCATGTCAGGAAGTGATGAAAAGCTCACAGACAAAATCATCCGTGGCTGTCTACTCCGTACGTAGGCAGTGTCCGAGATTTCAGGCATCAGGATACACTGAAACAGTGCAGAGCTGATTACGACCAGGGTCCTCACGGATACCCCGCCTCAGAGGTCAAGCCAATGCCCTGCTTTCGATACTTATGTCTACTGGTGGAACCTTCATATTTTCTCTACTAGCAGTCACTGTAACCCTATCACTCGGAAGGACCCACAGCTCCCACATGGACGCACGGCCGGGAGCCCATGTAGGGATAAAAGTGAACGCAAGCCTTCCATCACATCCATCACAGATTCAAAGCTAGGAGGAAGAAGGGAGGAGAGGAAAAAAGAAGAAAGAATACAAAAATAGAAAACTGAGAAAGGAAACTAGTTATCTGCTTTCAGACTGTCTTTGAAGTTGAGGGTTAGTCTGTAGATCTTGTTAATGGTGCTGGTTGAGAGTTTGATCAAACTTACGTCCTCATCACTGGGAGTATCCTTGCAATCAGACTGCGACATGAACGTGGAGGCAAGATTGAAGCTACCATTACCAACATTGTTGAGTAGTTTTCCACTGAGATTTTGAAATTTGTCCCTAGGACCTCTCCCTAGGGGGCAGAAATGGAGCATATGATTCTCGTCCTCGATGAATAGCTGGTTGGTGTTAAGCTCGCAATAGTTGCAGGTCCTTTCATCAATTGGAGTTTTGTCATATCTCCCCCTTTCAATTCTAAGGTGATGAGAACTGGACCGAATCAATCATGATTTATGATTGTGCTTTGCTAATTCCATCACTTGATTTCATTTATTGTATCATACATTCAGTGGCCAATTCTTCTTTTCCCGGAACACTAAATTCACGTGGGCCTATCAAATAATGGCACAGAGGGTTGTCTCTGTGTTCGTAGTTCTGCATCAGATTGGCAAAGATGCAGTGATCTCCGATAACCAGCAATTCTTATCGGATATCCCTCAAGGATACAAGGATACAAGGATACAAGGATACAAGGATACAAAAGTGATAATTATTTTATTGAATTCACAATAGTTATAATTCTGAAATAATTTAAGGTTACACAATTCTAGTTATTTACAGATGTGTAGGGATAAAATAGAAATGTTTAATATAATACTATTTTTGAGGTCCTATAGCATTATGCATTGGCCAGTATTTGAGTGGAAATCTGGGCTCTTATAGTAGGCTGTAAAATTTTCGTTCACAGAGAGAATTGAATGGATTGCTCTTGCTGTGGCAGTAAATTTTGTAGGGTCTAGTGTTTTATCGGATAGCAAACCGGCTAGGTCAGTAATATTTTTGGGATGGAAGTTAAATTTTTCTCTAATTGAGGAGTAGAGTAAACAGTCAGTTAGAACATGAATTTCGTCCTCAATAGGCTTAAGCCCCTTGCTGAAAAAGCAAAAAGTGCACCATCGATGTTCTCTTGGTACTAGGGGGGTTTCGTAACGGCCCCTCTCAATGTAAAGATTGTGGCAGCTAATACGAAACCTTGTTAAGCTTTTCCGAGCATCGGGGATCTTAACCACTCCTAAGTATGTTTCTGGTTCAAAATCATGTTTAATTTGATTGTAGAATTCTAATTTAGGTGAGGATGCCTTGGCAGATTTCCAGGTATCCACAAATTCTTCCCTCATGTTGTGACTGATTTGGGTAGAGAGCTTGGATTTTGAAGAGGATACTTGTTATAAAGGTCTATTTTCTTGGTATGTAAAAATGGGAATATTTTTTAAAATATTTCAATTTTTACCTAGCAAGAAATTAATGAAAGGCACAATTATTTCATTTAAAAAATGGTTTTAATAGTTTTAACTCTAAACCGTCTAAGTGAAGCCCATGCAACAATTAAAACAATTTATACATGATTAAGATTATTATTTTTCATGAAACAAATTAAAATTGGTGGATTATCATTTAACAGAAATCTCAAAGGTGACCAAGACATCGACAAATGATTAGTAAAGCGTCGTCGGTGTTCAATTCAGTAATTAACAAAATATGTTTTGTTATGCATGATAATACATGCATGAATAATTTGTATCACGTCGTGACCCCACGGTCGTTTCACTACAGGGGAGCCGCGCACTCGTAGGCGGCGGGTCATACAACGTATGACAATGAATTTGCTCTAACCAGAGCCCTTTCGCTTGCAGTAGCGCGCGACCGCCGAAGGCGGCAAAGGATATATTCTACTTGTGAAACAAGCGCGTCAGGCAGTACGCGTATACACGTACATGGCTATGTGAAACAATGAATTATTACATATTTTCCATAACATACATTGTGGAATGTGGAAACAGCATGGCTAGGCTCAAATTCAAATAAAGTGGTTTTGACTAATAAATATATTTGTTACTAATATTTTACACGTACATTTTAATGACCCACGGCCACCTCATATTTCTAAAACGGCCGAAAGTCATTTGTATACCCTTAAGTTTATGCTAATTGTAAAATTTTAATGTGATCTGTTCGACGCGACGCTGGACGCATCGCACGCATTGTCATGTTTAAGCAATTCGACGGAATAAAAATGACAGACTGAGCGCCGCACCGCTCAGTAACAATACAATATGTTCAATGTGTAATAGGTTGATTAAATGAATTGTGAAGCATCGGTGCCGCGCGCGCGCCTTATTGTTGACAGTAGTTTTTATAGTAGTAGGTTATAACTTGGAGGACTTCGATCGCCGCTTCGACGCGCCGCGCGAACTAGCATTCTTGCTTCGCATCGAAGGGAGGGAATAATTACTTTTTCTACAACCAAAATTTGGTTGTAAATCCAATATGGACGATTTGCTGCGCCGCGCGCCGATTTACTTGGCATATCACTGTTGCATCGTTTTAAATTAGATAAATTACATCCAATTTATTATAATTAGTATGTAAAATATAGTTAAATGCTAGTATCAAATATTCATATAAATTTAAAGAAAAATTTTTGGGTTTGATTTGTTAAACTTTAGCTAAGAATGAGTTTAAACATGCGTATTTGTAACTTAATTTTACAACCGTGGTGGATATCGTCGACATTATTTCGCGTTGGATATTACAAAATTGTCTTGGTACCTATAGGGTAGCAACAAATTTAAATTCCTATTTATTTATGTTGTATGCAAGTTGATACATTTTTGTTGACTGGAGTAGTTTTCAAATAATTATTTTAATATAATAAAGTAGTAAAAATAGTGATTAAGACCATTTTAATGAAAATCGTTTTAAAAAGGAATTGAACAATTGCTATATTAGGCCTACTAGTTGAATTAATTTACTAGGTTGTGGGTCCTTGATCGGATAGGACAGAAATAGTTCCATTTTGATGTTGTTTTTCACGCTTGCTCTAGAGATCCATGCTTGCTTTCTTAGCTCGGTTTTTCGTTCTTATGCTGTTTTTATGCCAGATGTTTGTAATCGCAAAGAGAGATTTTACTTTTTCTAGCTGGATAACTGTCGGTCAGTCGAATGTAAAGTCTAGTAATATTTACAACTTTCTTTCTAGTTTATATATGTTTACTTTCAATTAAGATAAATTCACATTCTCAACTGTAGGGGAAACATTCTGTCGAAGGACTGTTTGCCACTTTTAACAGACTAATCACAATTCTAACGGCCCTGTTCTGTACATTTTTTTCGTTATTCTGTAGATTTTGACTCTGTACAGCAGCAGTTAGCAAAAAGGTGAGAACCGATTTGATTCGAATACATGGTTTGATACAATAATCGATCAAAAATTTGCTATAACTTTATAGTAACCCGCAGTTTTTTCTTGTTATTATCCTGCTGAAATCTTCTCTAGATTTTATTGACTTTGTCCATGATCTTCTTCTCCGTCAGTATTACCACTGGCTCTGCTTTGATAAGGTACTAAACAGAAATTGTAAATCCTCAGCACAATCAATTGTGTAACTTTGACTTAAATAATTTCCGAAACTATGCTCCAAACTCTTTGATCGTTATGACCTGCTTTGTATTTTGTCTCCACCTTTGTAACCTTACATTATATTTAGAACTTAACATTTGGATGTCAATATTCAACAGATCACCTGATATTAATTCTTCTGCTTAATTTAAAATACTTACTAATGTTACTAATTTCTCGATTAACATTTCATCTCGCGTACAATCCTATCAAGTCAATTCGCTGTCTGAGCAAAAAATGAGCGAGGAACGCAAGCTCTGTTGAAAAAATTAATAATAATGAAGACGTTGTGTTGTTTTTGATGGCTAATTATATTTATAAGCATAACAGGACATAACACCTCCTAACTCGACTTGGACCTGAGTGTGTATTATTTTCGTTTAAAACTATCGAATTAAACTTAATCTTAGATAGCACTAGTACGGCAAAGATTAGAATCTGGTATGGTTTGAAGTACATGATTATCCTTATAAAATCTATGACTAAAAGTTCCCACATAAATGCATGATAATGATACTAAGGTTAAAACGAATTAAATTGTCTATAATTCACACACAATGAAGAATGAAGATGTTTAACAGATATATTATGCAATACTTATCCATAACAACCGCATCATTGATATGTTTCAGTAATTCCCTATAACAGGCCACTATATCTTACTATGTAGTTTGCATATCTGAAATGCAACCTTGAAGCGCTGCTGTGCTGCACTTCAAATAGTCATGGCAACGATTGGTTTGGTTGAATATTGAAAAACTTGACTGGATTGGAGGAGAAAATTCCGTGTTAAGCGTTAGTCTGTGTTACTCAAGTAGCAGTTTGTAGTGGAGTGTGTCCACAATGTGTCCACATCAGCTCATTCCAAACCAAAATCATCTAGAACCCCAATTTGCATCGCAATTCCCAGTCCTGCAGGGCGAAATTTCTTAATAATTTCCCTCAGGTGCCAATTTTGAATTTGGTATCTTTTTATCTCGGCTTCTGAATGTCTTAAAGAATTGTATTTTAATTTAAAATAACTGCAATAGTCTCGATTTTATACAAGTCATGAAGCAATATATTAAGGTCTCAAGTGCTAAGGTTTTAAGATATTCACGAATAACAGGTTTTAGGCTCATCGCAGCCCAAATTACGGGACATCTCGAGCTAGGAAGGTCGTAGAAACTTCTCCGATGTTGGAAAATTTCCGCAAAGACCATATTTAAATAAGACTTAAAATCATGATATGCCTTAATGCTTATTTGTAGAGATATTGCGATTGGCAGAAATCGGTTATTTTAGCTACACGCAGTATTTTTTATCATAGTTTATACTGTTAGCGAGACATCTCAAACCAGTGTTGAACGTGGAGTAAAACTTCTGATTCACCTTGTCTCGTCACAGAACCTTGTGCCTCATATTTTAAGCTCAGGTTATGTGCCCCAGGACCTCACACCTGCTTATCGACCATGAGCCGCAAATTGCAATAACATTATAGCATCATTCGTACTCTACTTCGGCTAAAATTTGCTCTTTCATAGCATTATCAATCAGGTAATTGACTTCTAAATCATCTGCCTGCCCATCCTTCTCTTTTAAGATTAATTATTAACTCAAGTTCAATAATTTCGCTTCTGTTCACTGTAAGTGTATGTGCATTGTGCAATGAGGGACTACCACTTTCTAGTAGTACTATTAGCTAGTAGCTACTTCAGCAAGCGAGAATGTAAGTTTTCAAAGCACCTGAAATCTGAATGCCTTGCGCCACACTTTCAGCCATCTAGTCCCAAATTAAAGTATCGGCCCTTAGAGCACTGTATAATCGCTCTTTTACCTAGATTATTTTGGTTTGAAATGACCTAATGAAATTTTGAACATGATCCCATGAATTGCAAACTCGACTACACTCTGTGACTCTATAAAATCGCAGAGTGTATATTTTGATACACTGACTGTTATATCTCTGCGTTAATTGCTTGACGGGGTTTTTAGTATACTAATACATTGTTGTTCAATACACCGCAGTGACCGCGTGTGTTAGACTGGAATGTTTATTAGACTTCCTATCACCTAGACATACTTTTTGAGAAGTCACGTGGGCGGGGCGCCGATATCACGTGACATAACTATGAGGGGACTGCACAAAATCGCGCTCCTTATATGGTTTAAATACCCGTTACACACTACACTGGTTGACATCCTTAATTTATACGCTACACGTACTGTATCGTATTGATAATTCACATATTAACTTACCTTGTTTACTTTAGTGTGCTTCATAGAATCTTCCATCATCCGTCATCGGAGTCACTGACCACCCGGACACCGAGGTTGCTGCCTTAATTCCGCTCAATCCAGTAACAAGTTTCCATTTCTACAGCTGTGCCACTGGGGGCTCGTCCGGGAATTATTTCTCGATTGTTGTAAGCATTTCTTTAAAGTGCAGGGGATTTTCGATAGTATGCATGTTTGGTACGGTGGGGCTGCAAACGAATTGTCGTAGCGCGTTTGGTTGCGCTGACTGCTAAATATTATACATTTCTTCAGAGTGTAGTAGGAATAAATGCCTTTTGTAGTGTAGTAGGAATAAATGCCTTGGGAATAAATGCCTTTTGGCCATTTCGGAGTGTCTCGGAGAACTGGATGTTGACATCATTTGGGCACTTGCCGTGCAGCACTTTCCACATGTGGATGATGGTATATCTTTCTCCCCTCCGTTGCAATAATATCAAATTTAAGGCCTTCTCTGCCATTAGTTTAGATGCTGCAGGCCATATTCTATTCTCGTTGTGAACGTGCGCTGAATAGTGAATACCTTCCAGTTGTTGGACGTAGGCACTCGTGATGAGAGATTAGTAAAGGGTCAGCATAGTGACTCAGTTCATCGTTTTAAACGAACTCGGAACCCAGGCAGAAACTTTACGAGCACGTTCGGCTATAATAATGGTAAGGGTGGTAACGTGGGGACTCTAAGATATGTCAGCTGAAACCATCTGCATCACCCGTACCCCTCGGGAGGGTTAAGGGTATAACGTGTTGTCATCTGAGACTTGGGTTAGGATGGCAAATGGGTGGTCTAGCAAGGTGATTTGAGGACAATGTTTATGGACAAGTAGCTCCAATTTATCCTCACGAAGTGCCATGTTGTTTCATTTTGCCCACTCAACGACACAGTTGAGATCATGCTGTAATATCTCAGCATCTGCTAGACTATAGATGTGCTGTAGAATTTATTTTCTCTAATTAATTTCTAAAATTGTGATTTAGTGTTCGTCTCCTTAAATAAATATATGTTTATGTCTTATCAATAAAACATCTTTTCTATATAGGATGGTTACAAAAACTGCATTCTACACAGAGGAAAACAAGTTGACTTGCCTATGCTTCGGCTATATGTCAAATGACCTAGATGTACAGTTCAGAGAGAATGCTAGACTGGGAGTTAAAGTTATACTCCCTTCTCTCACAAAAAAGTATCAGCTGCTGCTGCACGCTACGATCACTCATTTGCTGTGAGAGCTGGAAGAATCTGGAATGTTCTCCCCAAAATTGTCAATACTCAAAGGACTTTGACAAGCTTCAAGACATCTCTTGGAAACTTCCTAGACACCGTTCCAGACAAGCCCCCTACTCCTGGATACAGTGCAGAAAACTCTAACTCGATAATAGACTGGTACAGTCAAGGAGGTGGTCCGCAAATTGCGTGAAGATGCCCTGCACTTCTAAACCTCTCAATAGGCTTAACCAATAGGTAGGTTCACATGATAATAATTACTTTTCAAGTTCAGACGATCGTACAATCACGGTAGAATAGTACAGAGAATACATTGTATACTTGTTAGTTTTTATGTTTTTATCATGTTCTATAAGTCAGTTTCTTTAATCTACGATCTGCTCTGTAAAAATTGCTTACAGCAATAATATATATTGTAGATAGCTGCTAATATTTAAGCTAATATATTTGCTGAAATTATCATAAACAATTTTCCAGGGACAAACGAAAATCAACAGTTCGTGTCATGGCAGAGAATATTTCCTGATTAATTTTGCTGTGAGTTACTAATTTATAATGCGTTACCTGCCGTCTTATTACTAGGATCTGATGATCACAATTGAAAACGTCTGATATGGGAATTGATATGATAAGAATTTTGAAAATTTAAATTAAATGCATTTCAGTGATAATTTATATTAAACAAAAATTGCGGTGGTTCTTGTAATTTTGATCTTTAATCCAATAGGTTAATAACTTCTTTTTCAGTTCACAGTTGGAATATGAGCAGACTACATGTGCCTGATAATCCTGATTCCTACATCCGTAACTTCAAGGAGGTTTCAAATGGGATCGGAGCAACGTGTACACTGTACGTCTGTGTGGCAATGAAAATGTGGCAATTGTATAATTAAAAATTACTATTCGTAAAAACAAAAAGTTATTTATAGACAACAAGATTTTGTTCAAAATTTAAAACAAACTTTTGGGGATTCAATAGAATAGAAATTAAATGGTTTTGTCAATTTTTAGACCTTTTATTTATTTCACACAGTGTATGATAATTTTAACAATTTTTAAATCTGCACTTTCTGGCTGTATTATTTCATGGATTTGATCGTAATATAATTATATTTTGTATAATATAACTGTAAATAAAGCAGGTATTTGGAAGAGATGATAATATGCTTTTAAGTGTTTATTATATTTTACTGCATTAAGATTGTTCCATATACAACTGCTTTTTACCGAGTGGAGTTATACCCAGATTTTGATTTTGATTGCTTAAATTCTTTAAACTTTTTTACGTTCTAGTTAATAGGTTATTATTATTGTGAATTTTGCTTGAAAGTTTGTAATTCTGAAATGTTGTATAAGCACTTAATTTATTAACGAAGAATTCAAATCTAACATAGCGTGTTTTCCTTCGTGTCTAAATGCAATATGTGCAATGATTCAATTCGACAGGACTGCACTCCACTCCATCTAATACCCTTTTGATCCGCAAGGTGAACTTAAAATAACAGCTTTCCTTAAATGGACGACTACGTGACCTTCATTAAAATGTTGTCTAGATGGAAGGAGGATCGAGAAATTTTCAATTTTAACGCTCCCAGCTGGCCATGCGCGGCTCTTTTACACGTGCTAGATGACCATTTTGTGTAAAGAAAGTACAAATCGTCATCAATTTGAAAAGACGCGCATCACAATGCGCGTGATGAGAGTATTTATCTCAATCCGTCGACGATCGTTGCTCTGCTTCGCAGAGCAACGATCTCGACGGATTGACATCGTCAATCAAGTTATAACATGCAATTGCAATCGATTTGTGATAAAAGGTCCCACCTACACTTGTAGCGCGATGCACTACTGGGTTGCGCGCGCATCAAATAATGCTTCTCGCATCAAATAATGCTTCTCGCAACCTTCGGTAGATCGGCGAGATGCACCACTGTGCCTCACCGAGCTGCGAAGGATTGACATCGTAAATCAACACCTACACTCATGCATGGTGTATGCACGCTAATATAATTTTTAGAAACTTGCATAACTAGCTCTCAGCTCTGCCTAGCCAGGAGTAATTAATAGTATTTTTATATAGTCACATCAAAAGTATTCATGGTAGCTTTCATTAAATTTTCTTTTATTGCCATGTTTTACAATTTTAGATAAAACCCCGAATTTGCTTGTCATACGTTGTGTGATCCGCCGCGCACGAGTGAAACGACCGTGGGGGTCACGACGTGATACAAGAATTTGCTTTATCTAGAGCCCGTTTGCAGTGGTACTCAAGAAATTAACAACATATTTCAAGAAAACAACAAATTTTTATTTAAATCAATTATAGCAACAATTTGAAAAACTTTAAAGTTCTTCTATTACTACGGGTATGGTGTCTTGAGTTATTGACTTGTTAAGTAGATTAAGATTAGTAAACCTGCACTTGCATTGTATTTATAAAAACTAGAAATTAGGCTTCACGGTAAAATGGAGAAGCAGGCTGATCTTGGAGAGAGCAGACCGTAAAGTTTACGCACCCACCAGGGCTACCTATCTACTTGACCATTGTTAATGATCTGGCCCGGCGCGCGCTACTTCGTAGCTCGTGCCGTCGGGCCATTTCGAGAAGAAAGCGGCGCGCGCTACTTCGAAGAAATTTAGACGAGTAACATCCGTCAACCTATCTACCCCAGTTGTTCTTTTTGGTTTATCAGCTTGTATTGTTATATTTATGGACCCCAAGTCACCACACTAAGAAGGAGTATGTTAAAAAATAATAAGTTAAGTTAATATCATCATCAGTGGCGTAACGAAAGGCACTGCTGACCCCGCTGTGCAGGGGGGCACCGTCTTAGGGGGGCGCCAAATCGTCGTTTGAATGTGGGACAATTTCGAAAACTTAACTAAAGTACTAGCAAAACTGCGCGTTTTGCTTTAGATACACACTTTTTTAGAGATTTTACCGGCGTATTCTTTCAAATCACCTAATTTGTTCAATTTTAGGGAGGGGCACCAAAAGGGGAGGGGGCGCCAACAGGGGGCGCTTTTTTTCGGCAGGGGGGCGCCAACAGGCAACGTTACGCCACTGATCATCATATCAGTTTAAAACAGTAAAAGTTAAGTTGAGGATTGAATTTCCTAGTTAATTTAATGGTTCAAACGTTTGGGAATATAATAATGTTGGTATTTGTATCTGCTGCAGCAATAATATCGATATGTCATTTGTCTAGAAAATTTTCGCCACTTCAATAGATATTGGGTCGGCAATTTGGTGAGTGAGTGATGAACTGGTTTGGTCTGTGACTGAGTGAGGGGCGATGTGAAAGTTGTGGTAAGTCCAGGTGTTATTATTGTTGATGGATTGGGATCCCAGGATGATACTTTTACAGCGTAATTTAACCAAAGATACAGAAGTAGTGAGGATTTCCCCATTCTCATTTAGAATCCGTTTATGTATGCTATTCCACAATTTGGAGGCTATATAAAGAAACGTGTTGGTTTTTCTTGGGAGGATTATGACATTGATTGTATCACGTTTTGATGAGTCTATAGTACAATACAACGAGTATGGAGTGCGAAATTTCATAATTCGAAATATCTCAGATATACTGTGGTATTTGTACAAGTTTTGAACAGTAAGCAATTTTAGTCGATTAAAAATGGGCTTGGTGTGCTCTTTTTCAAAAAAAGCAGCTCCTAACCTCTGTTTTGTATAAACTATAAGGTCTGGCTCGTGCACAAGTGGCATGTTTGTCGAGGTATGCATTTAGGTCTCCAAAAAGGATTCTTATACAACGTTTCTGAGTTATGAACAGCTTATCGAGCCCCAAACACTTATTCCGTAAGCAAGATGTGATTCCAATAATGCAGAGTATATTTTTTGGTAGTGTTCCCCTGGAACTGAATGTTTAATCCTGTTAAGTGCTCCTGTAGTGGATCTAATTTTTTTTCTTAGATATTCTATATGTGGGCCCCAGCTAAGTTTTTCATCAATTACTACACCAAGAAATTTGGTGTTGCTAACCTTGACAATTTTGTGTACATTTATAAATATTCCTTGTGATTTGTCATATTCATTGGCATACGGTCTAACCCTGGCGTAGGTTTCATCAGATTCGTATCAGTTAAACAAAAATTCAGTTAAACAAAAATTCAATTTTATGCCATTTATTACAGAGTAAACAAGTTTACAATAAATCAATTTGATATTTAAAGGAATCCTAATTCAATGTGTAGTATGGTTGTCACTCTTTAAATAGATTAGATATAGGTTGACGGGGCAAAGGGGTGTGCGTGCTGTTCGCTATTGCTCACACCAAACAGCAACCTAGTAAATGTTTTGTATGGACACCGGTCTCCATCACGATACAAAATTAGGATTGTAGAATTTATTGTATAACTTTTAGTGCAGTGGAGGAAGCGGTGTGGTGCATTAATAGAGTGACAGCCTACTGATTTAGAGTTGTTTTTAACTGAGCATAATGGGTATATTTTTGGACCTAAAGGCTTTACTATGGCAACTTTAAAATTGGTTCTTTTAATCATTTATTAAATATCACTTAAAAAATATATAAATCTGGAATCTGTTCACACTGTGAACCAGTCGTATAAAAAAACCTCTTAAATCAAATATTTAAAACGTCTCAATAATGGAATGCAGGTAGAAAATGTATGTAGCAGCATTTAGACATATTTATATGTAAGAGATTACTTCTCATGAATTTGCATACGAAATCAAGAACTTTATTGGCCTTCAAGTATGTTGATTCTTTGGACGGTCCTGAAGTATCCAACCTATCAATTATTTGAGCATTGTGCCTAGTGTATCGGGTGCCCTCTGGACGGCATAGGACTATATAATAAGTAGGGAGCGAAACTGGAATTATGCGATTCACTATTTTATAGAAGGTCATAAGATTGTTAAATAAATAAACTAACAAGTTTATGAGGTGATCAACCAATTAATAAATCCCACAAGATGACTAAATCCCACAGCTGTTGTCGGGTTGATCACATGATTGTCACCAGACTCTTGAATGAGTTAGGGCCTTGAAATTTTGGGAATCAAATAGGTTTCTAATTCAGAACATGCATAAATTTCAAACTGTAAACTGTGCTTAGCAGCAGCTCCATATATTCCACTAGAATTCTGGAAGAAAAATGAATGAGCTAAATAAACAGGTTCTTGGTGAAGTTTTGACTTGAAATTTTTAACAAAATTTCAGAGCATCATAACACTTGTTAAAGTCTAAACAAAAGTAAATATTTTGGGGATACTCTGTACCTGAATGTTCAGTATTCTAAACTGCAACTGTAGGACTCCTTATGACCCACGGCAACATTCTAGTTAAATTATATAACAGCCAACATTTCCAATCAGATACACGTCAGTTATTAAATTTATAAGAGAGCTCATTTGGACTTATAAAACGGAATTATAATACAATTCCATTCTATAAGTCTCCAGTTGGGTTTGAGATGTTTTGTACTTTTATTGTCATTTCGTTTTTAGCCTATTAATATTATGGATGATTTCAAATAGAACTTATTTGAATTCAAATTTTCCATATTTTAAATTTGTTACACACCGTACTAGCTTGTTTTTAAATGGTTCTACCTCTAATAGTTAATAGTATATCATGCTGTTGTATTGATTGCAATGATGTTTTTAAAGGTCTTGAAAATAGAAATTGTAAACTTTTATTAATTGACTATTGTAACAAATTATAACGATATCCTTAGCCAGTTACAATGATAGGAAGTTGAAGTGGTGAATGTCAAAACCTTTGGGCAACATGTTTATAAGCTTTCGCAAGAAAAAGAAGAAGAGTGTAGCTGAGGTAGCTCCCCCTCCCACTCTTAACAGTGCTGACCGTCCTCCTCCATACCCAGGTTACATTTCAGAAACTTCTGTGAATCCATGCGCAATATTTGCACTCGATAATAGGGTGTTCTCGCTGTACAGACCTTTACATTTCAGTACTGTTATATATATCTTAAAGAAGGGTAAAGAAGTGTAGCCTTCTTTTAGATATATAACATTTGTGGTGCAAGTGTCACTTCATTATATGTATAATAGACCTGCTGTCATAATATATGAACTTCCTCTTATTAACAGATGTCAATTTCAGCAAGAGTTGGATTGGATGGACAACACACCTCCCCAAATGATTTAGACGAGGCTAGTTCAGCCGGGAGCAGCATGATAAGTCTCAATCCTGCTGATATAACTAACTCTCCCAAATTAAGAGCTGTAAAACTCTCCCGTAATCAAGATGGTACGTTCTTTAAAGTGTCCCATCCTGGTCAATACGAAAAGTGATGCAGTTAACTATGATTACTCAGTAACAGAACATTTATAATTATATCAATTGATCACCCGAAGATTGGCATCACAATTGAACTTGATTACAATTAACATTCATTTAAACTCATTTAAATTTGTATAATACTATGGTTACCAAAACGTTTTTATTTAATTTCTAATTCTTCGCTAATTTAAGGTGTGCTATAAAAATCAAGAAATGTGGAGCCTGATAACACATACCATAAGTAAAATTTATTTCTTAAACTCAATCTCACACAAATAACTTATTTTCAGGAAAGTTTGGTATTAGTTTACTAAGAGGTGGTGACAAGCATTTTGTGGAGGGCCCCGGCTTGTACCCCCAAGATCGACTTATTGAGGTCAACGGGGAAAATGTGGAGGGTGCAACAAATGATAGGATCTACGAGCTGTTCGAGGTAAGTGACCGTCAGTATTATGATCAAGTTTCATCTGTTATTCTGTTCTAACTAATAGTATTTCGACACTTTTTTTACATTCTTCATGTAACAGTGTTGACAGTATTTGAAAAGTTATGTATCTAAAATGAAGGCTTTACAAGCTTCAGCATATTTTATTTATAGCATTGTTCTCTTCACATCTAGTACAAATAATGTGGTTTCTCATTCACTTTCTCTTCATAGTGCAAAATGTCAACAGTATAAACGATTATTACGTAATATATAGATTATAGAGTTCTAGTTCCGAAATTGATCAGTTAGTTTGTAGGACTTATTCCCGGAAAAATTTCGATTTTCTTAGAGTTATGGGAGTTCGAAGTTGTACAATAGTGAGTTGCTTCTACCCACTAAAATTGAAATAATATACAGCAATACACACAGCTACTATCACGTGACTATAATTTCAGCTGGGAGGATCGGAGTTGACACTAGTGGTACAAGGTCTCCCAGAGATGGCTGAAATCAACTCGCGGATCACGCCGGAGCAGCGCGACTCCATCATGTCCAACAGCACCATGTCTCTCTCTTCAGTCAGTAGCTTTAGGGTTTGTGAATGATGTGACAAGTGAAGCATCTTTTGTTTTTACCACCGCTTTGGAATGTAATCACGTGCCTACTACATAGCTACGGCTGATGTATACTTATATAGTGGTATAGTATTGTTTGATAGGCTGTCACGTTCCAGCATGCTAGCTTGATGATACATTTCTCATTGCCTTGTAGGGCGTTGCGTGCATTTCATGCCTTGTTTTTAGGAAAGCTGATTACTTTGTGCTAAAATGGAGTCGAATAGCTTGTAATTTAATATATCAGAATTACAAAGTTAACTGTAGCGTTGCTGGAACTGAAAACCTTTCTATATTTTAAGTTATTAACGTCTAGACAAACTATGTAAGTGATCCGTCAAATTGCTTGTTTTTAGCTCGTAACAAATACTACATCTCATGGAACATAATATTAGTTACAATATTGTACATAGTGTTAAATAGAAGAAACACTGCGTTTTTATACAGCACAAAAAACACGCAGTAAGAAAGAATTAGTTACAGATCACTATTATCAAGTGTTTAGTATGAGAATTGTATTACAATACAATAGTATGAGAAGGTAACACTGTCACGTCACCAGAGCGAGATGCAGGAGGAACCATGGCAACATTCCAGAAGAGTGTGGTATGTGCACGCTGACGGTATCCAAGCCGGCACCATCCTCCCCTCCACTGCAGTAACCAACACCTCCAGCAGTACTGTGCTGCTCAGACTGGATAATGGTCAGAGGATGATCGAGGTTGACGAATACGATACTGAACCGGTCAGTGCACACTATTTGTTGGAATGTGGTGACGGTGATTTTATCTGTTTGGAATATTTCTCGTTACGGCGAGCAGTGATCGACCGAGGGCAGGATTTGCGACCGAGGTCGAGGAAGGCATATTGTAATTTAACCGAGGCCGAGGAGAACCGAGGTTTTATTTTTTCAACCGAGGCTGAGGACTCGGACTCTGTCGATCACTGACGGCGAGACACAAGCTTTAATGTTGGGTTCATCAGTTGGTGGTCATTCCAACACACGTCCTAATCTTTCAGGCGAACCCTCCGAAATATGACAGAGCAGAGAACCTAGCCTCTCTACTCCACTTAAACGAGAGTTGTGTTCTTCACACCCTACGGCAGAGGTTTGGGAGCAACCTCATCCACACCCAAGCAGCCAACATCCTTCTGCTCGTCAACCCTTCCAGGAAACTCAGTGTCTACAATACAAAGGTAAAGTCACTTTATTGCATGTCGAGACTGTCACGTGTACATCTGTTTTTGTCAAGGTAAAATTGGTTGAGTTGTCAAATGTACGGGCCCGTTAACTTTGTGTCGTGCTTGTTGAGGCTTATATAGATACTTTACTAGGGAGTAAGAAGCCCTTTATAAAAAGGGCTGCTTACTCTTCAGTTTATGCATCTATTAGTATTATAAATATCAGATCGTCAAAGTCGATCGAAGTCTTCAACTGATAAACGCTAAACAGAGTAAACACAATGTAATAAGATAAATCTAGCGACATTTCAAATTGGAACACTGTCTATACTGGAGCATATTATTTGAAATATTATCTTATTGTGTCCCCACCGTGCAACCTTACACCTTCATCTGCACAGCTGATTAATCTGCTGTTTTTCATGAGTGTGGCAAAAATGTTATTAGCTTATACTAATATGTAATATAATATATTACGCCGTAGTAACTCCGATTACACCATCTGAAATTATGTAACAAACTAAAGAAAATCTGAACGTGTTGATGTAATAGTGCTGTGTGAGATAACAAACTAACTAACTGACTGGCTATAAGCACACATAGTTCTGCTTACACGCCCGGTATTTCAACTCCTTGAAAGAGAAGTTTGTGTAATCACTAATTATTAAGCTCCCCAATTTGTGCAAGGCTACACATGCTCAGTTGAAACTGTAAGGCAAACCGCATACAACTTGGTGCTAATGTAATTGTTAGTGTGTGTGTGTACGCTGTTTATTTGTAAAAACGGAACCTTACTGACCGCGGTATAATTCAATATAGTAGTCCAATAGCTAAATATTAAAACAGAGAGAAGGTGAACGCTTTTGATCAAGCGATTGGTTCAAAGCTCCTAATTAAACGACCGAACGCCTTCATAAAATTACTATTATAACTCATACTGGATTACTGGTCACTACGTGAAGTTCGTGTACTTTGCACGTGTTATTGTACTTTGCACGTGTTATTGCCCTTCTCTCTCATCCGCCTTTTATCTGATAATAAGAAGCGTATTGCTAACTTTCAACACCTTCCCGCCCTATTTTTAGACCCTTAGAAATTAGAATCTATAATAATTCTCTCCAAAACTTCTGTCTCAGGATTTAACTCCTGTTTATACAACACGTGCCAACCATTTTACAGGTTCATCCTGACACGTGTCAAAACAAACTCTAAATCTAATCACCTCCCCACTAGTATTAATACCCTCCTCTGCAGGTGATGTCAATGTTCCGGAACATGCACTACAACAAGATGCCGCCCCACCTCTACAAGACGGCTAAACAGGCCCACCTCAAGATGTTGGCTACCCACACTGAGCAGAGTATCGTGTTGTGTGGCCCCACTGGTAGCGGCAAATCCACCGCCCTTCACTACATCGTCCACTATTACGCTCAGGTAGGAGAGCCTTCACTACATCGTCCACTATTACGCTCAGGTAGGAGAGCCTTCACTACATCGTCCACTATTACGCTCAGGTAGGAGAGCCTTCACTACATCGTCCACTATTACGCTCAGGTAGGAGAGCCTTCACTACATCGTCCACTATTACGCTCAGGTAGGAGAGCCTTCACTACATCGTCCACTATTACGCTCAGGTAGGAGAGCCTTCACTACATCGTCCACTATTACGCTCAGGTAGGAGAGCCTTCACTACATCGTCCACTATTACGCTCAGGTAGGAGAGCCTTCACTACATCGTCCACTATTACGCTCAGGTAGGAGAGCCTTCACTACATCGTCCACTATTACGCTCAGGTAGGAGAGCCTTCACTACATCGTCCACTATTACGCTCAGGTAGGAGAGCCTTCACTACATCGTCCACTATTACGCTCAGGTAGGAGAGCCTTCACTACATCGTCCACTATTACGCTCAGGTAGGAGAGCCTTCACTACATCGTCCACTATTACGCTCAGGTAGGAGAGCCTTCACTACATCGTCCACTATTACGCTCAGGTAGGAGAGCCTTCACTACATCGTCCACTATTACGCTCAGGTAGGAGAGCCTTCACTACATCGTCCACTATTACGCTCAGGTAGGAGAGCCTTCACTACATCGTCCACTATTACGCTCAGGTAGGAGAGCCTTCACTACATCGTCCACTATTACGCTCAGGTAGGAGAGCCTTCACTACATCGTCCACTATTACGCTCAGGTAGGAGAGCCTTCACTACATCGTCCACTATTACGCTCAGGTAGGAGAGCCTTCACTACATCGTCCACTATTACGCTCAGGTAGGAGAGCCTTCTTTTTATTTGTGAAGTGTACTGTGAAGTGTACTGTAAACATAGTACTATAACAAATCACCTCCATATCAGAGAACTCTGTGAAGGGCACACTGTTGTTTGTTCTACTGTTTGTACGGTTTCTTCTCTTATTAGTGCTGCTGATAATAATATAACATCCCTAATCTCCTCTCAGGTTCACTGTAACCCAAAAGGCGGGTTACCCTCGGAGAAGTTCACAGCAGCCCTGGCGCTCCTGGACTCCTTTGGTTGTTGTCTGAGCGAGAGTAACACACATAGTACCCGCTTTACCAGTCTTATAACTCTCAACTTTACCGCTCAGGGCACTCTGACGGGCGCACAAACTTACGTGAGTTACCATGGTTACCGTGAGTACTTTGTGTGGTTAGGGATTTGGCGCTGCACACTTTGTTTGCGTCCGGTAGTTGTGTGCGAAACAGGGTGTTAATTATAGTAGGGTAGTAAGCTGCGTTCTACCAGAATAGCTCTATGAAACTTTACCGTACAGAAGTGACTACTGTGCAGTGTGCGTATATTTTACCTTACAGAAGTAATCAGTGAGTATTAAAAATGTTCAGGGGGGGGGGGGGGGGGAGGGGGTAATCAGTAAATATTACAAATGTTGGGGGGGGGTAATCAGTGAGTATTACAAATGTTGGGGGGGGGGGAGGGGGTAATCAGTGAGTATTACAAATGTTGGGGGGAGGGGGTAATCAGTGAGTATTACAAATGTTGGGGGGGGAGGGGGTAATCAGTGAGTATTACAAATGTTGGGGGGGGGGGGGGTAATCAGTCAGCATTACAAATGTTGGGAGGGGGGGGGGGGGAGGGGGTAATCAGTGAGTATTACAAATGTTGGGGGGGGAGGGGGTAATCAGTGAGTATTACAAATGTTGGGGGGGGGGGGGGGGGGTAATCAGTGAGCATTACAAATGTTGGGAGGGGGGGGGAGGTGGTAATCAGTGAGCATTACTAATGTTGGGGGGTAATCAGTGAGCATTACAAATGTTTGGGGGGGGGGGAGGGGGTAATCAGTGAGTATTACAAATGTTGGGGGGGGGGGGGGGAGGGGGTAATCAGTGAGTATTACAAATGTTGGGGGGGGTAATCAGTGAGCATTACAAATGTTGGGAGGGGAGGGGAGGGGGTAATCAGTGAGTATTACAAATGTTGGGAGGGGGGGAGGGGGTAATCAGTGAGTATTACAAATGTTGGGGGGGGGGGTAATCAGTGAGCATTACAAATGTTGGGAGGGGGGGGGGAGGGGGTAATCAGTGAGCATTACTAATGTTGGGGGGTAATCAGTGAGCATTACAAATGTTTGGGGGGGGGGGTAATCAGTGAGTATTACAAATGTTGGGGGGGGGGGTAATCAGTGAGTATTACAAATGTTGGGGGGGGGGGTAATCAGTGAGCATTACAAATGTTGGGAGGGGGGGGAGGGGGTAATCAGTGAGTATTACAAATGTTGGGAGGGGGGGAGGGGGTAATCAGTGAGTATTACAAATGTTGGGGGGGGGGGGGGGGGGTAATCAGTGAGCATTACAAATGTTGGGAGGGGGGGGGAGGGGGTAATCAGTGAGCATTACAAATGTTTGGGGGGGGGGGGGGAGTAATCAGTGAGTATTACAAATGTTGGGAGGGGGGGGGGGCGGGGGTAATCAGTGAGCATTACAAATGTTTGGGGGGGGGGGGGGTAATCAGTCAGCATTACAAATGTTGGATCATTGTTATCGGTTACGTGACACAACCCAATAATGCTGATTGACCGACCTATAATAATAATAACATGTGCCCGAGTCCTGGTAATGTAGGTTCTCTCTGGCAGGTCTCTCAGTGTACCCCCCAATCCTCCTACACGCTGTTATTATTACAACACGGTCTTGTGGGGTTTCCCCGGTACTGATGTTCTGTATATATTTGGCAATATACAAGGGGGAGGGGGAGGGCATTTGATATATCCTGTAGAGGCGTATCTGGATGAACATATGCCTCGTTTGAGGCCACATTTCATACCTTAAAACTCAAAACTGAGAGAAATCCTGTTCCAAAAAGTTTGATATGATCATCAGCTACACTCACAAGAATTTTTGAAGCGATATCTGATGACCTGGCCGAGTGGTAAAATGTACAACTTTGGTTGTAGGCAAAAATCCCAATTTTTCTTTTTTTACCTTGTTCGGTCTGTAACTTGGTCATTTATTGTTCGATTATATAATACTTTAAAGGGTTGTCTTGTACGGAGTGTAAGTAATGTTCAGTAAAAAAATCAGCCAAAAAACTTTTGAAATAGCTGAACTATCGGTATTACAGTGGTAGACTTCTCCAAATTTTAAAAATTTTCGAAAAAGAAAAATATTTTTTTTCTCGATGAGGGAATATTTTTAGAAAATTTTGAAGGTGTGCAATCTTATTCTTTTTGTCTATTTAACCATAATTTAAAATAAAATCGATGTTCGGAGCAAAAACGTTTTTGGTGTATCTCCCCTTAAAGAGGGCTTGGCAGAGTAAACATTTAAATATTTGATGCGTTTCACTCCGACACTTGGTGTTCGTGACCCCTCAAACGGGTATAACAGGATAAAGCTGCAGCTACAGCACACCAGCAATGAGTGGAGACTTTTAGCGTAATTACCATAATTTGATGAGAACAGAACCTGTGATAATAGGACAGTGTAAACACTGAGCTGATATGTGTGTGGGTGTATCCTCTTACGCTCTGAGAACTTACACTGAACATTACAATCAAATCTCCGGAGCGAGATATCTTCGTGATATCCTCCCTCCGGAGCTGTGAGTCTCTTACAGTTTAGGAGGTTCTAGTTGCGTGCTAGAACGGGAGTTATTTTAGGTACTGTATACTGTATTTTGTTGTTAAACATATCGGCTCGAATGAAAGCTGAACAAATTAAAAAGTGCAGTTGAAATTGCATTATCATCTCGCGTGCCCGTAGTCGAACGTAAAATCTAATACCAAGAGTCACGTACTGAAGTTTTCAACTATACCTGCTAACTAAACTAACTGTTTACTAGAGCTTTTCTTTGAAAAACTGTCAATATCTTTTAAAGTTTAGCTGTCTGCGACCAGCACTGAGCTAATCCCGCGGCTGGCTGTTCTAGAACATCAGTGTTACTATAAGGATACAATCAGTATTCGGGATACTTATAAAGTAATAAAGTATGACGTGCATCACGTCGTATGAGTTGACGTTTTTGGCATTAGTCCAATCTTTCAATGAAAGGACCGTGTATGTGTATTATATCGCAAAGCCGTATATATATATCAGAAATATGTGTCGAATATTTAGATGAAATAAAAAAGCAGCTCACGTCAGAGTTTATGTAAATCACGCACATGTCAAACCTATAATGATGAATTGTAACCCTCTCCTCTCTTCAGACGTGCCTACTGGACAGGTTCAGAGTAGTGAACTGTGGTGAGGGTGAGTTAGGGTACCACATATTCTACCAGATGATTGAGGGCAGTGACGATAGCTTGCGGAGGGAACTCCAGCTCGGATCCAGAGCTACGGAGAACAACGATTTTCTTCCTCCTCTAATTGAGGTGAGACACTTACTGTCAACTGTGAGGTGAGACACTTACTGTCAACTGTACCGAATGGCAGTCAAGTTCAGTCGCTGAAAGTGACGTTTTTTGAAAACTGACTTTGTGTTCTTGTTCTATAATTTCTTTTGGTTCCGGTACCTCATTTTAATTGAAACTTCTTCACCTGTCTCAAGAGACAAACAAGTGTAATATTATTCTTTAACAGTCAACTTTAAAATTTGAATGTGACCAATTCTAGATTTAGGATCTGTTGATCCTAATTAAATTTAGGCTATTTGTAAATTCCGACATACTGAGTAGTACTAATAAACAAAGTAGGAATCCTATTCCGTTCCAATTAACGAACGCACTTTTCCTGCCTCTCTGCGACACTGCGGCATCGGAACGTTGAAATTAGCACGTTACACAGATTAAAAGAGTTCTCTGGTCACGGAATATCTGACTTATCAGACAAATAAAATATGTGGAATAGAATAGAACAATAGAAAAGATTAAGATGTACACAGTTATTGGGATCTAATGAATAATTAATGAACAATGAACATTATATACAAGTTAAAATGTTTAAGCACTGAATTATAATGTTGAGAAATATAATGTTGAGAAATTTATTTTTTTTCTGTTCCTTGCGTGATCAGTGTTCAAGCTTGGTGTTCCTTGCGTGATCGTTGTTCCAGCTTGGTGTTCCTTGCGTGATCAGTGTTCCAGCTTGGTGTTCCTTGCGTGATCAGTGTTCCAGCTTGGTGTTCCTTGCGTGATCAGTGTTCCAGCTTGGTGTTCCTTGCGTGATCAGTGTTCCAGCTTGGTGTTCCTTGCGTGATCAGTGTTCCAGCTTGGTGTTCCTTGCGTGATCAGTGTTCCAGCTTGGTGTTCCTTGCGTGATCAGTGTTCCAGCTTGGTGTTCCTTGCGTGATCAGTGTTCCAGCTTGGTGTTCCTTGCGTGATCAGTGTTCCAGCTTGGTGTTCCTTGCGTGATCAGTGTTCCAGCTTGGTGTTCCTTGCGTGATCAGTGTTCCAGCTTGGTGTTCAGTATTCTGTGTAGGCGAATAGAACGTTTAACTAGCCTAGTCACCTGTACTCTAGCATTCCGATAACAGTTGAAACATTGCAGAGTGTTGGGGGTCTCTCTTTAACTGTGAGACTGTTAGGTCATTCACGGGATGTGCTCAAATTGTTGATTCGTTGATGTTAGAACTATTTTGATAGACAAATTTTAACCCTTACGTATAATTTTCATGGTGACAAACTTCTCAAATCGGCTCTTCAACACAATTGACAAATAATTATAATTAATCTGAATTATATATTATAATCTATGATCTACTTTACATAACTACTTTATATAAGTAGTTTACAAATATACGAGTATTACACTACTTTATATATAAGTAGTTTACCCGAATATTACACTCAGCACGGCCAAAGAAAACAAGCGGCTGAAAACTACGCTAAAACGCTGGAGGCGTTTAAATTCCTGGGAGGTGTGAGCATTCCAGAGGTGAAGGGGCTGCTGACCCTGTTATCCGCCATCATACATTTGGGAAAAACTGGAGCTGTTGCTCGTGAGTATTTGCCGGAAATAATTGGAATGTTTTGTTAAAATGTTCATTTCATTTGGTGAGAGGTAATTGTGCGAGTTCATTCAGCAAAAAACAAACGATGTCAAATGTCAATCATTCGGGACTGTCCAATATCTCCATTTATATGCAAGTGTTTTGGATTTGATTTTCCTATCTTTATGCTGAGATGGTTGGTTATATAGAATTTATCCCAATCAGACGCTAACGGGATGGGAGCCAGATTCGCGAACCCTACCGCTGCTCAGATCGCTGCTAACGTACTCGGCATTAAATACGAGGCTCTGGAACGACAGGTTTGTGTTGTGTACTTCTATTATCAGGAAATATTACTACTTTGTTAAGTGGATGTAAGAAAATATACCTTGTTACCAGTACTAGTCCATGAAAATGATCATTTGCATCCGAACGTAAGATTGAATTGTAGTCAGTAGGATTTTTAAAAGTTTTAAATCGCCAACCTTTCTTCAAAATTTGGAGTCCACCAAAAAAACACAAATCTGGCTACTATTTGGGTAGTTTGGGACAAAGGTAAGACACAGTCCAACAGCTCCAACAGTGATATAGAATTGTGATATCATGCGTAAAGACACAATACACAGCGCGTTGGTATTTCACAATGATATGAGCAGGGGTGACAACATTACAAGTCATTCATTCATGTAAATGCTTTGTCCTCCTCTAGGGTGTGGCGACCTTGCAAAAAGAAGGTGCTGGGGATTGCAGAGTAGTAGGTCATAACGAGTGAAGAAACGACTCCAATTGTGTCCCTGCATTATGGACATTGTGACGGTTCTCCAAATAGCAAGACAGTTCTCCAAATAGCAAGTCCCAGTAAATACGTGTACCTACCTAGATAAGATCAGATTGATAGAATGAGGTGACACTTGTTACCCTGCTGGTTCTTCATTAGATCATATCTCTTAATCGGGAGGACGATCACTGAGAGACTGATACCAATATACCGTGTGTATGTATCAAGTCAGTGTCCCACCCTTCCTACTTGTATCAAGTTGTAGAAGATCACATTCCTATAAATTTGCGCTTTTGGGCTAAGTATGACTACGTCACACATTCCTTACATTGAACACTGAAGTGATACTCACGGTGATAAAGTGCACGTCCATGACGTTGGGTAACGTCCAATATTAAGGCCACAGGGGGGGGTCCGAGGTCGATTTTGAGATTTTGAGATATGTTGTAGAGCTCGATCTAAATTTTCAAATGCTTTTGTCCTTACCGAAAACAAAGTTTCCTATTTGAAGATATCGCGCGTTGAATTTTGAGGTTTACCTGTAATTCTATTGTAAATGAAAACTTTAAATGAAATCGTGTTCAAAATCTATCTTCTTTTTCAGTTTATGACTTAGAACCTTGTAACTTGGCAACAATGTTCTTCAAGGTATTTTGAGTTTTTGTTATGTAACGATTTATGATATCTTGCTCCAAAGCTGAGATATGAGGTTAACCATGAGTGCGGGTTACAAAATTTAAAATGGTTAACCTCATAAAAAGAGTTAGGAGCAAAATTACAACAATCGTTACATAACAAACTTTTAAATTTATGTCAGGAACATAAGTTCCAAATTTGAGGTGAAATGGATAAAAACTCTAGGAGAAGATAGATTTTGAAGTCAAAAATTCGAGGTTTTCAGGAGAGGCAAAAAACTGTTTTTTATGTTATGTGATTTTTGAGAATTTTGCCTTTATTTGTATATTTTTCAAAGTTTAACTGCTGAAATAACACAAAAACAATAAAAACAAAGCTTATCGTAGTTTTCAGTTGTAATGGCATCAATATTTCTGCCCTCCATTATCGATTTATCAAAAAAATGAGGTTAAATGAGAATTGGTTAACCTCATTTATAAAAAAAAGTAAAATAGCTACAGACAAATGAGTGGTGGCAAAGTATCCACCACAAAAATATATATTGATTCAAAGCATAATGTTTTTTTTGCATTTTTTGAGGCCTCGACCCCCCCTGTGGCCTTAATACTGTGTGATATAGTACTCAGAATAACCATTAATTAGCATTGTTTGGGGTTGGCCAATGACTGACTCCCTTGTTAAAGGTGGACATGTAAATGCTATGTGGTGATGATATTTGTAGGTCTTGTAGCCAATTGTGTGTACCAAGACGGGGGGATCAGGTACTAAGTTCTGTACGTGATTCTAGTACCCAAATATTGTGGGACCTGAGCGTCTGAGACATTGGAACTAAGTTAGATTTGGAGTTCTTCATATGCTTGAAGGAAGTGTTACTACCGAACCACTAGAGGAGTAACTGACATGTTGCTGAATTAAGTTAACTAGTTAATAATCTAATAAAATATGAGTTCATTCTATAAATCCGCCGATAAAGAATGTAATATCTATGTAAAATATTTGTGCAGGAATTTTCTGAAATGTTGAGGAGAATTTATTCAATATATTC
Organism: Bolinopsis microptera; assembly: GCF_026151205.1. Classification (NCBI taxonomy): domain Eukaryota; kingdom Metazoa; phylum Ctenophora; class Tentaculata; order Lobata; family Bolinopsidae; genus Bolinopsis; species Bolinopsis microptera. The sequence continues at coordinate 3,168,963 of NC_087073.1, read as the reverse complement.
TTCAATAAGCTGTTGGTATAAAACAATAAAAATTCCTGAGCACTTTGCTTTATGTTTGATTACCGTCATGTGTGATATATTGTACGTGCATATGCACGTTCCTACATTCGTGCACGCTTTCATGAATGAATCGAATTACATGCTTATTTGAGGTCCTACACTAGACTTACACAAGGCCTGTATCACACAAATTCGATATACGGGTAGCCTTGTAAGTCATTTAAAAGTCACGGACGATTAATGGTAAAATCAGTGATAGATATTTCTGGATACTACCAGCATTATCAATATAAAGAGCTCTGATCGATAGAACTGTTACACACTACACATCACTATTATACCTGTTACAGAGCATCATTGATGGATTTACTGGACGAATACATTACTGTTTTGCTCTTGCAACACGATATAATGTTGATATGAAATTAATGGAGTATCTCATCAGATTGTAACATTAGCCACTTCAACGTTAACACGCTACATGGTGGCTACCAAATACACATTACTACATAACATTACTGTTACTGTGTCACAATAAGAATATATACACTGCACGGCGTGACATGTCAGCTGTAGATGTTACTGGCGTTATTCTGTAAACAGGAAAGGTGTGACAGTTCCCGAAAGATGTATTATGGAAGCAGAATCCAGGAATACAGCTGCTGGGTTCACTTTGAGCAGTCAGACCCCGGGTAAATCACCTCTGTCTGGTGAGAAATTAGCGGGTAGTTTGGAATTAGCGGGTAGTTTGGAATTAGCGGGTAGTTTGCCCGTGATTTTCTCAAATTCCACCAATAAATCAGCGCCCAGCGGGACTCTTTTACATTTTACTTCCCAGTTCCCACCTTTTTCAATACAGATCCAGCAAAATCAAAGAGACATTTCTTAGAAATCAAATCAGTGTAAGCAGTATCTAACATACATTGTACAGCAGTGTGTACACCCAATTATGTCAATAACATGCAATTAGACCACTGAAGGTCACTGTCGTGCAGGACGTCTCTTTTAACTCAATCACACATCACAATGTGTGATTGTGTGACCCACATCACAATGTGTGATTGTGTGACCCGCATCACAATGTCTGATTGTGTGACCCACATCACAATGTGTGATTGTTCGACCCACATCACAATGTCTGATTGTGTGACCAACATGCACATCACAATGTCTGATTGTTTGACCCACAGCACAATGTCTGATTGTGTGACCCACATCACAATGTGTGATTGTGTGACCCGCATCACAATGTCTGATGGTGTGACCCACATCACAATGTGTGATTGCGTGACCCGCATCACAATTTCTGATGGTGTGACCCACATCACAATGTGTGATTGTGTGACCCGCATCACAATGTGTGATTGTGTGACCCGCATCACAATGTCTGATTGTGTGACCCACATCACAATGTCTGATTGAGTGACCCACATCACAATGTCTGATTGTGTGACACACATCACAATGTCTGATTGTGTGACACACATCACAATGTCTGATTGAGTGACCCACATCACAATGTCTGATTGTGTGACCCGCATCACAATGTCTGACTGAGTGACCCGCATCACAATGTCTGATTGTGTGACACACATCACAATGTCTGATTGTGTGACCCAAATCACAATGTGTGATTGTGTGACCCGCATCACAATGTCTGATGGTGTGACCCACATCACAATGTGTGATTGCGTGACCCGCATCACAATTTCTGATGGTGTGACCCACATCACAATGTGTGATTGTTTGACCCACATCACAATGTCTGATTCTGTAACACACATCACAATGTCTGATTGTGTGACACACATCACAATGTCTGATTAAGTGACCCACATCACAATGTCTGATTGAGTGACCCACATCACAATGTCTGATTGAGTGACCCGCATCACAATGTCTGATTAAGTGACCCACATCACAATGTCTGATTGAGTGACCCACATCACAATGTCTGATGGTGTGGCCCGCATCACAATGTCTGATGGTGTGGCCCGCATCACAATGTCTGATTGTGTGACCCGCATCACAATGTCTGATTGAGTGACCCACATCACAATGTCTGATTAAGTGACCCACATCACTATGTCTGATTAAGTGACCCACATCACAATGTCTGATTGAGTGACCCACATCACAATGTCTGATGGTGTGGCCCGCATCACAATGTCTGATGGTGTGGCCCGCATCACAATGTCTGATTGTGTGACCCGCATCACAATGTCTGATTGAGTGACCCACATCACAATGTCTGATTAAGTGACCCACATCACAATGTCTGATTGTGTGACACACTGCTACTCTTAAGACGAGCTAGTTTCCAGAGTCTGCTAAACTGTGACTTTAGACTTTTATTGTCTAGCTGATTAATTCCTATGGGAAAGCATGAAAATTGAAAAAGTTTGATGATAACTTAAAACGTAATTGGTAGTGATGATCAACATATTAAATCCTGTCTCTGTTTGCATTATGAGATCAGTGCACAGTGGGGCTCGCGTAAAGGGCATGCTGACATTTGGTTTTTTTTCCCTTTTATGCCTCTGGCCACATCTTGGTGGTGTCAATTTGGATTAAATCGTCAATTATGACTTATTTCAGTGAAATTGGACAACTTTCACTACTTTTTTGGGCAAAAAATCAATTTTTTCGAAAATTTGGCACTTTCTGTCACACAAAAAGCATCTTTTTTGACTAGCAGTTTTAAGATTTCATCGAATTTTAAGCGGTTTCTGTCCCATTTTTCTGCTTTTTCGTATGGAAATGGTCATCAATCATGCTGATGTGATTGCTTAAGGGTATTTCAGAAAGGAGAACCATAAAAACTATGCAATATGACAAAAACATAAGAAAAATCCTATGAAATCAGAGTTGCCCCTGGATTTTCCGAGCTCAAATTGCCAGATTTTGGCTATTTTTGGCTCATATGCACTATTTTTCCATCCAAATATTGCTTATTCCAATTGAACTTTGCTGGTATTAGCATAAAATATCGAAGTGTGCACCAAAAAGCTATGAAATAAATGAAAAAATCAGTTTTTAATCTATCAGTTTTCATTTTTCGCGCTATTTTGACGCGATTTTTCACCTCAGGCTCGTACCAAAAATGGGTCATAATTTTTTTTCCGAAGCGTTCCGAAGCCAAATCTTCTGGGTTCTGCTAGAAAAATTATGGGAAAACATAGAAAACATAATGAAACCCGGGCCATATGGGGCCATTTATAACTTTACCACCCATTTGTGGTCAGCGAATGAAATTTTAAGGCCTATTTTTGAAAAATATTCTAATTTTAGCTACCAAAAATCCAAAATTGACCGAAATCATGGTTTTTTCTTCTTAAACAGTACTAAGAATGCTTATATCCATGTTCAATCAATCAAAAGTTGAAAAACATTGAAAACAAAAGGAACCTCAGCCTGACTCAAAAATGGCAGTGAAATTGAGTTTCTGGGCATGTGCAGGCAGGTTATTTTCAGGCGCGCTTTTCAAATGGTTGTAAATTTTGACCCAACCGAGATATTGAGCTAATTTAAAAAGCATTGAATCCGGTTATTTATTCTCTATCAGAATTTACAACAATCTAAAACATTAGGAAAACTCGTTTTTAGGCTAAATGTCAGCATGGAGCCCCACTGTGCAGTGCCGATGTATCATTTGTTCAAGTTTTAACACTTCCAATAAATAAGTACGCCAACACTGGTCTCTCAATACAACTGCAAATGTTTGGAATGTTCATATTTTGCGACAGCTCTTAAATACTGAACTACTTCACCCAACATTCCCACCCTTATAGTCACGTTTTTTTCCAAGTCCAGCAATTTTATAAACCTTATAAACACGTTTTCTCCAATATAATGCCCGGTAACCTTATAAACACCCGGGATAGTCAACAGTTTACATCCTTCAAACACTCAAATTCCGCGAATATTATATATGTGTGGAGTACAATCCTTTATGACACACTCACGCTCACATTTCTAAACATTACGTCATCCCAAACTAAAATACCTGGAGTCAGACTGTGTTTGCCTCGAATTGGAAATTATGAACAATGAACAATGAGCAATGAGCAATGAAGCGCAATCGACATTAATACTACAATCTGACACAGTAATTGAATTGTATGATCTAAGATTCTAATTCTAATTCATTGTGACATCATCCAACTTGGTGTAACGTCACATCATCTTCATGTAGGTGTGACGTTTCCTAAAATACCTAATTTTTCAGCTGATATCAACTCTGCCCCTCTCCTCTGACGCGGATCCCGCCAAGTTGCTGCAGAACGCCATTGAGGACCTGGCCATGTCTCTCTACGAACTCGTGTTCAGCGCTGTAAATACCCTAATTAATCGGTAAATATTCAACTTGGAATTCCGGGGAACCTACCACTGATATTAGTGTACTGTTCCGGCACTGTTCTGGCACTGTGTAGTTTTCCGGCACTATTTAATGTTCCGGCACTGTGTAGTTTTCCGGCACTATTTAATGTTCCGGCACTGTTTCTTCCCCAGGCTCACAGAGCATCATGTTACTAGTACAAGTTAATTAAACCAGGTATAACTCGTGTACATCTGAATATTACGTACCGAGATAGGATCTAATTTATTATAATTTACATCCTGTCCAGTAACCTCCCCTCCTTCCCAGAGCACTGGCAGGTCCGGGCAGGTCACCCTACTCCCTGGTCCTGACAGACATGCCGGGGTTCCAGAACCCCGCCCGCCCCGCCACCTTGCAGCACCTCCTCATGAACTACGCCTCCGAGAGACTGCAGGCCTTCTTCCAGCATGAGACTTTCAACAAAGTGCTGGATTTGTATGAGCAGGTTGGTTACATTTTTCAAATTATTTTTCTGTACTGGAACTAATTTTACTGGTAAATTCTTGATGAGTTGATGGACGATAGCCCCCAGTGAACTCTGAAGAGTCACTGGCCATGTATTCGTCTAGTTTCCAGCTTAAATACGATCAATTCTGAAGTATCTTAATAAGTGTATGAAAGTCTCCTGAAACGGAATTAAACCTTGGCTTTGGATTACAAAAAAAGTTTCCATGGTTACCAGCTTATCGTGTAACCATGAGCTTCTTTTAAATTAATTAAAAGAAGCAGCGTCCAGTTTCGGTGCTTAGTTCTGGTTATCCGGTGTTGATAATACTGGCGGCTCCTGTTTACTAGCAGAGCCCTTTAAAAAGGGCTTTAATTTTTTTTTGGAAAACGAAATTAGATATATACAGAATAGTATTACAGGTTATATATTATGAAAATCATCATTGCAAAAATAAATCCCAGTCCATGGGACTGAAAAAATTAGTTGACTTTCGATTCGAAAGAGTTAAATTCTAAATCATTGGAACTTTTGCATCAACTCCTTCATCAACTCCTTCAGTAAATTTTTTTTTGGAAAACGAAATTAGATATATACAGAATAGTATTACAGGTTATATATAATGAATATCATCATTGTCAAAAATAAAAACCAGTCCATGGGACTGAAAAAATTAATTAACTTTCGATTCAGTAAATCAAATGTGTGCAGTATTAATATCCTTACTCTAGATTCCTTGTAAATTGTTGATCCGCATCAGGGGAATTTCATTTAATTGTTTAAAAAGAAGAGGCCATAAATTATGACTAAGATTACCAGGACCAGTCTTCTGAACTTTGACTTGCTTCATCTCATTCACACAAAATTATGATGGTTTCTACAAATCAGATAAACTTGGACTTGCTTCATCTCATCCCACAGAATTATGATGGTTTCTACAAATCAGATAAACTTGGACCACAGAATTATGATGGTTTCTACAAATCAGATAAACTTGGACTTGCTTCATCTCATCCCACAGAATTATGATGGTTTCTACAAATCAGATAAACTTGGACTTGCTTCATCTCATCCCACAGAATTATGATGGTTTCTACAAATCAGATAAACTTTGGCTGACACATTTGAAAGCTTTGTCCACGCTCAGCTCTAACCGGCTTACAAAGGCAGACTAATTGATTGAGTGATTATCTAATTATACTGTACACAGTACGCTTTTGTTTAGACGAGATCCAGATTACAGGATTATAGTCGCTCTTTACTCTTTATACGCATCTAATTATGTGCATTATGTGCGTATCTCGGAATTATGCCGAATAATTTACCTAGTCATTCCGATTAAACGCGCACTACCGGACAAATCAATTATCTCAGAGGAAATATTTTGTTTCGAGCCTGTTATTCGGAAGCTCTGACCAGTCGCAATGTGTAACTTGTAACCCGACGAGCTACATTTTTCAAATTCTCTACTTCAATACTTTCAAAGCCTAAAATATGGAAGACTTTTAAAGGCGTGTGACACGGTTTTCCGTACAAAATGAATGAAGTTTGGAGTTTTTGACATATTATGTCGTAGAAATCTTACGGTATGAAGTTATATGTGAGTACGGTATGGACACAAGTAGTTATTACCCGTAGGTACTCTGGCATAGGAAATATTTCAAGTATTTGAATAGAACGAAAATTAAATATTCATCTAACAACCATCTAGTCTGCATTATGTATACATAATATGAATAGTATGCATATGAATATCGACGCTACGTATAAATTATTTTTATCCGGGATTTCAATAAATAAAAAACATGATACGCTCGCACACAGTACTGTATATCAAAATAGATAAGGTCCATATTATACAGCTTTACACACTACAGCTATACAATACACAATGTATAGTGTCCTGTGTATTATGTTTAATTGTAACATAATATTATAACAATTAACAGAGTAACATAATACATCAGTGTAGTGGGGATCTTTTAGACAATAGAACTACAGTACCGCGCACTATTTATTGTTTTAAACAGGTTTGCAGTGACCACAATATACATAACAGCGCTAGGAGGGGTTCTGTGTACCAGCGCTAGGAGCCAAACTATTTACACCTAAAGTAAATCTTACACTTTCTTACTTTGACACAAACGCTTTCCTGTCTTTCCGACAGAGATTGTTCTTGTTATTACATTTATGCACAGCTGAAAATAAACAAATCTTCTGGAAAATGTCTTGTAAAATTTAAATTATCGCCATTCAGAGAAACGTCTGGAAATAACTTTAAGCATTAAGCTTGTAGATTAACTATGAAGCTATTTGGATAAACGAGTAAACTTGTCTTAACTTAAAGGACCCTCCGGTCCCCTTAAAGCCGAATTCAGGCTGGACCCCCGGCCCCCTTAAACTTTAAAGCCGAATTCAGGCTGGACCCCGGCCCCCTTAAACTTTAAAGCCGAATTCAGGCTGGACCCCGGCCCCCGGCCCCCTTAAAGCCGAATTCAGGCTGGACCCCCGCCCTCCTTAAAGCCGAATGATTGTAATATTAATATTTCCATTAGATATCTCTCAAAAACGTTGTGCTGATGTACGGACTGATGATTATTCCTTATATCAGACGATGTCAGCTGCATTTGAATGATTTGATAGAAACATGTTAAAAATGATATGAATGCCCTATATCGGTATCACATGCGAGGAACCTAAAATGCAATATGTCTACTTGTATACCAATGTCCAATATGGCTGACGTCAGCCCGTGCCGACTGCTGCCGTGATTATGTCACCTAATTTCAGTCCTGTATCATGATTGAAGGCTGTTTTACAAGTGTCAACTTGTTTACATTTCACGAGTACTGATAAGGGCGTTCCTTGCATACCGTTATCACCACACTGCTCATGCTGGTCGGGGTAGCTAATATAGACCTATCAACAACACATTATCGGGGAATATTTCCAGTGGTATTCGCGTGTAGTCTTCCCAGGTTATGTGTATGTAATAGTATGTGGAATATGTGTAATAGTATGTGGAATGCTCTCAAATGTCTAATAACTCGTTGTGATTGACGTGATTCCTTTATACAGCTTCAGTTGAGGAGTTATGTGATATGCACGCTTAATGAGGATTAAATGGTGCGGTTCTTTGATACTCCACTATTGCTGTGTTGGAAATGTGTTCGACGCTTGTTATAGCATTCCTTAAATATCTTACACTAAATACCAGATACTGTCTGGCTGAAATTGTAATCTTATTTAAGTTGGGAATATTAAACTCAAGCTTTGGGAACTGCAAAATGTTCTAATCACATTCGAACTGTAACTTTCAGTAAAAGTGTTGTTTGCGTCACATACTTTCATAACAAATTATCAGGGGCCGTTCTATTTTTAACTTTTATAAATATGTTTACAACGCTATGGATGGTGCTATGGTGCATTAACAGAAAGAGACTTTTCGACACACATTGAATAGAAATATTTGAATCTCACAGTATTTTACATGGAATTGATTAAATAATTCATAGATTTAAAATAATTTCCCGCCCACAGGAGGAGATAAAGATGAACTACACTGACCTGCCGGCCTCTCCCAAACCTGTTTTAGACATCCTGGACATGCACTCACAGGGACGCAGCGACGAAGCGACCGACACTAAAGGTCTCTACTGGATACTGGATGAAGAGTCCATGTTTCCGGGGGCTACTGATATTACGTTCTTGGAGCGCGTCCTCATGCACCACTCTGATGCTGGTAGGTGGGATTTGTGGGGTTCTTTGATGTTTTAAAAGTGGCCCAGTATTTTGTGACATGTTATTATATTTAGATCATCACAACCTCCCCGATGATATTTGAGCATTATTTTAAAAGTATTGAATATTGCTATATTGAATATTGATACACCAGGCTACATAATGACATTGTGAATATGTGGCAAATTGATCGGTAAACGGTAAACCTTGCCATTATTTAAGGTAAAACAAATTTAGTCATTAGCATAATACTATAATGAGTTATCTGTGTGAAACTTGTGCTTGCCAGATTTAGGCGAGTAGAAGAGTGCAACATTATTAATACATGTATAAAAAGATACAAGTTAATACAATATGTTCTGGTAACTGAGTACAGCTTCTCACGCTTATATTCACTGTGATGTAGGACGTAACCAGGTGTAGGATAGTGACGTAACCAGGTGTAGCGTATGATAGTGACGTAACCAGGTGTAGGATAGTGACGTAACCAGGTGTAGGATAGTGACGTAACCAGGTGTAGGATAGTGACGTAACCAGGTGTAGGATAGTGACGTAACCAGGTGTAGGATAGTGACGTAACCAGGTGTAGGATAGTGACGTAACCAGGTGTAGGATAGTGACGTAACCAGGTGTAGGATAGTGACGTAACCAGGTGTAGGATAGTGACGTAACCAGGTGTAGGATAGTGACGTAACCAGGTGTAGGATAGTGACGTAACCAGGTGTAGGATAGTGACGTAACCAGGTGTAGGATAGTGACGTAACCAGGTCCTTTATCGTGCTGATCACACTCTGGTTAACACAGCATCTTACAAAGTATTGACATGCATCAGGATTGTATTATAGCGATGAAATAATCGACTAAAATATTTAACTGTAGCACGCAGTGTACTAGTTGTTAACTGTCTTACTACGGATCAGATTGTTGGGCTTTGTGACTCAGGACTACTGTAACTGACGTCCTAAATTGTGACCATCACTGACTCAATATAAGTGACCTGTGGGGTTGTGCCAAGTAGGCATGTTTTTCTGTCGGCACAGTATTTTCTGTAGAAACATGTTTCTTGGACGACTGAGAGAGAATCAATACATGTGTGTTATTAGCTATGTGTCTTGACCATGTGAATACGTATAATATTATAGTATGTACAGTCATATGTTTGACATCTAGACTCAGGTAGTTGGTTTGGGAAAGTTAAAATATTATCAGTAATATCTCTCTTGTCAGTGTGGGATACAAAGTATGCACTGCTAGTGTAGTGCAACGTTAAAGTACGGTCTTCTGAATATTACATTTACCGGTCAATCCCTTCTTGTAGTGACGCACGAACTAGGCTTACTCCTCACTAAGAAGTAGACTTTTAAAAGATATTTCCTTGTGTTTCAGGAGGCCGTGGCTACAGACTCCTGCACCAGTCAGGTCCCAGCAAGTTCGTCCTGTCTCACTGCAACCACCTGATAAACGTTGAGTACGACTGTACTGGCTGGTTGCAGCAAGCTAGGGATACATCTGCGGCCAGATTTGCTAAAACTATCGTGCAGGAATCCACCAGGTATGGAGCTGTTAGACACTGCAGTTTACTGTTCGTGGTTTTAAAAAGGGTGTGAAGTATGCGAGTTTTTTAACGACTGCTGTGTTTGCGAGACTCACGTCTCAATTAGACCTCTTATCAGTTCAATACATTTTTGTAGAAACTGGAAAATTCTCGAATCTCGGAGATTCTACTGCATTGTTGCTGTTGACACTAGGGTATCATTCCTTAATGCTGTTGATTGCCGCATTTCTGACTTTTGCGGAGCTGCCTGTGAGAAGTCATCGGTCATATTCTACTCGGTTACTTTTTGGAAGGCGCAAAGTCTGCTTACTGATTCAATAGTGTAGCTTGCAGTAGTGCTTTAGTATGCGCGTCGCGCGCGCGTGTGGCACCTTAGCTTCAATTCTTTTGATAAATTAAACATCGCGTCGCCACATGACAATTTCTCTCATCATCATCAATAGAATTGAATGGCGACAACTATTATAAATCTTAGTTTTGAATAACAAGTTACCAGTAAACTTATTACATTTCACTTAATTCTGGTGCGGAGTTTACAAGGTGATGGGTGACACGTCCAATTCCCCTCCATAACTTTAAATTTATTAATTTTGTATTCCACGTAATTAAATCTAATTTCCTGCGTTCTTTTTTCAGACAGCCAGTTATACAACTGTTCCAAGGGAAAGGAGCTAGCACTATCACCAAAGGAAGCCCTACTCCCAAAGCATTAGCTGACGGCACGTCAACCTTCATGCGACAAGCTAACTCTAGGAAGGGCCACAGTCTTCTGTCCTCTAATAGTATCAAACCCCAGAACAGATGTCTCAACTACAAATTCCAGTTGGTAAGTATAAAGTATGACCCTGAATTTCCTGACCTAGTGCTAATGAAGTACGAAATTCCGTGGACAGTAGTAATTGTTTTACTAATAAACACATGGCGGGTCCGAACTACTTTTCAGTGTAACACGTTTTACTCAGGACTATGTGTTCGACACACTGAAACGTACAAACCCTCACTTTATACACTGTGTAACCCCGCGGTCCTCTCACCGGCAAAACGAAGCAGTGATGGAGATTGTGCACGTGCGATCCCAGCTAAGGAGCACAGGAATCTTACAATTCATCCGACTTTATAGAGAAGGTAAGATGTTCTAGTCAAACTGTGTCGAGACATTTATATATTGTTCGCACTAGTTAAACCAGTGACGTTCAGCATTCCAACGGTGAAATGTGATTACCTACTTAAGGTTCAGTTGCCGAGTTGTCACCTTCACAACTTGTTTTTCTCGTTCTAACTTATTGTTAAACAGGATATCCGGACTGTCTGAGTTTCGCAGATTTTCGGCGGCAATTTGAAGTGCTCAGGTTAACGCCGTTTGAAGGCGCTGACGCTGACGGCGGAGATTCTGTCTTCGACGAGCGAGAGGTCAGTTTAATTGCAAATTTTTGCATTCACACACTAGTGACGCGATGGTCGATATTATAATTGTATGATTACGATATGTTTCCTTGACTGACTGACGATTACATGAAGATAAATGAGTGTGCGTACACCTCAGGTTTACAATATGAAACGGTACACAGTTCATGACAATATAGTGACAGACCTAAAGAAAGTGAGTATGTAACACTAGTAGTTACACTAGCACATCAGTATTTAGTACACTGACCATGTACATTGTACAATCGACAGACTAAAGACAATTCAACTCTCACATATTTTGTCTTTTGATATCTGTCTCAGTTGGTAATGTTTTAAATTTGTTGTTGTTGTTTCAGGCTGTTATTACAATCTTGGAGGATTGTGAACTAGACGACTCGAGATACCGAACAGGCATTAGCAAGGTAAGTTTCAGTCATTCAACTCATACCAGCTTACGTTATTTTTTGCCATTCCACTCGGGTTCAGATATTTTAGGAGGGAGGGGGTTTTCGAAATTGGCCGAAATGCTGACGCAAATGTTATTTCCACACAATAGCTATGTGTAAACTTGCTGAGAGGTTGGAGGGGGGTCTTAAATATGTAATTATCTCCTTATTCGTTATTTTTGAACGGTCCCTTTATTTATTCCACCCTGCAAAATACAGACAAAAACCATTTTTCTAGTACATTTTCGAATTAGACGAATTATGGGTTAATGAAAATGCAAGTGTTTAGCCAATTCAATTTTAAAGCTAAAGACCTGGTGGTTATACTTTATGCAGTACGTGGGTCAGGTGGATGGCAGGCCCTATTTTATGACGTCATACCACAATGCAGCTGGTTCAGACGATCTTCACTGCATAAATATTTAAAAACTGCACTCTATGATAATGACTGTGCTCATGATAATAAACTTACTAACGATATTTACATTTGACTACTACAAGTATTATGTAATAAAGAACACGTTAATAAAGATGATCTAACCTCCCACCAGTAGATCTCTAAGTATCTCTAATTGTTTCCACCACAAGATGATGATCTGACCCACCCACTAACCCAGTAACCCTCTCTCTCCAGGTCTTCTTCAAGCCGGGAGTGCTGGCAGACTTGCAGCTGGAGAAGGAACAGAAGCTCAACAACTTCGTTATAGCTCTCCAGAGTGTGTGTAGAGGAGCTATAGCTCGGAAGAGAGTAGACGGTCTCATGGTTAGTGGGTTTTACAATTAGTTCACATACTTTTCAGCTTATGTCAAGTTGTTTACTTTCCCCATTACAATTAGTTCACATACTTTTCAGCTTATGTCAAGTTGTTTACGTTCCCCATTACGTACATCTTGTTAACCCCTTACATCCTGAATTCCCCATTCAACTTATTATATATATTCAAAGCATTTTAGGTATCCTCTTGTCGGCTATCCTCGTAGCAATTTCCCTCCCGAAAATGTAAAAAATTACCCGATTTCAAGCCATCATTTGTCCCCAATAATGTGATTATTTCAAGTTTATCAAAATGGCGCTTCTGACGTACAATTTAAATGAACCCTTACTCGCCATTCTAGATAGCCATTTTTAGCTTGCTCTAGATGGTTATGCCTGTCGATGGAACGAAATGTTTGCTGGTTATACCTTATAGAACCTACCAATGCTATGAAACGATCATGTTGTAGTCTTTCACAGATGGTCCCAGACGCATCTTTTATCTCCCTGGCACGTACTATTTCTTTATCCTCTCGTTGCCATCCCTCCTCGTTATTCCGCCCTCCCATTTGTAATGTGGTTATTTTGTATCAGTTATTTGACCACAAAAGCGGTTTAATTGTCAATTAAATCCCTTGATTTGATATAGACTAGTAGTTAAACAAATTGGTTAAAATGAATTGGCGTCGTAATTGAATCCTCTGCCACGTTTGGAACTTGTGATGCGTTAAAACATTCTAAATATACGGGAGTGTAGGACATTAAATCAATTTTCCAGAGGTTCCATTAATGACCGAAACTATTGAATTACATTTTTTAACTCTGTATGTGTGAGCGGGGATGATGCAGGTGTTACCCGCTGCTTACTTGATCCACATTCAATCTTCTGGTGCATTAATTAACTTTCCAGTTCCACTTTGATCTTGATGTGCTATTTGACTGAAACACAGTTGCACTCAGATGGCACCTGCACGTTCACTACCGCACTTGTTCTCATTCTGGCAGCTTGCCTCTTATTGTTTTCCTGTATTTATCAGAACCAATTATGAAGCAATGTAATTAAAAGTGCTTTGTGCATTACCAATTACCACAAATGCTATTGAAATAGCACTTGCACAATAGAACATGTCAATTAGTAACGATGAGTTTATATCACTAGTTATAGTAAACATGTCCCGCCCAGAACCCGTCATAACAATAGTCTATTGAGTTTACATGTGCCTAGCTTTACTAGCCCAACTGATCCAGTATCAACTCAATTCATTTCATATTATATGTGTACACTTTCTATATATTTGCCTTTCCAGGGGCATTGAAATTGTGAGCAGCTGTTGTGGGCATCTCTTGAAGTGGGTCCCAGTCGGGTCATGAGCCGTCTTGAAACTGTTGTCTTTTGTCGTTTGTCTTTAGTCGTTTGTCGTTTGTCTGAAACCCTTATTTCTCTTGCTCTGTTGTGAGCTATACACAAAGTTTACTGGTCTTTTGATTATTCGTATTGGAATATAGATATGAAGAAGAGGCTGCAGGCTAAAAGGGGAGGACCATCCTCTGCCAATAAGTCTAGCATACCAACTCGCAGGAAAACTCCCTTCGTTACCCAGACTGAATCTGCGGACATTGTGAGTCAGTGGTTATGGTGGAGGCTATGATACTGATAGTATTGATACAGTGTTGTCACTATTTCATTGGTCACTTATATCTTCATTTCACTGGTTCGAACTTGTTGAAAGCGTTATTCCACATTTCCACTGTTTTCATGTCTATAACACCATCTACCCCACAATAACTCTGATAATAACACCCCTATTTCAGATGAAACACAGTGCAGTATCGGTCATACAGAGGAATGCCCTGATCCACGCTGAGCTCCAATCCTGGGGTTGGTGGAAGCTGTTTACTCGGGTCAAGCCTCTCATCAAGGTGCACTCAGCTAAAGATATCGAGCGTAAAGAGGTAGGTTTACAAAACGTCTAGCTCCACCTTTTCTTTTGCTATTACCAGAAGATCCAACATGTTTAAACCCTGTCTGCGTCCTGATGGGTCTGACAAGGCCCCACGACAGTGAGATGTGTCATTTTAAAACCCTACCCCTCACCACACATGTACTGTGTGTAAGCATCAAGCAGCGTATAATCCCGTAAAAAGTCATTCGATTAATTTATTGTGAAGAGCATTTACTGGGATCTGTGGCTGTTGCCCTTGGTCACGACCCTTTTAATACTTACAGCGATTAATTATACCTCTTCCACCGTCACTTTATACATTTCATGTCTTTTTGTTCGTTTGAGAGTTGAGGCAGTGTATTTTAGTCATAGGACCATGTGTTACACTGTTACCTGAGCTTTTATTATTTTTATTTATTGAGTCGAAATTATTTATGCATTTTGACAGTTGCCGGCTACAGATATTCTTAATTCAGTAGAAAATAACTTTAGTGGCAGCCTTTACTGACATTCAATATCACTAACTCTGTTCTAGAAAATAGTTAAGTTAAAATTTTCACGCCAAGCAATGTTTTAATAGTGGTTTAGCTTTAAAGAATTTCTATAAATAACACTGATTACTGTTCATTGTTCACTGAGCCTGCGTCTCTTCCACAGCAAGAGTTAGTTGTGTTACGAACCAAGGTATCTAAGTTGGAGGAGGAGACTAACTCTCTGACGGAACAGAACGCTCAACTCACCGCTAAAACAGAAGATTTGGAGGTCCACCTTCAGGAGGAGCGGGAAAACAGCGCCCAGGTTGGTTTTTATATTTTCTCGAAACTTCTGTGCGATTTACTGTGCACTTTCTCGTTTTCTCGGACCTTCCTTTTTGTTTGTAGTGTTTGTCGCGTTGTATGTTTAATTGTGTAGCTCACTTTTTCCTTGCTTTGTACTTTGTAGTTGAAAACACGGAAAACTTAAACAAAACTACAAAATTTGTTGACGAAACACAGACCGATTACAGTCTATCACCTGCTTCAACTTGTGAACGTCAAGTTCGAGTACTTATTATTAGAGTACTTAATTATATATAGATTACCTAATGCCGTGTCAACATGTAGATTAGTGTCTTTTAACATTAGTATAGTTAACATACTAGTTAATACTAGTTAACATCCAGTCCGACAAATGTTCTACACATTTTCTATTCTTATTCCGGCGCTATACTATACTAATTGGGAGGAGATTAGATTTAATAGGCGATTGGGGTAGGGCCGCTGACGTTCAATTTTTGTTGAAAAGTTCAATAAGTATTAGGAAATATGTAGTACGTATTAAGTATAGTAGTAGTAAATTATGAGGTCACCGGCAGTCCTAACTGGTAGCGTTTTATTTGAATCATCTCTTTTATTGTTTATGTCACGTTAGTAACTTAGTAAACAATGCAATACCGCACTACATATAATATGAACTTTTAGTTTTATTTACTAGTTTGTTTCCCTGAATTACAGTTAATGTTATTATTGTGGATCAGTCAACATTTGGTGGTTGTTCATACTTAAGATTTGCTATGTTGTTACAGATGTTGAATTTTGTTTTAAACGGCAGATTGCTAAGTGATGATAACAATAGGTCGTTAACACATGGTTAATCACGTTTATCTGTTTTTCTGTGTGTAAATCCCCGTTTATATCTGTAAACTTGTTGTGTGGATATGTTGAAACCGCTCACATTAGCAGTCAAACACAACAAACAGACTTACGATCAGAGTATTGTGAAATGGCGCCTATAATAGAGCTTGCTTCATTGTTGCAATCTAAACAAGCATTGAGGAGAGGTTGTAGTTTGACGTACGAGTAATCGCCAACTTCACCTGACAACACTGTATTTACTCCGCCAATTATCATTGTACTGATCATTGTTATGATTATTGTTAGTGAATCTGTCTGGTTGTTAATATTTAAGTAATGTATTGTGTCTCTCAGGCGGCTAATATGTACCAGACCGAGTTGGTGGACAGGAGAACTCATGAGAACAGCCTCGCTGAATTCAAAGTTCGTAGCAAATAAATGTTATTAATAAATCCGTTTGTTATCTTGGAAATACAGTTTCAAGCGGATGACTAAACTTTATTTTTAAGGTCATGCAGTTGAACGACTTTACTAAGCATGCATCTATCGGACTAACACGTATCTACTTCTATCAGGAGAAGTACGAGACGTTACTACGAGATAACGAGAAGTTGAGACTCGAGATAGAGGAGACGAAGACGACCCATATCCGGAGTAACGAGTCCCTGGCTCCGAGTTCCGGACTCGGGTCGGAGGATGACGAGCAGGAGAACACTGCTCGTGAGTTTATTAGAAAATATTATTGTTGCTACACTGGACATAATATAAGATATTAAAATACACAATATGAATGAAATTGTACAAAAATGGAAATTTATAAAATGTTATAAAAATATCAAATTCATTCTCGTGCTCTATCTGCAGATTATTGTCTTCGCTTACCGTGATATTTATCCCAGAGTTCTGGAAGCAGAAGTACATACAAGCCACAGCAGATCTGGAATCTGCTAAGAAGAGTTTTGAAACTGAAGCTTTGTTCGCGGGGGATGCTGTCAAGCAATCTGTCAAACAGCTGGAGCGAAAACTGCAGGTACGTTTTAGGAAGATGCACTTTGGTGATATTATTACTTGTGATTTTTGAATTTTCTTTATATCATTTGATATTCCTGATGAAGTTTAAACATATCTGTTGGTAAGGATATTATCAAATTAACAAGGAGGTTAGCAACTTAACATGTAGGTTAGTAAATTTTGAAACTGCAATAAACCTGACATTAAACCTTCTAACAGAATATATGACATTACTTACCTTGAACAATTAATGACATTTTGTATGCTCATTATGTTGTGAAGGTATCACACATGTACGATACAGAACTAGTTTAAGAATATCCTTTATCTACACGTCTGTGAAGATATAGGATATAAGATATGACAGGATATAGCTGCTGACAGTGGAACAGTTAGTTAATAATTACATACATGCATCCACGTACAACAACATACATCTGTACATGCATTGTACAGCAACACCTGCCTTAGGGCTTAGTGAACTAACGAATGAAACAGCACATATTTAGTATGAATCCTTTTAGTCAACCTTGTGCGCTTTTCAAATTGAAGTGAGTTATAATTGTTGAACAGAATTAAGTAAAACTCAAGTAAAACTCAAGTAAAAGAGTTCTTACCTGGATCCTCTTGGTCGAGACACTTGGGTCTTGAGTACTGGTGAGAGAATACGATCCCTTTCTCACATGTTATCACTCTACTACCCATCAGCAAGTACTGAGGATCACAGGCTAGTGTGATAGCAGTTCCGTAAGGGATAGGAAATGTTGCTTCAGTCGAGAGGTGGTTCTCTGTCATCATCCCGGTGCAGTGATCTAAATAGTTCAAGTTTGTGAAAACAGCAGAGTGACAAAAGTGTGACAACATGCATCAATATACATAATCGACTGACTGGAGTCTGGACAGTATTTGTTGTAGTAAACGATAATTTAACTGCTGAGCTTTCTTTGTACTTATGTTACTACAGTGAAAATGAAAAGTTGTACATTCAAAGATCATCAAACCTATAGCGCAACTTGGGAGATCACCGATAGTATACGAAAGGTCCCTGATACAAGTTATAGCATTGTCTCCAGTGAGAGTGTGTCCCGGTCTACAGTTCACTTCCACCACAGTTCCTACTATGACGGGGAAGGAGGTGGTGGTTGTCATGTCTGATAGCGAGACTGGCAGATCTGTGCACGTTTCTGTGGGAGATAGTGAGTAATACTGATTTAATACTGACAACTTTCTATCCTCTGTCAGTGAAAGTGTTCAGAACGATATAGTTTTCAACTCACCTAGAGTGCAGGTAGGAGCCTGGTCAGAGAACCAGGAGGTGTCCTTGTTACAGGTTATAAGACTGCTCCCTAACAGACTGTATCCTGAGATACAGCCCACTTCCACACTTGTTCCATGCTCCACGGGTAGTGAGGCATCTGTCTGCAGCAGGTTGAATATATCAGCTGGTAGTGCGCTACACTCGTCTGAAAATATACAAAATTGTGCTATTATATATATTTATTATATATAATATATATTCATCTGGCTTGCTGTGACCAACTTTGTGAAATTGATGAATCCTGCTTTGGGTTGACCGGCTGTAATAACTAATAAAAATGCATAGTTATGCAGGTTTTGAATAGTATAATTAAAGACACTAAAGAGTTGTATTAACCTAAAACCTACCAACAGTACAAGCCGGCAGCTCCCTTGGTGATGTGTATTCAGCTTCATGCACGCAGGTTATCACTCTGTCTCCTGATGTCAGGGTGAACCCCTCAACACACTTCACCAGCACTTCACCTCCCGTATTCACCGGGAGTACCGTGTCTGTTGTCAGATGTTCTCCTATCGGCAACGTCGTGCACGTTCCTATGAATTAAGGATTTTATTTTCTTTAAACATTAAATTGGGCTATTGAAATGTTCTAAAATTGTGTCTTGTCATAGCTTCTACAACCTTTTTTTCCGTGTGCTAAAGGAATGGGCGCTGAAAACGCACTAGAAATAAAAATGTTAGGACCTGAGCAAGGGGAGGGATTGCACTCTATTGTCTCTGTACCATTACCAACACACTGTACACCGTTATTCTGAGGAGCAGGGTTGTTGCAGAGTCGGGTTCTGGACCGGATACCTCCCCCACATCCAGCTGAACATTCCGTCCAGTCTGTGTAGTCACCCCAACCTCCATCTACTGAGGATCCAGTAGTTGCCAATCAAGAGCTGTTTCATTGTCAGATAAATAAGGGAAATCAAACTAAAAGAGGAAGGAGCGAGACAATTATATATTGTATTGAACAGCAGTTATAAACATCAATCTTAAGCCCCTAAAAACTAGTTTAAGCTACTTAACTCACGCATATTATACCTGATTCTTGGGTGCAAGTACTGGTCCCGAAGTAGTCCAGCAGGTAGGTGTTGCATAACAGTTGGGTGGACTGTCCGTTACATATAACATCCACTTTACTCCCATGCGTTACTGGCAGTTGTGTAGTTGTTTCCATGTTGTCCAGCGGCAACTTCGAACAAACTGTGGAATGAGACAATTTGAATTGGGTTATGTTCAATGATTTATCTTTTAAACGTTGGATGATCATATTTGGGTGATGTGTTGTTAGAAATATAAGTTTACCTTTAGGTTTGGGTCTGTAGAACTCCGAAGCATTGTCATTTTCCTCGCTATTTTTAGAAACAAACTTGAATACAGTCATGTCCGAGCCCCATTTCTCAGTGCACTTTGCCCAGCCTGATGACACAATATTGTAGTTCACTATTAAAACTCCATTGCAGTGCAGAACCACACAACAGTCAGTCCTGGCAAATGTCCAAACATGCACCTCCGCCGCTGGCATTTCAAACAGTTCGCCGTCCTGGCAGTAGTTCAGGTAGAATTCAGGAGGGTCGGAAAAGATTATTTTGATTCCTACTCCGACATTATCAAAATTTACAGGATGCAAAGGTTTGAAGTGGACCCACAACCAGTCTCCACTCCCTGCCTCTGAGGATGTGATTATTTGGATAGGCGTTGTCTCCAGGTCCCATTCAATGATAGTGTTCCGCTTCCCCGAAGTCACCCAACCTGAGAATAGTAGTAACAGTATTATATATATGGTAACAAGAAAGACGGTAATTCATTATATAGATGAGACTAATTTGTCTTTGGCTGTTCAATTATTTGATTGTTTTGGAGGAGTGCGACTTGTGCTTCCCCCCCCCCCCCCCACCGACATGTGCCTTCCCCCCGGCCCCCCGACTTGTGCCCCCCCCCGGCCCCCAGACTTGTCCCCCCCCCCCGACTTGTGCCTTTATTTCAATCAAAGTCTGGTCTAAAAACACTCCCGATCTTACCTTGGACACAAGCTGGTGCAGCTACATACTGGTAATCACCGAGGAGATAAGTATTACATGTCACCACTTCACTGCCAATATTGGTGCCCTCTTGACAGGACACAGTCACTACGGTACCGTGCAGCACCGGAAACTGGGCGTTTGTGGATACCCCTCGCCAGGTCTCCGGCAGTGCGCCGCAGGCTGGGGTAGAATATGGTGAAAGTCTAAGTATATTTTGGATCGGAATAGGACAAAATAGCACATGCGTAACAAAAGATTTTAAACCTTCATTTGGGTGATTTTACTTCAATAAAAGTACCTGTTGGCATCGCTCTAAAGGCATCAGAGGCATCATCAAATCTCGTAGGCATAACTAGGAACTTGAAATTTGTGATATCGTTTCCATCGTTCCAGATATACTGATCGTCGCAATCTCCATTCCTCGAATAATCAAAGACTAGAACCTCTTGCCCATTTTGCAATATCATCATGAGGTGTTCCGTCGTATTTCGAACTATCGTCCAGATCACCGGTTGTTCTTTTGGGAGAGGTACCTTTCTTCGCACTACACAATCTGTCACCGTCACAAAGACGTTATTGAGGAACTGTATTTCCATCTTCCTTTGGTCATCATGAAACTGTAGAAGCAACGTTTCCCCGCTTCCAAGCTGAGAATCTGTTTGTATCTGTAGTGGGGTGGTATCCAGATTGTGAGATATATCTGTATTCCTCTCCACCATCAGCCACTCTTCAGCATATAGTGGTATTAGGAGGTAGAGCACTACCATGGTTACAGTGTTTGTTACCATGGTTACTGCTAGTAGACATACATCCTGATAGTGGGACTGTTACAAACTGATTTGCAATCGTAGACTGGGAAATAATTACAGACCATGATAAGAGAAGTATTGTAACTGTTACTAGAAATCACGGTTGGGTTTTAGTTGTCACAAGAAAGCAACGTATTTTACGAGATCATTTCAAATGAATCAAGACACAATTAATGGCCAATAGATTTCCCTCGGAAAACAGAAAATAATATAGGCATAGCCGAGATAATATAGCCGAGATAATATAGCCGATTAAAATATGATGCCCACTGAACACAACGTTATCACCACAAACCAGATCTTATTTTATTCAATAATCTTTGCACGTGCACGTTATATCATGATACCTTGCACGTCCCAAGTATTTCCTTAAATCTTCCTCACAGAAATATCCTAATTATCAGAGAGATCAAAATAAATCTGAAGCTGCACTCGTAAAACTCAACTCTTAATGAAGCTTAGAATAATGATGTCAGGCGGGCTCACGGCAATACTTCTGTTAGGCTAATGATATTGTTAAAACTTGTCGGGATGTAAATAGCTCGCACTGATCGTAGCCGAGCTGCTTGGATTATATGTTGTTAGCCTAGGGTCCTAACGACTAGACGGGGGGGGGGGGGGGGGTAATGACTACCAATGGAGACTTTTGGGGACTAATGGGGACTAAAAATCGTTGGGACTAGAGGTCAACTCGTTGACGTAATTCACCATTTGTCCCCATAAGTCCCCAGAATTTTTGACAGTTATTTATGGTTTTCAAGTTAGTTTAATAACGATACGATCGAGATGTTTTGTCCAAGATAAGAGTAGGATAAATCTAAATGGGGACTAATGGAGACTTTTCGGGACTAATGGGGACTAAAAATCATCTTTAGACTGTGAATAATCTCCATAGATGCGGAGCCTAATGTCATTGACTATAGGAGAATGACATTAGGGTCGCGTTTTCTACTGGAATATTCTCTATATCCGGGAAATGATCAGATGAAATTTCCATGGTTCACTATCAGGAGGCTTACTAATATGAGATCATCCTATGAAAGTTATGAAATACAGTATGTCTTCTGAATTATTCAATATCTAAAATTGGTTGTATTACAGGAAGTTGAGGATGAGAAAGAACATCAAGAAACGTTGGCTAACAACTACAAGCGGGCACAACAGAAGCAAGCTGAGGAGATAGCTGACTTGAAGGTCAACCTAGAGCACATACAGTCCAGAAACAGCGAGCTCGAGCGAAAACAGAAACGATTTGATCAGGTGACCTAATGTTTTAAACCTCATGAAAATAGTAAACAATATTAAGAAATTTAATTTCGGCAGAAATATCTCAGAGTTTAAAATGCAGGAGAGGGTGAACCGAGTTACCACTGATCCATTGATATACAATAACAATATGTTCTAGTTCAAATTGAAAGAGAATATCTCAAGCTAACTGTTATACTGTCTAGGAAGTAGCTAAAGTGAACCACACTCTGAAGAACGAAGTAAGCAGTAAGGAGAAGCTGGGCAAGGAGAAAGAAGCCCTGCAAACCGAGCTCATCTCCCTCAAGGATAGGCTACGAGAGTCCAATGCTTCAGCAGAGGAGACAAAGAGAAAACTGACAAACGCTGAGTCTCAATTAGTTGACCTGACAGCTCAGGGGCTCGATACTACTGATGTGAGGGCATTTTATATATATACTGTCTTTCTTATTGTCGTATTATCTTTATTTATCCGAGAATATGGGCAGTAATAATATATTTAATTTTAATATGTCTAAAGTTCGTGCGTTTCTGATTTACTTGAAGGAACGAACTAATGAACGGCTAGTTCTGACAACAATGCTCCACAACAGGTCGCCCAGCTGAAGAAAGCTAAACGAGACTCAGAGCAGAAAGTGGACGAGTTGGAAGAGGAATTAGAGGAGGTCACATGCCAAGTCTCCTCTCTTCAATCAGCTAAAACAAAGGTCAGCTCTGGGAGGAGGAGATAACCTGTTTTATTGTGTGTTTTAACAAGTTTTAAGATTGGGAAGTGCGCGTTTTAGAGAAAACAGGACTATAAGTAAACTTATAATTCCACAGTGGGAGATGGAAGCTGGCTCACTGAGAGCTCAGCTGACTCACGATAACGACGCTAAGGAGGAGGAGATCTCCACCTTGAGAGACACCCTAAACAAGAGGATCAACTCTCTTCAAGACCAGCTGGAGGAAGAGTACACCACCAGCAAAACCGCTCTCAAGGTAACTACCATTAATTTTAACTGTATTTCTCTTTTATTTTACTGTGTACTTAGTGCATTTTGAAGATTTGATTTTACTGTGTACTTTGAAGATTTGATTTTCACGGGTTTAACATATTAAGATCATTCGACAGCGTAAAAACAAGGTTTTATTTTTCAGCAAAAGAGGGAGTTAGAGAGACGGTTAGCTGATGTCCAGGACTCAAGTGTCGGGGAAGAAGAAATAAGAAGAGTTAAGAAGCAGCTGGCTAAGGTTAAAGCGCTATACAGAGAGTCTCAGAGCCAGTTAGAATCTAGACAGTCATCTTCCGTCAACAAATCACAACTCAACAACCTCAAAGCACAGGTTTACTTTACTCCCGTCTTTAAAGTTCTGTAAAATTTAGAATTTCGATCTTCTTATTCATGTTTTTTTAGTTTTTGAACCCAATCTTCACAAGTAAGACTTTTTAAGATACTATATCAGTGTACAGAAGGTATATATATATATAGGTAGTATATATATATATAGGTAGTATACCAATGTTTCCATTACAGGTTGAGGATTTACAAGATGCACTGAGTGCCGCTCAACGTGCCAAACGCTCAGCTGACAGTGAATTGTCAGAAGTGACTGACCAGCTTCAATCTGTTGGAATTGCTAAGATGGACGCTGAAAACAGAATATCAACCCTGCAGAAACAGGTCTGTGAAGTCATTTGTAACATCCTGTATAAAAGTAAGCGTTTGGAGTGGGGATAGTGAATATGAATGAGATAAAGTCATTTTTGAAACATTCCGATATTAGGTGTCAGAAGCGCAGAGCCGAGTAGAAGAAATGGAGGAAGAAATAGAAGAAGCAGAAAAGAAGAACCGACTGCACATGTCTGAGTTGAGCGCGGTGAAGCTTGAGTTGGCTGGCAGCCAAACAAAGTGTGACAAAAACAGACTGAGAGTGGGAGAGCTGGAGCGACAGATCACAGACCTGCAAGCTTCTTTAGATAGGTACAGATTGTTAGTTCGAGTAATAGTATCTCTGTGCTCAGCTTCATTTGCATTTGTAAGCTTTAATTTCCCCTGTTTTACATGACCTGATGAACCCACATCATTCGGATGTGAAGTCCCGTTTGATACTATGTGTTTACCCTTGAAGTGTAACTTAAGAATATTTTCAGGGTTCAACGCGATACAGCTGATAAAGACAAGGTGGTATCCCTGGAAAACAAGATCCGGGAACTGGGACTCGAGGTGGAAATGGAACAGTCCCAGAAAACTAGATCCGAGAGAACAATCAAGAAACTCAAGGATTCTCTTGCTGATGTAAGATCGATTTAACCATTTCGGACAACACAATACATACAATATAGACTACTTTTTGGTCTAGAGGTATACAAACTATATTAAGATTTATCTAAGATTTCGTGACCCAAGATTTACTGTAATTGTTAACAGATGCGTGACCCTAACTTATAGGCTGTGGCTATGATATGGTAACATCTACTTAATGACAGGCAATGGACGAAGTGGAAACCAAGAAGAGTAACGAAATCTCGATCCAGAATGAGCTGAGGCGACTCCAGCGCCAGCTACGGGAAGCCAGCGATGCTGCTAACGACACAGAGACTAAAGATGGTAGGGATTTATTCTTATTCAGGCGAATCGTTGAGATTTTACCATGACAATATTGTTCGCTGCCGGAAAACTCATTTGTCGAGGTGTCCTTTGTTTTGATAAGTACCAGACTAGAAGTTATTCGAAGGGCTGGCAGGGCCGTCAATTCTATTTATAGCTTTATAGCGGTGCCGTTATCAGCTGTATTTTATCTGGAACCACGACCTACGACCTACGTATATTTTAATTTTATATCTTCTGACAAAAACAAAGTAACAATCTGTAACTTCCTCAGTCGAGTGGAACAGAAAGAAGAGAGAGTACGACGAGCAAATAGAAGAACTAACTTACGAGAGAGACAAGTTCCAGAATCAGGTGATTTACCCTGCTCTTTTCTGATGAGCCTGCTTTTGACATCTTGCTGTAAAACTTTTCACAGAATCACTTATATATAATAAGCAAGTAACCACCATAGTAGCCACCATAGTAACCACCATAGTAACCACCATAGTAACCACCATAGTAACCACCATAGTAACCACCAGAGTAACCACCATAGTAACCACCACGATGCGCAGGTTAAGGGTCTGAAGGATCGTCTGACGGTGGCGGAGAGCCGCGCAAAGGACACGTCGTCCTACGCCGTGTCGGACGACGACCTTCTCAGTGACGACATTGACGATAACTTCCTCGACGATGACGATGACGATTATCTCTTAGATGACGAGGATATCGAGTTAGATGTTCGAGGTAAGAAATTCCATTCTGAAGTCTTCCAAAGTGAGATGAAAGAAGTACTTTTCTTAAATCTTTCTTTCTCTCAACCTACTACTTCAGTACAAGGCATCTTCACAATAAATCTAGAATATAACGTGATGGAGGCATTTTCAAAATCTCGGTCAGATCCGATTTATGTAATCTGCTTGAGTAACCTTAGTAACCTTGGTGACCTTGGTGACCTTGGTAACTGTAATGAGTTTCTAAATTATACAAACTGCAGCACAGTCCTGAGTTCATATTTCCCAACAAAAGGAGGTAAAAGAGTGATCATAGATTTAAGTGTTGAAATAAAATCACTGTAACAATTCGCTGTTTTGATTTGTTAAAACTTCAAGGTGATCACTTGAGATCAATCAGAACGTTATCACTGCATATAATTGATCCGGGTGTTAAGTGACTTAGATAGTAGCCCGCAAGCAGAAAATTATAGTTTTGCATTCATTTTTTAAAATTCACCATTTGCTCTATTCTTGAGAACTATGAGAGAATATGTTAAAATTGCTGGTGTCAATGATTGTTTATTGTTTACAACAAAAGGTGTAGCACACATTTGTGAGGCATAAATTTGGTTATTTCATTTAATTCAATTTTTCACCTTTCCATCAGATACGGGTAGACGGGGCAGAAAGGCGCTGGACACGAGACCGTCGCGCGACAGTCTCTTCTCCCACTCCCCTCTCCGGAATGCTAGCTCCCGTGTGTCCTCCTCTCCTCTCCGCAACACCAGCTCTCGGGACTCCTCTCCTCGACAAGTTCGAAACGGGGGAACACCACCATCATCTGAACGAGGCGGCGGCAGGGAAGGTAAACGCAAGAAGGACAGGAGAAGGAGCCGGGACGGACGGACACAGGGATCAATAACAGCAGCAGATATCGCCGCCGCTAGGAAAATAGCGAATGAGGAAGATGATAGATAACAGGGAAAACGTTTAGACGGAACGACGGCCCGCCATGTAATCTACCTGAATCATCTGAAGAGAGGATGAAATTAGCCTTAGTAACACTCGATCTGGTAACGAAATATTCTGATCAGGACTGCAAGGATCGAAATTAATTGAACTGTATGGAAAAACTGATTTAAGAATTTGCTGAAATTTGATTAACATTTATCTGGCACGCAGTGCGCAAAGAACAGCTGAAGCTCTATATAGAAAATTTTTTATTGTTGTGATGTTTTTGAACTTTTTTAATTGTAATAAGCAAAGTTATATATTTTATAGGTTAGCTTCAACATCGCGAAGTTTATCATAATCTGTCAAAAATGTAGGAGTTAAATAATCTAGTGCGGTCCTAATTCAGTCGATGCCAAAATGTAATGATTCAACGCTAATTATAAACAGAGCCCAACATTATCGATTGATTTTTTGCTTTGCTTCAAGTATGGGAATAACAAATAAGAGCTGTACAATTATTTAGATTCAGATGTTTTCAGAAAGCTTTATACTGTTGAGATTTTTAATGAGTTTCAAAGTGCTGTATATGGAGACAAGGGAAGGTTTCACGTCATCATCTTAATTCGTTGCTGCTTTGTGATACTTGTTTCACCAATTGTTGGTTAATGATAATATATAAATACATATATTATATATTATATATACATAATATATCAAATTGAATTTGCTATGTATATTGTATAAGGATGAAAGCTTGATAGAGTAGAGAATAGATAGGCTACTACTAGACACTGTCTAGTAGACAGTACCGTGACGTCATGTTACTTTCACCTCATTGTTGAATGGTACAGATTTATTTCGTTTAAAATCAAAGTACGATTTTTAGATTTTAGAGTACGTGTTTACGGAATTTTTAGCAAATTTACCAAGAAGTCAACAAATTCTCCCCTCAAATCGCATGTCTAGAAATGTGGTTAAAAACACAGGACACGCTTATTTCCTGCGATGCAACACTAAGTTTGGCGTCGAATTCAATGAAATAAAGTCAACAAATTGTATTCAATTTGAAAGTAGTATAACCATGAGAACTACTATCCATAAAAAGTTCAGGTTTTCTCCCTGGCTTTATTATCTACAAACAGCTCTGCAGTACGTGTAGGTCGGCATATTAATGACGTGAATTGTAAATATAACGTTTTATCGTTTTAAAGTTTGTGTAATGAATCTTGTTTATTTGCTTTTACATAGTGAAACGTATGCTTGGTTCACATTCCGACACAATCGCTGTTTTCAAAGTAAAACGACGTCTCTAATCGTAGTAAATTTTAAAATCTACTCACTACTAAGTACTAAAGTTTATAAATCAAAGAATGCCATTGTCAATATTGCGAACTACTACCACTGTACCAGCCTAGCATGTCGCATGTGTCTATTGGGGTTGACTTCGTACCATACTCTGTGCTCTGTCATGGAGACCACTATTAGGATCTGTAGTGCACTGACCACTATTGCAGTCAGTGTCACTGTAACTTGTGATGTCGGTGTACTTGTGATGCCTTAGTGCCTTAGTGCACAAGCGACTAAGGCGGGCCCAGTAGTCAGTGTAATAAGCGCCAAGCGCGAGCACAGAACTTTTTTGCTCCGATTTCGATAAATTTGGTACCAAAAGTTGTCTAAAAATGTGAATAAAATAAATCTACCGTGTAGCAATTTTCGCTAAAAATGCTACACGGCGCTTGTTCGCCGCGCGTGCTTTTTTCGCGCAAATATTTAGTTTTTGGCCTATGATTTGAAACTTTTACAAAATAGCAAGTATACAAATGTACAGCAATTCGAACAAACATATAAAATGGGCCGAAATGTATAAATGCTAAAAAGCGTGGGTCAGTGAAACAAGTACAGAGGACAACTTTCAGAACAAGAGTTTTTTGGCCTCCCAAAGTCTCAATAACATCACCTCCACCTAGTAATAAAATTATGAAATGTGAAAAGTGTGAAACAATCAAATAATAATGTATGTATATAATATAATTGTCTCTCAAATACAGATAACGTCCGTTAACTCTTAAAATACCCCTACAAGTACATATTATACTGATCGGTGGTTTCCGAGAAACATGAATTACGTCATCATGGTGTCTTCTTAACCCGGCTACAGACCTTCCCGTTACGGATGTAGTGGTCGAGATGAGTCTGTTCAGCCCTCTTCTTCTTCAGGTCAGTTACCACGTTCTTCCTTGCTGCACGCTCTTCACTGGATCTATCAGGACAGATCCATACATTTTTGTGTGCATCAGCCATCTTCAGTCTCCCTGTTTTCATCAGAATCTGATGAACTGCTGTTGAGCTTGGGACGGTGATCTTGACTGGTCGGATAGCCGTACCTGGCCTCTTCCAGCCGACTCTAGTCGCTTCAAAATGAGGTTTCTCCCCGATCTCCTCCAATAGTGCGGTTACCAGAGCTGGTAGCTGTTCTTCATCCTCTTCTTTCAGACCAAACACTATCAGATTCTTGCTCCTGTCCTCCTCTGCAGCCACACTCTTCATTACATTCTTCAGAATTTTACTGTTGCAGACCGCGCCACTTGTGCTGTTCTTTTGTACAGCTGCACTGTAGCTCTTAATCCCTGTCTCCATCGTTGTTTGTACTGTCTCTTCAACTGACGTCTTAAACAACTGTAGTTGTTCGTCCTTCTGCACTAGCAACTGGTCCTGCAACCTGACCATCTTTTCCTTGTCTGCTAGTGCTTCCGTCTTGAGGCACTCAACGATTTCCATCATAGCGCTCATCTGACTACTCTGCCGTCGTACGAGGTCTGCTGCTTGCATAACCCAGTTTGCCATATACCTTTTATAGATAGACGGAGACATGAGTATTTCCTGGTCCATATTTCCACGAATTTCGAAGATTTCTAATTTCAGTTCTCTTGCCATCGAAGTGAACCATCTTTCAGCACAGCCCTCTACATCTTCCTTTTCTTCGTAGTTGAAATCCTTGATTTTCTTCTGAGATCGGGTCAAATTCAGATCATCCTCCATGGTGTACTTGTATAATAATGTACAATTACACACGCAAAGGCTAACTACGCGGTAGCAGCAAACTGAACTTATCGCTAAGTTACAAAAGATAAGGGAGCTCGATAATTGCAACGTAAGCTACACACACTACACACACTATAACTTTCACATTTTCAGTTATTATCACATAATTATTATGGCATCGTAATCTAAATCAGCTCATCAAGACGAAACTTTTAGTACTAATATTTTAAGATTTAAAGGAAAATTATTTTCAAAATTTTAAAATATGAACACAAGGGTCCATATTTTGAAAAATTTGGTGCTTCAAATATTATAATTTTGGTACCAAAAGTTGTGTCTGACTAAGCTCATTTACATTACGATCCTGTAAGAATTATTTTAAAATATTCAATATTTTAGGAGTTATAGGCATTTTAAGCAATAAATTACCGATTTTTCGTCCTTTGTACACTCTTGCAATGCACAGGAGGCCCACATACAGCTCGACGTTATCGTGCTCAGTGCTACACGGTGAATTTTCATTATTCACAGTTAGAGGCAACTTTTGGTACCAAATTTATCAAAATCAGAGACAAAAAATTCTGTGCCAGCTCATGGCGCTTATTACATAGAGTTAGACTACGGATGATGATTAATCACTCTACACTCGACTGTCACGTGACTTTTTCAACCCGTTCTCTAGGCTGGTATGGCCCTGAAAGACTTTTCGAAACCCTAACCCTCTTATATATCTGATCCCAACCCTAACCCTAACCCAATCCCTAACAAAAGCATATGCTGAAATCCTAACCCTAACGAGAAATTCGACCAACTCCCTTATACGGTCATATCACGTGATCAAGACAGTTTTTCGCCAGTATCTCGGCAGGGGAGCATTTTAACCTTATGTTCAATGTCATTGGGGGGATTCTGAATCAGCGTCTGAAAATACATCGATTCGAGCTGGTTTCAACTGTCGGGGGCCCTTTTAGAACAATCTTGAAGATCAACTGTAAAGTGATTTAGCACGCTCGTTAGACTACAGCTACTCCTCCAGCTAAGCTTATTATAGCGCAGGCAACACTGGAAGCGAAATTGACACACGCTGCAACCCCTTTTGATCGCGCGCGGTGGCCGGCCGGCCGGAGTGCACGAGAGAGGTATACAACGTGTAGCAAAAGCATATTTGTTCTCCCCAAAGTACTCTTTATCGAGGAAAATGTACCAAATTGACATGTTGCTGATCACATGCAAGAACTTGACTATGAAGTTGGTCACAGCAACTACCAAAAGGTCTTCCTGTATGATCAGCATCCCTGTAAATATTCCCATTGACCATTGTTAATGATCTGGCCCGGCGCGCGCTACTTCGTAGCACTTGCCGTCGAGAAGAAAGCGGCGCGCGCTACTTCGAAGAAATTTAGACGAGTAACATCCGTCAAATATTCCCACAAATTATCATAAGCTAAATTTTAATTATAAATTACGGATCGTGATAATGCAAATCAAAAATATAATTCATACGAAGATTTCTTTAACATAAATTGCTTTGGGGTTTTCCTTTTCTCCCTGGTAAGTCCAGTGTATTGATGGCAAAAATGAGGAAAGAAAACGCTGGTTCGTCAACAAAACATGGACCCCGCAAAACATGTCCTAACATTGTACAATCTCCACCGACTACGGGGCACGGGCCACGTTTTCTGGCAATGGTTTAGCATTGCAGCGTTTATACAAGTTTTTGTTGGAGATGCAAGATGACTCCTGGGTGTTACCCTGCCGATTATTGAAAAAATGCAGTTGTATTTTGACATTTTTATGTGATTAGCTCCATCTCTATATCATGCATGTCCCATTGTGTAGAATTTGACATATGACTGCCGTGGCAAACAAATCAAACAATCAATTGTCGGTCATGTTTGTGTAATTCAAACCAGCAAACAAGAAAAATGCTATAAATATATTACACTGTAAGAATTTTTGACAAAACAGCATAAAATAATAATTAATTAAAATGTTTAAATATCAAAATTTAGTGGTGAGTAAATTAACCAATTTTCACAGAAAATATCGCACTGATGGTAATCAACCAACTCGCATATTTCCTAAAAATCTTTCTCGCAAATGAGCAATATAACAGTTACTATCAATATTATTGGTAGGTGTGATGTTATTCTACAGTTCAAGGCAAATCCTATCGGCACAAAGCTTTTTACCAAGTACTAGTGTTCAAAGTGCACGCCTCGGTTAGTAACACTGAAAGGTATGCATGTTCCCACATTATCATTTTTAAATTAAAAGAACACTCCAATTGTTGTAACTTACAGAATATTTAATTTAAACAACTCGAGCTCTTAAAGTGATAAAGTAGCATAAAAAACTCCTATCCGTCCCCCTAAATCAATCCAGTGGCATGGATTGTGAAACCCAACCTAGGCAATTGAATCTTAGCTTCAATCCAATATGTAAAGGAAACTGTAGTTAACTATGGTATAAAATATTAGTGTTGTGGATAATGGATATTTGGCGAAATTTTCTCATCTTGTCGGAATAAAATCTGGGATTTAAACATTAAACTTAAATATTTTTTCTTCAAAATCAAAACATGCTACTTATTTAATTTCAGGTGGCATTTTGACATTGTAACGGCGTAGAAGTAAGGAATATCATTGCATTTACTATTCCATTACATCTATAAGCTTTCTTTAAACTAACTCCTGTGAATAATTTAAATTCTCTGTACAAACTAACTCAATAAGCAGAAATAATCATATTGATGGTCACAAAAAATTGACGGACCAGGAAAGGGACAAGGTTTAACCTGATGAACCGAAGTAAAAAACATTATCGCCGATCAACCCAATGAAAAACACCCGTTCCACAAAGCTGAACCTATCAACCTCACTTCGCTTAAACCCGAACAAAACAGTCAATCAAAACCCTAATTTATAAACCCTCGCTCCCCTCAATCGGGGGGGTCGTTAGAATGGGCGTTATAACCAGCTTGAGAGGGCATGACGTCATACTGTTCATCTGATTCTCTGCTAACTGGTAGAGTTGATAAGAAGCTAGGAGAGCTATCTGGGAGAGAAGTGATGAAGCGCGGACCTGATGGCCCGTTCGAGCTGCACTCGTGAGGTCTGGAGTTGCAGTCTTGGTGACGGCCGCCGCACTCGTGCTGCGCTAGCGGCTGGTAGAGGACGGGAGAGGGGTTGGATTGGGTGGGGAAGGAGAGGAGATGGTAGTCTGAGGACAGGTCACGGAGGATGTGAGGGTGCTCTGTGTACGCTGGGGGAGCTTCATCTGAAACACAGATATTTATAATGTGTACGCTGGGGAGCTTCATCTGAAATACTGATATTTATAATGTGTACGCTAGGGGAGCTTCATCTGAAATACAGATATTTATAATGTGTACGCTGGGGGAGCTTCATCTGAAATACAGATATTTATAATGTGTACGCTGGGGGAGCTTCATCTGAAATACAGATATTTATAATGTGTACGCTGGGGAGCTTCATCTGAAATACAGATATTTATATGTGTACGCCGGGGGAGCTTCATCTGAAATACAGATATTTATAATGTGTACGCTGGGGGAGCTTCATCTGAAATACTGATATTTATAATGTGTACGCCGGGGGAGCTTCATCTGAAATACAGATATTTATAATGTGTACGCCGGGGGAGCTTCATCTGAAATACAGATATTTATAATGTGTACGCTAGGGGAGCTTCATCTGAAATACAGATATTTATAATGTGTACGCCGGGGGAGCTTCATCTGAAATACAGATATTTATAATGTGTACGCTGGGGGAGCTTCATCTGAAATACAGATGTTTATAATGTGTACGCTGGGGGAGCTTCATCTGAAATACAGATATTTATAATGTGTACGCTGGGGTGCTTCATCTGAAATACAGATATTTATATAAAAGCTCTAACTAACAAAGTGGAATCAAACATGGTTATACAAATTAGGGTTTAGATCAACACTAAAAAGAGCTCAGCTTGTCTTCCCTTCAACTTAACACATTACACTTAGATTAAAACTCCAACAATGAGATCTATATAAATGAGCTGCACTTACCCTCCACCTCAGGTAGGGTTACAAGGCCGTGAAGACCGGCTGCACCTGCTAGAGGGGTCTGTGGTACCTCTTCCGCCTGAAACGAGTACAATTATAGTACCTATAACTTAATATAATATAATGAAATGGAATTTATATAAATGGTTAATATTCAGCATCCAAGTTGCTCAACTATCCACCGACCATTAGGGGTCGTTCACATCTTACGTAATCAGTCGATGGGGGGGGGGGGGGGGCGGGGGTTTCCAAATGATTACGCTAGTGTAATTTGGACACAATAGCACAATGTGTAAAGTGATTACGGAGGGGGAGGAGGGGGGGGGTTAAAAATTGTCCAAAAAGTGATTACGTAATAATATGTGAAGGACCCTTATTTGAAGGGTAAACATGGAAAGTCACGTACCATGTTGGACCAGTGATTGTGTAAAGCTTGTAAAGGAGTGTTAGCAATGGGAAGAGGAGAGTCCATTGCGAGGGGATTATCATTCTCTAGGTACTGAGAAAGTTAATGTGTTAGGGTTATAAGAGGATGCGGTATTATAACAGGTGCACTGTGCAGTCGTAAAATAGATGGACAGAGACGTTTATTTGACCAACAGAATTATAATATACCATATAGTATATATATTATATACTATACTATATAGTATACTATATTATATAGGGCATTATTATATAGTATAACGCTTGAATAAAAACTTGAATAAAAACTCCAGATGTTCTGAGCATATAAGTTAACTCCAAAATAGCATCGCACGACTTACCTCGTGTCTATTATTACGGCGTTTCCTTTGTCGTCTCCTAAACGTGAAGGCCACAAATCCGGTTACAAAGCAGAGCACCACAACTAGCACACATATTATTAGAGTTATTATCGTCCGCTTGTTCATCTGGTTACCATATTGTTGCTCTTCTGTTCCGTTAGTGATCGCGTCTGATATGGAGAGAAATTGTGTTAGTTTTGTTTAATGTCTATCGAATATTGGATTTTAAATTTAGACTTAAATGTAAATTCAAATTTAGAACTTTAGAATTTGTTATTTAAATTCAGTTTTCCTCATCTGTAAGTGCGGACCTTAGATCATTTGCCATTAATGTTAAATGTACTAAAACCGGCGCGACTTCGCTATAAAAACAGTTTTTAGATGAAACTAAACTTTACTGGAGGACCACAGCTGTGCAGATTGTGGTCTTGGCTGGTCAGTGGTCATTACTCTACCTAGATCTGTTTCTCGATCATATTTTCCATTACTACTTTAACACATGCTATTACCAAGTCAGATAACAGATGTTCACCCATTAAGTTTTAATTTTTACAAATCGTTTACTTTTCGTTTATTTTCTCAACTTTTCTCCGTTTTCCATCACGGTCTGCAATTCTAAGCTATGCCGGCCAGGACCACATACTGAAAAATTATCGACATCTGTGAACAAATCGAAATTCTCAGAATCGAGCAGTAATGCAGGGGTTTACTATAGTTCACTAGTAATATACAGGGTGGGCCAAAAGTCAGTGGGCATACGTTGGCCTTAATAGCTCAGTCACTGAGTGCCCAATTGAAATAATTCTTTCTGGTATGACTTACTACCACCACTGGTTCGAGGAATTTGTCGAATCGATAAATATTAGAGTTCGTTTTTTTCAAATGAAGGTTCATTTTTGCATTTATTTGATAGTTTTGATAATCGAATCGAGCTCAATTTTATTGAATTGTGTTTGACCATTCGAATTACGCTTGTCCTGAAAAAATTTGATTGACGATGTCAACCCATCGAGATCGTTGCTCTGCGAAGCAGAGCAACGATCGACGATGCGATGCAAGAATGCTAGTTCGCGCGGCGCGGCGAAGTCCTCCAAGAAAAAAATTAGAACTGCAGCTTCTCAGATGACAGAGATATGAAGCATAACGAGTTTATTGATTACGTGTGATCAGGTGATTGGTTTACCTAATCACGTGATTAGGTGACCCCGTTAACCACCCCGTTAAACATTATGGGAATTGTTAAGGGTGCCCAATTAAGGTGTCGTGTCACGGTGCCACATAATCACCCAGTCAATGTTGTTAACGCGATACAGAAAATGCTTGATAACTTCGTCATTTCTAATCTGTTTTGCCTCATGTTTTCAGATCATATGCGACATTTCATAATCTACCGTCTCTGAAAAAAATAGGCGTTCAACATGTTCAGAGAAAACAATATCTAGGTGTTTTAATATTGAATGGACGTGGTCTAAAATATTCGAATTTTCAAATTTTGACGACGAAATCCTCGAACCAGTAAGTACAGTATGCCATCTGCAAAGCAACAGCTCTCAAATATAAAACACAGCGGAGCTATTAAGGCCAACGTATGCCCACTGACTTTTGGCCCACCCTGTATATATAATATATTCACTAGTATATAATCTATATTGCCTCTCATTTTAGGGGAGGTGGTTTCTGAGAATCGATGCAGGAGTTAACCATTTTATAATTTATAGCAGGGCCTCTTAAAGGAAGGTTGTCGAGGCCTCAGTCAAATAAATGATCAAAATCATGAATTTTTCGATACCTTTTAGTCAATTTCAGCTGGTCATTACTCATTACTCGATTTTTTATTATTTGCCCTTTCGTAATTTAATGTGTTCATCGATTAATTATTTGTGAGGTAATATGAAAGGTTGTTTGAAAATGTATTCCTTAAGGGGGCCGGGGGTCTTCATCAAAATTCTCTCGAAATTGACTTTATAGTTGTTTCTGATAGAGGGGAGTGATATCTACCAGCTGCTTTTGGTTCTATGGAAAAATATTTTTCCTAGCCGAAATTATCGCCGGTGGTCTGAGGTCAGCGCTTATGTGTAATTGTATTGCGCGAGCGATTGAAGACCCCCGGCCCCCTTAAGTAGGATCTCGACACCCCACTCATCCCCCTTTACTTTCAAAAAGAGGACTTTCGCGATATGTGACCAATACCAAATAGTTGTTTATTAGTTGTATTCCCCTAAAAATACTCCAATAGGATATAAGTTAAGTTTCCTAACCACGACATTTATTATTACCCCCCTCCCTCTATTATTATATCAGTATTGTAACAACAGCCTCTCAGTCTCGACTATTTAAATCACGTGCCAAATCATTGCCTTAGCAGGAGTGCCAACTGTATAGATTAACACGAGTCAACAATAAATGATGATTTGGCGTGACATTAGATAAGCGAGCATGTGAGCTTGGATACCAGCTGCCAGATGTGAAGACCGGGCCATTACTACTAAAATCTTTGTCGCGGCTTGGTCAAGATGTCTGGAAATTCTCATGAACCCTGGCCGGCCACGGTGGTTACCCGCAATTTAAGTCATAATATTATACAATTATCATATTTGGTCAATTGGTACAATTCATCTTGAGCGCAGCAGTTATCAGCACCAAACAATGCCCATCGTGTAAAAGCACCAGCTGCCCCAACAAGGCATAACACTAAATAGAAAATATAAACCACTTAATCATACTTAAGAGAATTAAGGCGATCAATTAATAAATTAACTGATTATTAAGATATTTACCTGTAGGACTGTCGACCCGGAGGTTGATGAACTGGTGAACTGTACCCTCCTGGTTCTCCAACGTACACTTGTACTGACCAGCATCTATAGTCATCACTCTGATCAGTTTCAGAGACCCGTCCTCCAGGACTACTGAGCCCTGCGAAAAACCAAACTAATTACAAATCTATTACATTTATTGAGTAACGTGTCACGTGATGAAAACGTTTTAAGCGGGTAAAAGCCAGTCCAAACCCTGGCTTCATAACATGAAGGCCTCGTTTTAATTTGTATTGAAAAGCACTAATATAACTCGTCAGCGTAAGATTGGATATAAAAGTTAAGTTAGGGTGATATCAGTAGGGATGTAGGGAGTGTACTGGGCCTCGGAAATGATTTAGGTGTACCTGGAAGTTGACAACATTTGGTTTTTGATAATATATTATGGTTATTTTGGTTTATTCTGACAAGCGACTCTTGACATGTTGATTTGACGTGTGGCAATTACTTTCGTAACCGGACCAGTTATAGAGCAACAAGTTTAGAACTATCCTGATAAATACTTAAATAGCCTTTAAATGGTCATACAATAATTTTCAAGTCGTTAGTCTCGAGTTTCTGTCAAAAACCGAACGTCTCATTCCGCATTCGTATCAACAAATCATTTAGACCCCAGAGATATCTGGCACCAGCTGGAATACATGCTGACATCTCACTTAAAAAGAGATGATGGAAGATGTATGCAAGAAATAGGTGGCAAAACCTCCATCTTTTAGCTACTTAAAACTGGATTTTCATACTCTTGAGCAAAGCTTTAGTTCAGATGTGTTTCAATAGTTTGACTTTTATAACGCCAGAATGTTTCTAAATGATCCATGTTATTTTAGAAATTTCTGTAATTTCATTTACAATACTACTACAGCTTCTACACTCTACAGCCCAAATTTAGTCGTCATGGCGGCAGCAAAGTGGACAATGGTGTCATCGTTGCAGTCCACAATTTCCAAATATTAACATAACAAAATATCAAGAAGTATCAAACAAACACCATGAGACCAAGTTTAAACTAACCTCAGGTAGTTTAGGTCCTATCCGCTCCCAGGTGGCAGCAGGTTTAGGGCTCCCAGTCCCGACGCAGGGCAGCAGCAAGTTGGAGTATCCAACTTGTATTGAAGTGTCTTGTGGCTTCCCTTTATCTGTGAACGCTGGTGCAACTGAAAGTTCAGATGGTTAAGATGAGACGCTAGGTTCAAACATAATTCTTGGTAACCTAGGATAATCGTTGCACGGTTGACCAAACTCCAAAGTTCAAGGCAAATCGTTCGTATCATTTATAACAACTAATATGATAACAAGGAATAATATCCTGAGTTTTTAAAGGGCCTTTTTAAGAAGTTGGCATGTTATTGACCTAGTTAGTCGTGAACCCAGGCCTTTTATAGAAACTATCGTTTTTCAGGTTAACCAGGTGTCCAGAAATTTCCGATTATATTAGAACCTAGCGCAACCCATGGTATAGTTAGTTTGTTCAGACAACATGTTATCGTGAATTACTTTGATATCTTTGTTTGAATCACTAGTAAAAACTTAACAACCTTATACATCAGATAGGCAGCAAACAATGACATCCACTTCCAGTACATCATCTCCCTTCAATTCATCAAGTGAGTACCTTGGGAAGTGGTTCAACACGTGTATTGGAGTAACGGAGTTGGGGCTAGCTGTTCAAACGTTGGTGCTCAATCTCATCGTCACAGCTTACTACAAAAACATTGTCAAGAAAATGGTTCCGTTCATGTACATCCTGCTGTCAGTGACTGACTCAATGACTGGTGTGGCAGCACTTCTGAACGGTCTAATGTTCCTGATCCTGGAATACCACCCTGAACCTAAAGGTAATCCCGGCAACTACCTCCTGGTCCCAACCTACTTCATCTTCTCCATAACCTTCAGGGTCTCAGTCTTCCTCAATCTTATCATCAGCATCGTCAGAACCATCAACATAACCCGCCCCTTCTACAGAATGAAGAGAGTTACTATTGGTGTTGCTGTCACATTGTACAGTGCAGCTTCCGTCTTCTTATCGGTGGCTCTCCTCATCAAAAGGAAGGTTGAATTGTTGAGACCGGACAGAAAGGAGTTGGAGAAGCTCTTGTATAAACCTTCAGGATACCAAATATTGGGATACTCTGGCATATCTGAGACAGAAGAATTCAGGAATGCTACTCTATTTATTACAGTACCATTCGTCCTCCCTTCAGTCGTAGCCGTAATATGCATGGCTATACAAATTCGAGCGGTCTTAAAGCCAAACCCCTCCCGGAGCTCCGAGTCCGACAAGAATAAAGAAATTACTAAAACAATCCTGATGTTAACACTTCTCTTCTTCTTCTGCAACACTCTCTACATCGTCTACCCCATCCTTTACTACGATAGATTCATCAAAAACCCCGACTTACACAGGCAAACCTCGCTGGGTCTAGGCTACATAGAACAGCTGAGATTACAGTATTGCCTGGGAGTGCTGTGTCCTTACATCAACGCTGCTTTCAACCCAGCCATCCTGATCTGGCGTGGTAAGGAGATCAGAGGATCTGTTAAGAAGAAGATAAGTGCTGTGGTGATCAGGCCGATCAGAGAATCTGCACTCTCCCTCATAACCTCACCTGTATCTAGTGCTCGGCAAACCAGATATACTGTTTCTCAACTTTAACATTGGCATTTTATCAGTTGTTTAAGTGGGATTTTGGCGGTTTTGGGTCCTTTATCTGATTGTTTTAAATTCTCTGTTTGGAGTAGAATAGATTCCATTAAAGATTATTGATGTAGTTAGGTTGATTAAATTTATAATTAAAATATTCTTCCAATATTGCCGTGAATTTTTGAGAAATTATTATATCTTACATCTAATCTTAAAAACTCGAAAAGTTGTTTGTACTGTTATCTACAGAAAGGAATTTGTACGTTTTTTAAAACTGAATCGTGCTCGTATTGCACCAGTTATAGCATTAGCTTGACTATTGTCAGAATTATTTCACAACCCCAAAGCTTAAAGCCACTAAACAACACGATAAGGACCATCGGGGACTAGCACTGAGGAGAGGGATAAATGATTTTAAAATTCTCTTACTTTCTTTTAGTTCATACCTTACATATGAGTACAATTAGCATATAACAGTACAATTAGCATAATATAGTACAATTAGCCCTAGTGTATTTATTAAAGGTTAAGTAAAAATAGAGCGAAATAAATTGTCTGAAATAATCCCACTAAGAATCTAAGAAGATTTCAAGTTCTGATTTACATCTACCATCTAATTTTGAAGAGAGGACTTGTAAACTAACAGAGGACTTGTAAACTAAGGTAAAATGTAATGTTTAGTTACTCAGCCAAACCAGAGCTACTAACAGCTCCAAACATAACATTAAATCTAATTTCAGTGTTTATAACCGAGCAACGAGCACAATCTACCTCCAAACGTCTACAAATTCACTTTCACCGCTGCTGCGAGAGAAATGAGGAGTCATTAACATCTGGGGGGGAGGGGGTGGGCACCAGCTGGCCCCCCAAAACATGGACCATGTCTCAAATCGAATCGGGATACTGATAATAGTTGAAAATTTGACCCTAATTCATCAGTCACGGCGCAGCGTTACGCTCACCAGTCACCTGTCGGCTGAGCACAATCATCATCGGGAACAGGGAATAATTAAATGGAGGAATTAGAGGAGAGCAGCCTGAACCGTAGGATACAGGGAAATTGGATCATCATGTGGTGGAGAAATAAACAGGTTAAGATGAGATTCTTATGTGTTGTTTTCATTGTGTCTCCAAACTCGTCCATTAATATTATTTAATGGGCAGATAGTCTGCTTTGATGACGCAGATAACTGGTTTTGACGTCAGTGACGTCACGTTATTTGTACAGTTGATAAAGTTATCTCGTTCAACCAATGTTTACAATTTACATCCCCAAATCTAATTTAAGTTCCTGTAGACAGTGTAATTTTATATTTGTTAAATACACATCAAGATGTGCGACGACGACAAACACCGAACTTTTTACTAACCATCAATCATTTCTATCACAGTTGTTGGCAGTATATTTGTAAGAGTATTTTTAGTTGATACAAAAGTTTACGGAGCGTGATACAAAACACTGAAAAACCTGCCAAATTGCGGTATTTTTAACACGTTACGTGTAATTTTAAGCGATAAGCGTAATATACCATTTTCACAGGTGGTCTAACACGACCATTTTC
Source organism: Bolinopsis microptera (assembly GCF_026151205.1). Lineage (NCBI taxonomy): Eukaryota > Metazoa > Ctenophora > Tentaculata > Lobata > Bolinopsidae > Bolinopsis > Bolinopsis microptera. The sequence continues at coordinate 3,127,147 of NC_087073.1, read as the reverse complement.
ATAGTCCATGTCGTCAACCTAAAACTCATGACTAATTGTAAATTTAATTCGAAAAACCTCCAGCTAGCAAATGTAACACTCATCTGTTACTCGCATATTTCACATGTTCTCGATTTTCAAATCTCCGTTAGGTAAGTAGCAGACCATAAAGAAACACGTGTTTGCCGTATTTTCAGACTTGTTTTCTCCTGCTTTCGTAGAATTTCATAGACCGGTAGTGCCAGCGTTTAAAATCAGCCCTGCTAAGTGCCCATTAGAAGGCTGACGGGGACCACACCAAAAAGTAACTCATTCCTTCAGGCGCCCTGCGTCAGATAAGGACGTGAGCCAGGTGTCAGAGCCGTCATAATGCTTTACCTGGGGTAAACAGAGCCGCCCTTTATCATCCCTCACTAGATCCTTTATGTCCTTAGTAGCCAATGCGGTGGTTTTTTGTGCTCCCTAATGAGCTAGGATAAGGTTATTGTCAGGAGAGGGATCCTTGGTTAGTTCCTGAGTTCACGTCGGTAGATTGGTCAGTAGTCTCAAATAGGCGCTCCATCAAGCTCAACTAAGGCATTTGGAAGACTTTCTCATTGAAAACATCCAGCACGTTAGCTTGTATGGAATGTTGCTGGTAGTTGGAGAGCTGTATTTAAGAGCCTTATATTAAGGTTATGGATATTACTGACCTTTCTCCAGTACGCCACTATCAGTGTCACACAGTGTCCATTCGTTGATATGAATGAGTAAAACTTGTTTATAAAGTATACTAGGCAGCTACTACTACTACTAGTACTAGGCAGCTGTGAACCCTTAGTATTACTGATAGAGGAGTATACCATAATCTACAGCTGTCTCTAGCATGTCCAATAATCAAGCACTGTCCGTCCTCCGTGGACTGCTTTGACATGCTGCCCCCCCCCCCCCCCCCCCCCGACATGCCGCCTCTACTCCACAATATCGCAGGGCTCATAATGTGGCACAGTGGACTGACCTTCGCTTCCAGCTCTACATTTTTTTAAGTCACTCAATTTTTCCGTCATTCCATATAGTCAATATAAGAGTTGAAATCATCCTTTTTCTGTTTGTCATGTTACAATATTTTATTCGAATTAAGTAAACTTCAAATTTTCCTATGTTTGAGAAAAAGTATTCGATAAATCAACATTAGCGTTTTCCTTCAAGTTATCTGCAAAAAAGTAACAAAAACCTTTTTTAGATGGTAGCAAACTTCTATTCAACCGGAGGCACCGGCGCACCGACAGAATGGATTAAAACTACCAGCTACCTGGGAAGCGTTTTTAATCACATAGTCGGAACTGCAGACTTATTGTTAGGACTGCAAGCTATCATAGCGAACGCTCTGGTTATATCATTCTACTTCCCTTCTTACAAAAAAGTCGTTCCATTCATGTATTTGCTAATGGCGGCTTGTGATTCAATCACAGGTATTGGTGCCATCCTCACGGCCATAATGTTCTTCTTGCTAGAAACAGATACCTACAAGGCTGCCCTGCATATTGTCCCAGTGGCATACGCAATCTACTCAATCACCTTCAAGGTTTCAGTCTTCTTGAACCTTGCCATCGCCATCGTCCGCACCATCAACATTCTGCTACCTTTCTACAGGATGCGGATTACAGGGATTGGTGTAGCGACAGCTACCTACTCCTGCGGGTTGCTTGCATTCACAATCTGGCAGTTGACCAGCTGGGATCCACACCACTCTCTTTTAAATACTTATGTGTACTCTCCTGGTCAATATCAAGTTCTTTATATCAGCGGCACTGGAGATAAGGGCGAGTGCCGCAATGTAGCCTTATTCATAAGTATACCCTACCTAATTCCCTCTTGTATAGTCCTTGTCTGCATGGCAGTTCAAATACGGACCATTCTCAAGCAGCGACCTGACAGAACCGCTAACACGCAAACACAACGGCAAATAACCATCACCATTTTCATGCTTACAGTCTTATTCTTCTTTTGCAATACGGCCTACGTGTATTACCCTATAAATTATTGTCTCAAAGCATATGGAATTTTAGAGAAAAAATTTGACAAAAGCAGCCAAAGAACCGTGAGCATGATTTCTTATCTGACAGGGGTGATGTGTCCGTTCATTAATGCAGCACTAAATCCAGTGATCCTCATAATGAGGGGTCAGGCATTGTCAGGGTTCCTCAAGAGGAAACTACAGAGGTTCAGCACCACTGCGCAAAACAACGTGACCAACATCTCCATGGCATCCATCAGGAACCCCAACTTCAGAAAAACAGACTCATCACGACCGTTGAGTGCAAAGAGTTTGAATGAAATACCTTCAGGTGAGGGGGCTTCCTACAAGGGTCCCACAACTCAACTTTAAAGATACTTGGTGTAAACACCTTCGTGAGAGACGTTTAAATGGACCAATTCTATTTTATAGAAACCCAGGACTCTAGATTTAGCTAAAGACAATTTATGATATTATGTAGTAACAACATAGTTGTACGGAAAGCATGATAGCAAACCACCCTTTCTTGTCAACAACGTAGATTTTTAACCTTTTCAAATTTAAGTTTTCAAATGACGAAATGAATATTTTATGTTACAACCTTATTTAAAACTGAAACAATGGACTTTCATTTGTAAATCACCTGAAAGTTACCAGACAACAACCTAAAACAGGCAAATTTTATTTTTTTAAATTGGAAAACATCGGAAAATCAGTACAAAAATCAAACAAACCGAGGACGGACAGGCAGGCCTCCGCGAATACAGCTCCGCTTGTGTTGTTCATATTACACCGGTAGCAGCCCTCATCTTCAGCCCGGAGGAGAGGTATCAGCAGGTGACCGTTATCCATTGTCTTGCTCTTCCGGGGAATTACTCCTCCTGACAGAGAGTGGTGTTCAAGACGGACGTGAAAATAAATTACCATATCAATATCTTCTAAAAGAATGATCACTAAAATTTAGTGTGCTTACAGTTATACTCACAGCTTAACTAACCTGGTTTTGTCCAGAAGAAAGGATGGCTGTCCCTGGCAGAACAGACAAGTATTGCTGTTTCACCCTCTCGGAAGGTCTCATTCTTTGGTACAGACTTAAACCTGTTGTTAGTTAGATTTCAATAAGCATGTAGCAAAGTTCGAAAGATATGAGCTGTCTCTCAGTCTCTGTTCTGAGAATGGTCGCATCATTTATCAATAGCACAAAATCCTAAAATGTCAGTGAGTATTCATCAGAATGTAAGATTCAACATTGCAAACTTACGTGGGAGGGTCCTCGCACTGTGATAAAGGAGATATCCAGGAGGTAGTACAAGTGTGGGACTCAGTGCAGGACCAGGTGCCTTGTCCGTAACACCACCCACACATAGGGTAGTGGTGGGATATACAAGAGCTGAGAGGGGCACTGGGGTTAGGGGTGGGATATACAAGATCTGAGGGGAGCACTGGGGTTAGGGGTGGGATATACAAGATCTGAGAGGGGCACTGGGGTTAGGGGTGGGATATACAAGATCTGAGGGGAGCACTGGGGTTAGGGGTGGGATATACAAGATCTGAGAGGGGCACTGGGGTTAGGGGTGGGATATACAAGATCTGAGGGGGCACTGGGGTTAGGGGTGGGATATACAAGATCTGAGAGGGGCACTTTGTTTCTGTCTAGTTCGAATGTACCGTCACGGGGGGAACCAACGGGCATTAATGGGCATTAATGGGCATTTATGGGCATTAATGGGCATTAATGGGCATTAATGGCAGTGGCAGTCTGTGCAAAATTTTAAAATACTGCCATTAATGCCCATACTTTTTTATTCGCTTTTGAAACTTTCAGGTCACGTCTATTTCATACCTACAATAAATATCCTGTCTACAGACCATATTAAAGGTTCATGACGCCCAAAAATAACCCACCCTTATATTTTAATATATTGTTGTTATGTAACATATAACTAAGATTAGTCAAAACCGGACCTTTTTATCTGCTTCCTATCCCGAGATATTGGGAGATCTAATTATGCTCCCCACCGAGCTTGTGACGTCACGTTTGTGCCCACCTTGCTTGGTTAAAATAACACTGCTCCTACAGCTATAATAAGGTTGTTTCTGTTGTTTCTGACATAAATTAGGTTGCCCCCTCTCCAGGTGACCAAGAGCTTAGGGTAGCGCGACAATTGACCCCCCGACAATTGACCCCCCGACAATTGATCCCTTATGTAATTACACTGGGGTCAATTGTCGCAAAATCTAGGGTTTAGTACGAAAATTGACCCCCCGACAATTGACCCCCCGACAATTGACCCCCCGACAATTGACCCCCCGACAATTGACGGCCCCCCGACAATTGACCCCTTATATAATTACACTGGGGTCAATTGTCGCGAAATCTAGGGTTTAGTACGACAATTGACCCCCCGACAATTTACCCCCTATGTAATTACGCTGGGGTCAATTGTCGCGAAATCAAGGGCTTAGTACGACAATTGACCCCCGACAATTGACCCACCATGTAATTACACTTGGGTCAATTGATCGAGTTAGGGTCAGGATCCTAGGTCAGGGTCCTAGGTCAGGGTCCTAGGTCAGGGTCCTGGGTACGGTCAGGGTCCTGGGTTAGGGTTAGGGTCAGGGTCAGGGTCAGGGTCCTGGGTCAGGGTCCTGGGTTAGGGTCAGGGTCAGGGTCAGGGTCAGGGTCAGGGTCAGGATCAGGGTCAGGGTCAGGGTCAGGGTCAGGGTCAGGGTCAGGGTCAGGGTCAGGGTCCTGGGTCAGGGTCAGGGTCAGGGTCAGGGTCAGGGTCAGGGTCAGGGTCAGGGTCAGGGTCAGGGTCAGGGTCAGGGTCAGGGTCAGGGTCAGGGTCAGGGTCAGGGTCAGGGTCAGGGTCAGGGTCAGGGTCAGGGTCAGGGTCCTGGGTCAGGGTACGGTCAGGGTCCTGGGTCAGGGTCCTAGGGTCAGGGTCAGGGTTATGGTTAGGGTCAGGGTTAGGGTCAGGGTCAGGGTCAGGGTCAGGGTCAGGGTCAGGGTCAGGGTCAGGGTCAGGGTCAGGGTCAGGGTCAGGGTCAGGGTCAGGGTCAGGGTCAGGGTTAGGGTCAGGGTCAGGGTCAGGGTCAGGGTCAGGATAAAGGTTAGGGTCAGGATAAAGGTTAGGGTCAGGGTCCTGGGTCAGGGTCCTGGGTCAGGGTCAGGGTCAGGGTCAGGGTCAGGGTCAGGGTCCTGGGTCAGGGTCAGGGTCAGGGTCAGGGTCAGGGTCAGGGTCAGGGTCCTGGGTCAGGGTCAGGGTCAGGGTCAGGGTCAGGGTCGGGGTCAGGGTCAGGGTCAGGGTCAGGGTCAGGGTCAGGGTCAGGGTCAGGGTCAGGGTCAGGGTCAGGGTCAGGGTCCTGGGTCAGGGTACGGTCAGGGTCCTGGGTCAGGGTCCTGGGTCCTAGGGTCAGGGTCAGGGTTATGGTTAGGGTCAGGGTTAGGGTCAGGGTCAGGGTCAGGGTCAGGGTCAGGGTCAGGGTCAGGGTCAGGGTCAGGGTCAGGGTCAGGATAAAGGTTAGGGTCAGGGTCCTGGGTCAGGGTCAGGGTCAGGGTCAGGGTCAGGGTCCTGGGTCAGGGTCAGGGTCAGGGTCAGGGTCAGGGTCAGGGTCAGGGTCCTGGGTCAGGGTCAGGGTCAGGGTCAGGGTCCTGGGTCAGGGTCAGGGTCAGGGTCAGGGTCAGGGTCAGGGTCAGGGTCAGGGTCAGGGTCAGGGTCCTGGGTCAGGGTCAGGGTCAGGGTCCTGGGTCAGGGTCAGGGTCAGGGTCAGGGTCAGGGTCAGGGTCAGGGTCAGGGTTAGGGTTAGGGTTAGGGTTAGGGTTAGGGTTAGGGTTAGGGTTAGGGTTAGGGTTAGGACTTAGGGTTAGGGTCAGGGTTAGGGTCAATTGTCGGGGGGTCAATTGTCGCCCACCCGAGCTTAGCCAGCAAGGCTATGGGTCATGCGATACTGATACAGACGAAGAAGGATCATACATCCCGGAAGGATCTCGCCTCAGTGCTCTAGTACCGATTGAAAGCTGGTGCTCATGTGGTCTGCGTATTAGATGCCATCTGAGATAGAGAACTACTACTGTCGAGAAAGCACGTGTCTCATGGTTTCGATTTTTCTATTAAATATGGGCATTAATGGGCATTAATGGGCATTAATGGGCATTAATGGCAGTGGCAGTCTGAACAAAATTTTAAAATACTGCCATTAATGCCCGTTGGTTCCCCCCCACCGTCACAATAGTGACTTTAAATATACAAGATCTGAGAGGGGCACTGGGGTTAGGGGTGGGATATACAAGATCTGAGGGGAGCACTGGGGTTAGGGGTGGGATATACAAGATCTGAGGGAGCACTGAGGTTAGGGGCGCTGTTCACATAGTAAGACGGCGTTTTAATACTTATTCTCGTAAATGTTTGAAGGTTGAAATTGGTCTACGTCTAATCGAAATATTAATTGTTAAAACTTCTGGCTATAAGAGTATAAGAGTATTATTGACTTTCTTCTGTTTGTAATTTGACCACATCGGCTCAATGAATGACGTTTTACGGCTATTGAGGTAATGAGTTTGGCTCCAGGACGGGCGATAAGGATTATAGTTTTCTAAGAAGCTCTAATGATGCACTGGACGCAGTTGACTGACTTAGCAACGGCCCGCCAGAAAATGTAACATATCTATATTCTATAATCGGTTGTAATTATTACCAACAAATTTAGAAATTCTTAAGACATTTGTTTGAACCGCTGGATGTGTAGCTTCTCATAACTGCTAGCCATCAAGTACCTTAAAAGGAGCTGCAAATTCGAAAAAGCCCACGTCACAAACACAGGTAAATTTGGCAAACCTTGCTCTGGATTTAGGTATTCGAGGATATGAGACGACAGGATGTACAGAGGACAATTAAATCGTCTTTAGATTATTGCGATTAAGATTGGTTGCTCAATATCTATTGGTTACATTGTTAAGGCAAATGAAGATTACAGGCATCTATAAATAAAGTTTCGTGTGCATTCTGTTAAATTCAACATAATATTGACCGAACAAATGGGTCGACGATAATCTAACTATAATCGATAAAGTCAACTTTTACTGTAACACACCTAGTACATAATATTACAAATGCCAACTTGTGTCAAGACTTTATAATCAAATTTAAGGATATTATGTTGAACTTTCGCAAGTAAGGGTCACGACATCGTTTATTTTTAATAACTTGTGTCATTTCGTAATATTATGTTGATTAAATTCTTGTCACCAATCTACCAAGCAAGAATTTTTGTGCAGTCGGGCCTGGCCGAGCATGCGACGCATGTGCTTGGTCAGCGATGGAATGGACTGGATCGACGATTAATAGTACAAAATACACATTACTTGATAACTTTTGATCTAGCCGATAAAGATCGATTGAAACGCTTTTTCTTGTTAGCGTATATCTTGCAATTTGATATTAAAGCTAGCTAAATTGTTAATAGAGCAGCTAGAGCGGCACTATGTAGCCAGGCTAGTTAGAGCTGGCTATCGCAGGGATCGGAGCGGCCGGGCTCATGCAGCTATAGCTAGCGCGCCAGCTAGCTATATTATATTAAGCCGCGCACACGTGGAGTGGATAACAAAAGATCTGGACTTGCGCGTTCCATACAGTCGCATATAAGTGGGCGACAAATGAGAACTGGCAAATCAAGCAATTCCCCACACAGAGCCCTTGCCTTTACACACTTCAATGCCTTTCTAACTGTACTTTAACAATAAACAGATTGGATGCAATAAACATGGTTAGCTGATAATTACTGCATATTATGTACATGGCTGCTGGCACGGGAAACCTCTTTCAACTGCTTTCAAACTTATCTACATAGTATGGCAGGGTTAACTTCTATATATAAAATGATGTCCAACCCCTACAAAATTAAAACAATTACCAAAATGTCATCATAAATTAGTCTGAATGGACATAATTCAAGTAAATAGACAGCCGACGTATACATTAATTTTGTTTCAAATTATTCGAGGAGTTACTAAGAAATCACGATTCACCGTAATTACATCTTGGTCTGACCACAGTTTAGGAGAATTATCGTAATTAATTTGGAGACTTTTTAAAGTTATCAGTAGATATTAGAAGCGATAACAAGAGATATTGTTCATAAGGCACGGTAAATTCCTCACTTTTACCCTGCCACTTAGGTGGACGTGTTTCACTTACTGGCATGTTTTAGGTTTGCCACAATCGTATTCTGAAGGGATCATCGTGACGGAGGTCTGGGAGAGAGCGTAGATCTTATCTTGGTCAAGGAGCAGAGATAATATCTCGCTATTAGCCTGAAAAAAGAGTTTTAAAAGCATGTGGTCTAGCATCAATCATCATAACTACCTACCTATCATAACTCATCATGATCAGACGGACTCAACATTCAACAAGAGTTGCATTCTTTTTGTATGGTTTAAAATTGAGGTATGTCTAGACATTTAACGAATTACATACCAGCTTCTAGATCTTTTTTAATCTTGAGACAGTCTGACTAAATTTAAAAAAAGTTAAACGTTTTGTTTTGAATTGAGAAAACAATAAATAACCGTACATAACGTACCGCTTGGAAGGTCTGATCATAGATGATGTGGGGGCTACCTTTATCGTATGTAACACGAATAACTTTCCCTTCAGCTGAAACAACAAATCTGAATCACGATTTAGTCAAATTATCTCACTTATTTTTCGGTTAGTAGCTTAGTTTTAAAGTATCTGAAAGAATTAGTTCCTTTGAAACTGATATCCCATTATTGAAGGAGTAGCTGAGTAGGTTAAACATAATATTATAAAGCAGTAGGTTAAACATAATATTATAAAGGAGTAAGTATAACACAACCACATCTCTGTTACAGTCGCAGCTCAGTGACTGAAATATTGGCAAACTAACAATATGAGATACATATCTAGTCTCTAGAATCTTGATAAGGGAGATGACACTGTATAATATTATTTAGGAGTAGGTGCCAGCTCCTCCCAAATATTTCTACCCTCTGCTGATAGATCATACCAATTATCGTACTTATTTCAACCAATTACTGAGCTTCGACCCTCCAAGCACGACTATCCACCTTACCCGGAGAGAGCGAATTTTTCTCGAGAAAAGTTCGGGTAAGCTGGTTAAAAGCCGTTTAAACCCGACCAGAAGTTGCTAAGAAGCCGTACTCGGTGTCACCACGTAAACATATCTCTCTCATCTGGGCAATATTTACTACCTTATCCCAGAGTTAGAGCTTAACACATCGCTCTCGGATCTGACAGGGTTTTGTGATCGGTCCACGGTTTGAAGCCTTACAGACACTTAGACGATTACATTGAGCTGTTGGGGAACAAACTCGGCGCACAAGCCCTAAAATGCCGTTCTTTCTTCTCACCAACTTCAAATACTTTCAGAACCACGTGCCACATTCTTTAGCTATTTTTATCGCTCAGAAGTCAACATACTATAACCACTAAACGAGGTATGATGCGGGACACTCCCGAGAATATAATATCTACTAACAAAATATACAGGACAACGTGTCCTTAATCTTACCATTACTAGAGAAGAGCTCGTAAAAAGTAGAACCAAAGGCGGAGAACTCCCTGCCAACTAAGCCTGATAGTCTGTGTGAGGGGTAGGAGTAGAGAGGGGTCGAGGAGAAGATGGGGTCGTGCATCAGCACTATTTCACGGGCTGCTGTGATGTTGGGGTGGGAGGTGCACTGAGGAGGAGGAGGGTAGTTAGTAGCTGTACAAATGTTTCGACCTATTTTAAGAATAGGCCCAAGTTAGGTAAAGCCTTAATAATGTCCAACGTGCCGGTTCCCTTTTTTTACATTCAGATTACTATTGTTCTTCTTTCATGTTGCAGTGTTAGTAGTGCACTAGTAGAATATGTGCTAGGGTACGAAAAATGTACCTTTACTTTTTAATGAGCTCATCTAGCAAAATAAGGGCTCCCCCAATTCTTTATTGAGTTTTACTATTTGAGAAATATGTCAAATTTGACATGTCCCCCCGTGATCTCATCCTCTCTGCACTTCTTTGGAACATGACCTTCTCTCATACCTGTACTGGCTTGAAGTTCTTCTTTGGCATCCACCTCATGGTGTCAAAGTCATGTACTTTGTACTTGCCCTTGAAAGCGGCCTCTATTTGTTGGAGAGTAAACGTGCAGAGTATGGAACCACTGACCAGGTTTCTAAAAGTGTGGTTTATGTTTAGTTTCAGGTTAGTGGTGGGTTTAGCAAGCCCGTGGTAATTGTTGCATTCATAGGACTAGTTGAAAGAGCAAGCAAGGTTATACTGGTTATACTGGTTAGACGGTTTGTGGTAGTGGGGTTATGCATGCTTATGTAGTTTATAAAGTGGGTTTTATGTGCTTCTTAAGGTGGTTTTCAGGTATTTTATAAGGTTACAATAAATACCACACTCACTTGGGCCCGGAGAAAGTGGTGTAGAGAACTCCTTCATCAAACCAAGCGCCTCCTGAAACAGAAATAGTTAAATGAACACAAAGTAAACATCAGGCAGTTCAACATTAGTCAGCTAATTTAGGATGAAATGTTTAACTCATCCTAGATGCAGAATTGTGGCCAGATCGGAAGTCAAAAGTTAAACGTTAAAGGTTAGATGCTAGACACCGTCTAAAAATGTCTTTTATTTGATCAAACTTGAAAGATCAGTTTGTTGAAAAGGTATGCACGCTATTTTCAATCCCCAGAACTTCACTGTTTTATTCAATTATAATTGTGTGCACTAAGAACTGAATAACAAATTCTAAACAATATCATGACTTGTCATCCGTGCAATTTCAAGCAAGGACTTGCTCTTAGATAATGGGACCTCCCGTCAATTAACAATCGAATTAATGAGACCAATGTTCTGCAAAGGTCGCTTGCTGATTGCCGATCAAAGATAAATAATCGACCACAATAGAGTGGGACGGCGTGTAATGTAATTAAAATATGAACCATGCCGGATAACCAAGTATTTTAAGAACATTATGTGTTCTTTAAGTATGACAAAAAACTTATGACCTAACAATTCGCATAAATAATCCATAAAAACATAATCCGGACCGGGCTTTGTATGAAGAGGGAGGGAATTTGGAGCTCACGACAAGGAACGATTTTTAAAATGCACCGAAGCATTACAAAATCATTGTGCGTGGTAGGCTTCGAATCAGTCTTATCACGACTAGGCTATATTTAAGAGAGTAAAACCGATTTATTTGTCATTTTTTTCGTCTGATAGCATAACTTATCATAATATATTATGTCTGATAGCATAACTTATCAGCGCTTTGATAATAAGTCCAACAGGCGGGGTGCCAGGCACATCTCAATCAAATCAGTAGTCTTTATCGAACTGTAAACTTGGTAAAGTATAGCAATATATCTGCACCTTATGCTGACTGCGGTGTTGTCTATTGTTTGGGACATCAAGATATTATTATGGCTAATGAAACGTATGTAAAATATTATGTAAACGATGTTTGATGTGTCCTAGTTTAGCTATAAAGTCTAGCTATGGTCTATAAAGTTTAGCTGTGGTCAATAAAGGATGGAGCAATTATAGAGCTTGGCTACAGTTAGATTCATTCATGCTGAACTGTGAACACTTGGTGATGCAGGAGCAATCAGGGGACATTATTATCAGGGGATGATATTCCCCAAAAACCACCGAATTTTCCCATACAGATATCACCACTTTAGGTACCGACGGTACCGTGGAACTAAGATGACAACACGAATTGCCGTTAACACGTATCCTATTAAAAACAGGTCAGCGATAAATTGGTAAAAATTCGCACCTGGTCAAATATATTTTTGCACTTCCTAGGAATTCCCTGGCCCCTTATCAGTGAATACCAGTGCTCTAATTTATCAGTTAACTGGCCCCGAATTGCCGTAAATTGGTGTTCCTCTCGATAACACTGATATCGGATTGTTTTACATTATCGGAGTGCAATACACTGGAGGGGAACACGTGACACGGTGATGACTCAGTTTTATAAGCGCTATGAGATGTACTAACTGTGCAATGAGATGTGCTAACTGGCTATGAGATGTGCTAACTGTGCTATGAGATGTGCTAACTGTGCTATGAGATGTGCTAACTGTGCTATGAGATGTGTTAACTGTGCTATGAGATGTGCTAACTGTGCTATGAGATGTGCTAACTGTGCTATGAGATGTGCTAACTGTGCTATGAGATGTGCTAACTGGCTATGAGATGTGCTAACTGTGCTATGAGATGTGCTAACTGTGCTGGGAGAATGTGCTAACTGTGCTATGAGATGTGCTAACTGTGCTGGGAGAATGTGCTAACTGTGCTATGAGATGTGCTAACTGTGCTATGAGATGTGCTAACTGTGCTATGAGATGTGCTAACTGTGCTATGAGATGTGCTAACTGGCTATGAGATGTGCTAACTGTGCTATGAGATGTGCTAACTGTGCTATGAGATGTGCTAACTGTGCTATGAGATGTGCTAACTGTGCTATGAGATACATGCTAACTGTGCTATGAGATGTGCTAACTGGCTATGAGATGTGCTAACTGTGCTATGAGATGTGCTAACTGTGCTATGAGATGTGCTAACTGTGCTTGGAGAATGTGAGTTATTAACACGGTACTAACACAGCTTCACATCATTAGCCGACACGGCTCACTGCGCGCCATCCTCTCATGAGGGATTAAACCTAGCCTGCAGTAACTGCGGCCGTATCTTTGTTTTACGGTTTAACCTAAAGTGCCAGGCAATATCTACACATTTCCACGTAAATTACATTTACTGGCACATTTACTGGCAGTGTTGGGAAAGGATTGCGCTAACTTTAATTGCTGCTCATGTTTTAGCTCTCAACGCAGCTATCAGTTGCAGTATAAGTAGTCAGCTCAAACCGTCTTCCTTCTATCAAAACTAGGACCTTATTATTGGTTGAAATCAAAGAGCTCTGGCAATCTTAAAAGAGAGCGGAATCTAGACATGGTGGGAAATAAAATGAATTAATGGAGTGACGGTCGTAATGGAAACAGTACAAATAAATATGTAAATATTGTAATATGCACTGAACCTAATGTATCTAGAATAAGTTCCGAAAGAATGCTCACGCCGCTTTACTCCGACAGTATTTGCACTTGCAGGCAGCATTTATTAACAATAGCACTGTGTGTCAAGAGAGGTGGTGGTGGAGTCAGCTGCTCCTCATTCGTTTAAAGATGGTTTCAAACTTCCATCCAAGCACCCCCGTATAAGGACATGTTCACGCTACAGTGCAGGCACAGCCCCACAAAATAATAAATGATCACCACCGTGGCACGCCGTCCTTCCATGCTAAAACACTATATTATCCTAATTATTTTACATACCAATATTTTATTCATATTATATATAACATAATTTATTCACACTGCATATATTAGCCACATTAGACGAAAGTCTGTCACGGTTGGGATAACCTAGGGGAGAGACACCACCATCACTATATACAAATAACTTTGCGGAGTGCCCGATGACATGAGAAGTGGACATACTATACACCATTTCAGTGCGCACAGTACACCAGCTCCCAGTGCGCACAGCTCCCCTGCCCCCTCTCTTGATTGCCTTATTAACACCGTGTTGGAACTGAGTACTGAACATGACATGAAAACCAGGCTGAGAGTGCCAGATATTTGAACACCTGCTACGACATGATATACCAAGGTAAGTTGTCAGCTCTATCTCTCATTACGTAGGTTCATGTTATTAAATGCGTTAATTTGGGGCTGCCAAATAACATTACAGTCGCCACTCTGCCCTCCTACAGCAGAGTTCGAAGTTAAACTATATAATATCACACCTTTTATCATCATAGAATTCAAATTATTTACGATACATACCAATATAAGCTATTAACGATATTATCATACGTACAACACGTGACCTCAGTTGGTGCATGTGTGTAGTGTGTAAACAGTAGCAGCGTCGTTCAACACTACAGACTAGGGATCGGGATACAGACGATATCGTATATTGTTTTCCATAATAATTACTCATTTTAGTTAGATTGACTATAATAGAGTACATACTACATACATGATGCTCATTAAGATTCGGGAATTATGGCGGAGGATACAAGATGACGACTTGTCTGCAAATTTAAGGGGACATTCAAAATACGTTACCTTTGAGGCGAGGAAGTAAGGAAGGTGATCAATCAATTTCAAGTTAGTGGTTGGAAAATTAAATGACACCGTCATTTACTAAGTTAAACGAAGAGAATACATAATATTATCATAAGAGACCATTTGAAATCGACCCTCCCCCTCAATAACTCAATAAGTGACCCGTAACTAATAAAGAAATACTTAATGTTCATCAGGTAGGTACTCGACAAAATACTGAGTACTGAATAATGTCTTACCCAGTTCGTTGTGGTCGAAAGGGGTCTCCCCCGGCTGGTTGCTGGTACAGTAGATCCTGACTTTTAGAAAGGTTTTGAAGTAATCTTTGAAGAAGACAGAGCTGCTCCCAACATCGTTCTTACATAATCGTCCTACTCTCGAGTAGACGTACTGCAGGGTGGTCAGGGGATTGTTAATTTTAAATTTATTAATTGGGCCATTTTTATCTGATTGTGAAAAATATTCCAATGCTGTTGTTTGTAATGTTATGTTAGATCATGTGAAATTATTGTGAACCGCAGTTGAACTGATGGGCACTGGACAGGAGGTCGGGGATCATCTTGAAATCTGAGCTATTAGAATATTCTAATGATCTGTTAACGGATTTTAAATTGAGCCTGGTTCCTGAATTTCCAAGGTTGAGTTACCCAGAAAAAGAGCCTTGCTAATGATATGATAATGGTATCTGAGTACTGTAGCTAATAGTTACCCGTTAGGATACCAATGAGTTACAATACCAGTTACTTAACCCGCCCGTCTTGAAGTCTTGAGATAAGCGCGACAGAGAAGGCTGGAGTTACGATGTCTAGGTATAAGGATAATAGGCAGCCAATAGGTTCTATATTCATCACTACCACTGCCAACAAAAGGCAGACGGGCCAGGCCATTAAGGTTTGCCATTGTGATGGAGATTGTATGCCCAACTCCAGACGCATACTGAATAGTAATACTTTTCTCAGACTGACTGCGACACAGTTGGACTATGGGTTGGTTAAATGACTCCGTGATTACAAGCCGGAGGGTCTCCAGCGGCTATCTGGCGAATCAGGAGGAAGACTCTCAAATATCTATTACATATATCATGATTATGCAGGGGAGATCGAGACATCTGGTTCTATGATGATATTATGCAGAATACTAACGATCTTTGTAAAACTTTCATCGCAGACATAAAGTGATTTACTGATCAATGATTGCTATTCTATAGCCTATTGAAGGCACCCGAAAGTCCTGATATACTCTGAATCTTTTGATAACAAGTCTACAGATTTGAAATATGTACCATTTCACGGCGTGGTATGGCCATACCAGGCGATTAGATGTTAACATCCGAAAGAAATTGTCATTTCCCCTCGTAGTTCTTATACTACTGACTTTCGGAACGATGACTATACAAAATGTACCATTTACAAACTTCCTTGTGTTTGAGAACTTACCTCTCTTTCCTCTTCAAGAGCGGTCTCCTTAAACAAGAAGTAAACAAAGTCGTCCTGCTCAAAAGAGTAGACAAAATCAGCTCCACTTAGTACCTCCTCCGTCTTGAAGGTGCGCGCAGTTGCGACTAGAGATCCAGCCTGAGAGAGAACAAATAATGTGATTAATTAGTAAACATAATCTGGTTTGAAGGAGGATAATGATCATATTATACAGTTTAATGGCTAGTCTTGGTAGTAGTGAGGATAGTTGTGATAATAATGAGTATTGAGTAGTGGGGCTTCTTAGTTCCTCAACAAAACAACAAAGCACAGCCTCTGACCTCTATATAATATCAGCTTAGTAAATAATACTCCACACTACGTACTTTCATCTCATCAAAGTGGTCTTATCAATTATCAAACCCTCTAAAGGAACAACGAGTGAGTGGTGCACTAGACGTAGCACTACTTTGCACCCCAACTTTAGTAACTCTCACAGCTTCAGTAAAACACGTGCAATGACGTCACAACACGTGGTACAACACGTGCCATGACGTCACAACACGTGGTTCAACACGTGCCACTTTAACAAAAACCAGCTCAGTAAACTTCATATCCCAGATATAGCTAATGAATTTAGCTGTAGACCCCGCGCTTTGTGATGACTGAGAGGGAGGGAGGAAGATAAAGAAGCGAGCTGACCCGAGAGAGGGGCTAAGAGGCGCTGAGAGAGGGGGCTCAGGTACACTGTACAGCTGGTATGTGGGGAATTGTAAGTGGCCATCACGAGGGGAAGTGGTGCATGTTGTGTCATGTCAGAACCACTTAACCACATTCTCGTTCAAAGATCTGACCGACTGTATAAAATATGGAGGTTGTTAAATTCTCGGTAATGTTCGTTTATATAACAATATCCTGCTTCGCTCAAGTTTTCTATAGTAATTATAGATAAAGAAGAGGGTTAGAATCGTGATCCAATATCACAATAGCAATATATACCGTCAGTACTTATGTCAAGTCTTTTAAACGGTAAAAGTGGACGACTTTGAGTCTGATTTTAAGGATCCAAACGAGCGAAATTACGTTTTGAACCATGAGCAACTGCACGAGGGTCCGAGTGAGCTATGTCAGGTATAAGAATTATTATATAGCTCACTACGTAGTATACTACAGCTGTTGTAGGTATAGGTACAGTATAGTAATATACTGTAGAACTACAAGTACACGAGTCTTGAAACACCCTGGCCCTGTATAGTATAATACATGGCAACATGCCAGGGTTCGTTTCTACGGAACCATGATTACGATGGTTACCAAGTAGCTCTAGAACATGAACAGTTCATCTCAGAACATATAACTGTCAAGTTTGATGTCGTTAAACTAAGAGTGATGAACTGAATCTATTATAATCGTGATAATGATCGGTGAGATTGTGAATTATGTGTCTTTCACAATCCGCCAATGAACTCTATTTCCCAAACTTCGTTGGTGGTTGATGTTAATGTAATTTTGATGGTTAAAGTAGGTGTCAATGTTGATTACAAAATAAACATATTATTTAACTAATAATAAAAGATAATGAGCAGACCTGTAGGTTCATGCGAGAAATGGCGTGCTGAGTACAAACACTCCGACAAGTTCCAGCGAAACCAACACCTGAAGAATGGTGGTTTAGTTATCTAATCTAAAATGCAAGGTCCCATCAATATCATATCCTAAACACCGTATAACATCAACATTTTAGACGTTTAAATACGCATTTTGAATTTTCGGAATTATCTCAAATCTCACCATGTCAGGAAGATACCTAGAAGGTTTATTTTGTCCTAGTATTTATTGCGAGTCTATTAAGTTAGTTTGAGCTTAAATAACCTTGGTAACGAGTCTCACAGTAACCATGGTAACAAGTCTCGCAGTAACCATGGTAACAAGTCTCGCAGTAACCATGGTAACAAGTCTCACAGTAACCATGGTAACAAGTCTTACAGTATCTCAATCTAATCTACTCTTCCGCCAGCTCTTGTTTACCATAATAACAAAGCTCTTACATCTAACTCAGGCAACATTGACATGTTTCAATATTATCTTTTCACATAACCATAACATAATATGATTAATAGAGTGGTGGTATGCAGCAACTTTACCTCCTCTCCCTTTACAACGGAGCTAATCAAATTTAGAGCAGCAAGAAGTTGATCAGGTATATGAGCCTGATTTGGTCGAGCCCTACTACTACCCTACTACTATGTTATATACTACTACAACTGCACAGAAATGAACTGTGATCTAATATTATATATAAAGTTATATAATAGACTCTGGACACTTGTACACCGTAAGACCGTACGTTAATATTGATTAATCAGTCAGAGTCGGAGGTAGGTTGTCACAAATCACCTTCCCCTCAGTTTCTTGGTCCTCAAATGACAAAAGATGGCAATTTTATATTACTAAATAAAGTTGCTGCTTGTCATAAAGGTAGTACTTACTGACACTTAATTATGATAATTTGAACGCGCTCCTGACAAATTCATCACCGAAAGGAGGGAAACTCATTATTAAAGTGTCATGTTGAAGTGGGGGTTAAAACAAATCCTTGTAGGTACAGTGTGTAACACAGGAGTATACTCTGCTCAACCCGTAATCCATGTAAATGTAACATGCAAATTTGAAGTTAACCCTAATTTCTGTCCTAAGCGTAAAATTCCATCCATATTTTCCAATTGTTTATTTTAAAAGAAAAATATCATTTCATAACGAGAACAGGAGAGCCGACAAAAGGGTTATGATTTAGGACAATTGGACGGAACATGTTTTAGAGAGTCAGTTTCCTTTGAAACTGTGCTCACAAAATAATAACGAATCAGCAGGACACATAATAACGAATAATCAGGACACATAATAATGAATAATCAGGACACATAATAACGAAAAATCAGGAGAACAATTGCAGGTATAGAAAGGTAACATACCGGTGGAGGTTTTGGTGTACGTGACGGACATGTTAGGATCAGCCGGACAGAGCCCTTCTCCTGACACCGTGTCCAGTCTCTTAGAGTAGCTCAGATCAGATACCTGAAATAGAGTGGTTTTAGAGACAGATATCCAAATATGGGCATGAAAAAATATCTCTAAATATGGGTATGAACAGATATCCAAACATGGGCATGAAGTGATTTATATAGCACGGTGAATGAATAGCTCAAATCTTAAAATATATGAACAGTCATTGAGCTTCCAAAGTGTGTCATTTTTATGAATCTATCACTACACAGTTAATCTTGATGATTTAACTTTCTCAAAAACATTCCTAAGCAAAGACTCATCATGGAATATCTGTAACACAATAGAAGATGGTATAAGTTCTATTTTATAGCCTGTTGTTCAGAGTTCAGAACATTAGAAGTGACATTAACCCCCTGTATTACTCTACAAGTCTACATGTAACTATAGTTTAGAGTTTCATGTGAGGGAGTGTGTGATGAAGTGAGCGGTGAATTAGCACTCAGTTAATTAGCACTCAGTTAATTAGCACTCAGTTAATTAGCACTCAGTTAATTAGCACTCAGTTAATTAGCACTGGCTTCACTGAGCAGCAGACAGCACCTTTACAACACGGTATAATAACCGAGAGTTATCTCCTGGGTACATATCATTATTCATTATGTACATTGTTCAATGGGAACAGCTGTAGGGTAGAGCTCAATAGTTAACCAGACAGTCGACTAGCTATTGTATTTAGCTGTGAGAGGGGAAGAGGAGGGAGGGTGGGGCGAATCACTTCTAGCCACTTGTAGCCATTTTTAGCCACTTTTAGCCACTTTTAGCCACTCTATCCATTGTTCAGAGAGCAATATTAGGCACCATCAGTGGGGAAGGAGTAACCCGTTACTTGGCCGGATGTAGATGTGACAAATTGGTGAGTGAGAGTGGTTGCCATGACAAATGGCGCTCTGTTAGGAGCGGTCCTCAGTCAGCTCTTATACAGAGGCTAAATGTTACGCTGTGAAATGTGAGGTAAAGCTTTTAGAGTCATCTCTAACTTTTCACTTAACTTTTCAACTTTCCGTCAACTCGAATTAAAATGCTATTACGATTGTGTGACCAAGCCTCGTCTCTCTCTACTCGATCATGAACAAGTCAAGCAATCTTTCTCTCTCAGTAAACAAGCCACGTCACAGGCAAAGAAGTTTTCAGGGTTGTTTAAAACGTGCTCTGCGGTTCAAAGCTAGAGGTGAGCTATCTTGAGGGCATTTCATTCATAACATGTCATCTTGATCATGAATCTAGTTATTGTTCGGGAGCATGTGGGGGTCCGGGTCCAGGTAGCATTACTCTCTTAAACTATTTGACACAAGTTAGAGGGGATTCTACCTGACTTGTTTAACATTTCAGCTCAACAGCTGTCAAACAGATTTGTCTCATTTAGTATAGGTATCTGTTGGAATCGTATAAAAGCCATTACAAAAGTTCCCAAAATAGCACCAAATGATCTTTGCTTAAAGGCAACGATTTTATGGTACAGCTCTGAAAATTCATTGTTCTAGAATCATAATCTTTAAAAGTGGATGGTTTTAAAATCGACCCGTGAAAGAATGTGAACCTTTACTGTGTCGACGGGTTAAAAATCTAGTGAGGCTTAGGTTTAAAGAGCCAGAGGAACTGAATACAGGGAGGAGGGAATCAGGAAAAGGTGAGAGCAAATTATCGGGGACCACAAATCAGCCAATATTCCCACCATTTATCATTATTTCATAACATGGCACCAAATATTATAATGTAAAAGTTTCATTTGGACTGTAACATTATTACACGAAGTTAAGACGCGTCGGTCAAATAATTAATGTTTTAGACATCAATGCGATGAGTAAAAGTTTAGGGCGGGTTATTAAATTGAACCTAATAATCAATTATCATCCACCTTAACTCTTCAACCCTCCGGCTCACTTCATTCTCCCCGATCTATTGAGCCCTATTCTATGGGAAAGTAAAGAGCAATAAAGCACACACCCCACTGAGCCACTGTTCCCTCACTGTTCCCCACTGCTCCCCTCACTGTGTGATAAGACTGTGTCAGTCAAGAGAGAGAGAGTCTGGTGGTGGTGCCAGCACCTGCCCCTGATCTCACCCCGTCAACTCCCTTCCTCCCAAAACAAGGCCGAACTCGACACGAAGTGAGGATTACTAGCCAGCATTCCCCCCTGATATCTCTCAAACCGTGCAGACCCCGCTAGATTACTGGGGGGATTATGAGGCTGCGAAAAGGGGGCATTTGTCACTCACAACCTCTACTTTTACTAGTATTACTAAACAATTACTTTCATTGAGTTATCGATTGGGCTGTAATTTCCAGGCTGAACCGTATTATCGATATCGGTTTACGGTGTCGCCACTAGAACATTATCAGTGACTGTGGATTAGCACGTGCGTATTTCTTACATTGCGTGATATTATTATTACAAGCAGTATTTACTGTAGTGTTCAGTCTTTCATCACATATAATATTACGGAAAATTATGAAAATTTATGCAAATTATTAAATACTTGAATTCTCTGGAGACAACCTTACATGGGTTAAAACTATGGTATTTTTACATTTCATAGAATACAGTGCTGATAAAAACGCTCTATATAGCACATTAGCACCTCCAGAATTACTTATTAATGTTATGCACCCCAACTCCGCTAAATTACATGTCACCCACTCCCCAGTTTTACACTTTACACCTTTACACCATCGCCCAGGCGGATACTATCACCATAATATATAGTATAGACAATATTACAGGCACATCATGAGGCCACTTTGATACGAGATTTGCTAAAAGCATTTCTTGCATATTATCATATTATCGGTTACATAAGATGTCACATGATAGCGATAAGGTTATGGCGAACTATTATGATAAGGTTATTATTATCGGGAATGATGAGCCGGGAGTGTTATTCTGGAGAAACCAAAGCTATTTTAGTATCTCATCATAATGGGGGCGGGTTACATCACAACTTTTGTCAGCTGATAATCTTCAAGAGAAGGACATCACGTTAAACGCACTCACCCTCCTTTGATCGCATCTCCATACAATCAGGTCCCCGATAATATGATTACTTTGATAACACAAACCTTGTCAATTGTAACGGTATTATCATCATATCAGAGGGGGGGTAGTGAGGGTAGTAGAGGGCGACAATGCTAAAAGTTACCACTTTTATAACACCTTCGTAGACACTGTATAGTGCTCTAATGTGTTCTGAACAGTGCACCCTGTTCTGAACAGTACACCCTGATAATGACACACACCTCAACATCAAAGGTAAAATCTCTCAAATTTCTTGGCATGACACTTTGAAGCGGCTTATACCGCACGTACAATAATATAGGATTTATTCAAATCAGAATAGTTTGTTTCATTCAATTCTGCATTCTGCACGTGTGTTAAAACAAGTTGAGCCTGGCAGGCGCAGTGCAACAAGCACGTGCAGCTATAAGTGGAGCACGTGTCAGATATTGAATTAGTATGATAACTAGTCACCAGGACACTGAACAGCGTAACAACCCATGAACTCTCTTAGCAACACTCTGGAAACAGCGCATTAGTCGACTCCAATCTGGCAGATCCTTGCCCGGCCAATTTATTAGTTCATTAGGGCACAAATTCCACCCTCCTAGTATACCGCAATTAGACGCTGAGGGCAAGGTGGCAATTGTTATCAAGTCAGCGACATTGTTAAAACTTGAATTAAGGGTGTACTGCTGGATACATTATTCTGGCGTATCTTGATTTTAACAGAAACTTTCCGAGGGGCTTGACGTCTTAGATCCCGAGCACAAAAGAGTCCTCGAACTCATGCAAATCCTTACTTTTGTACCATTGTAACAATGATTGAATGATACCTTCTTGATGGTTATAAAACGCCTCTACCCGTCACAGACAGAGCCGACAGAGTTTGAATAAATCACAACCTTTTACTCCATCACATGGTGATTCTAACCTGAACAAGATTCAGTAATCTACTACTGACGTGGAGACTTGAGACATGAAGTCTCAGCAAATAGAGATGAGATCTGGGACACAGTGAGCTGTACACTTGTTCTGTCAAGGTGGGAGTAGTTATATTATAATATATCCTTCCACACGACACTATGTCATTACAGTTTAAATAGTATCAAACCTTTGCTAAAAAGTACAGTGTGACTCACGTGGTGAATAAAGATCACGTGATTATCGCGCTGACATTATATTGGCTGCTGTCCAATTTCTATACCCGCTATTTGCTAATAACGAGCTTCGAGCTCTCAAGTTCTAAATCAGTTCTTTGTGCAAAGTAAGCGGTTTTGAAGATGGTTTTTAAGTTGAAATGCAATGATGCTGATTAAATGTGATCCCGACTGTTCGATAATTTTAGCACTTTTCTTTGAAGTGAACTAGAACTTTGAAGTGAGCAGACTAAATGATCTGGTACGCCCTTCCAAGTGAGCTTTATTCGGGGAACGGTTTTACTCGGTAGAACCCAGGCCATTAAATCATTACCAAATAATCATGAGCTCTCTTTGGCACATTTCAAATCGTAGCCGATCAAGTCACGGAGAACAGCTGGAGCTGCTCGCTCGACAAAAGTCTGCACTCAAATGGGAACCATCACCAGGGGGCTCGGGGCAACTGAAACTATCATCAAATTTTAACTCTTATTTAATAAGTTTGTTCTACCCCTGTGGTTATTGAAACATTAAAGGTTGCTGCACACAAATTGTTGAGTATTCACCCCGGCCCCGCTGTGTGTCCTGCAGTTCAAAAATCAGATACACTGCGGAGAGGTGTTTGAAAAAGGAACCTGTGACGTAGCCCGTAGGGAGCCGGAAAACATATTGTGGTGGTTGTTCTGGGTGAATGATCGAGTTTCTTTTTGAAGCTCCCGGAGGATTACCGGGTCGTTACCGTGTGGCACTCCTAAGTTTTAAGAAGCACTGAGGGAGATGGACTTGTTAGCCTAGCAGCTACACTGTATACCTCCCAAATCTACTGTGCAAGTGAGGGATCTACTGATAACAGTATACTCATCACTTTTACACAATATCATGATAAACATTATAAACGCTAAAACCTCTTATAAAACCTCACATAGTCAGCTTTTATCTGATATCTCTAACGTAAAGTTTTACATGGATAACCAATGTCTGGGGTTCAAGGGAGCTCTGAAAGTTATCGAGTAGTAGCGACTGATAACTTATGTCTAGCCGGGTTATCATGTCTCGAGATGAAAGTTACCGAACAGCACCGTGGACGAACTCTCCAAACGCGTGATTAGCAAGTCATATTTCCATATTTCCACAGCCAGAGTTGAGAGTTGAGAGTTGAGAGTTGAGAGTTGAGAAGGATAATAACCAGACCTGAACTAAAGAGACACCTCGCCAGACCAGACCCTGAACTCCTGGTTCACAGCACCATAGAGACACACTCACAGGACCATGGAGACACACTCACAGGACCCGTTCTGACTTCTAAACTATGTCTAGAAAAGTCTTGCAATACGAATTAAATCATCTCGTTAGATTTGCCGATAATTTAATACAGTGGCAGTTAGAGTAGTTAGCGGTAGTTGTGATATTGAAATAAGTAGCCCGTTAAGAAGGGTGGAAACTGAGCAGGGTCTATTATATTAGTATTACTGATAACAGATCTTCAGCTTCTTTCATTGGTATTTTTGAGATCATCATCATCGGGCTATAAATACCGGAATCTGGAGCTAAGAGTGGATTATAATATTGATATAATAATAAAATATATTGAATTATACACAAGTTCCGTCTAGTAACTCAGATTATTGCGGATAAAGTGGCGCGGAGAGCGGGTTTAAAGAGATCACTAGTCTTTGACAGGAGAATATGTGTGATTTCTACTTTACTGTACTAAAAGTAAGACACTGAGAACTTAATGCGGTCTCAAATTATGTGTTGTCACCACCACAACCCCCAAATAATGTGAATTAAGTGGATCTTCCTACTAAAATTATCCAGAGCCCTCTAGAATATAATAATATGTGTTTCAGACACGTTTTCAGACACTTTGGCTTGGGTCATGAGTTTCACGGTTTTTATAAAGTATAAAGTATAAAAGCTGGGAATTTTGGTTAAAAGATGGAAATAAATTCTGTTTTCAACTTTGTTGGACTATTTACAACTTCAAGTAGTTAAAGAGGGCCAAACTTAATTTGAATTTAACTATTTTAACTAGATACAGTATGAACTCTTTTAACATGAGACATAAGCAAAAATGTGAGGCTTCAGTTTGGCGGGATTATGAATTAACTAAGCCATCAGCACCGAGCCTACCAAATTACTCATTACCCTGTCTTAAAGCACCACAGCTCACAACACAAGTGCTGGAGTGCTGGGTTTCAAGTTTAAAACAGGTAATAACCCTGTTGTTATATAACTACCCTGGTGCCACAAGACTGGAGGTAATTAGACTGACTCTACATGTCAACTAGAGTAATTGTAACGTTATTAAACTAGAGGTTAAGTTGGGCTGCAGATGGACTGAGATACGACTACCACCTGCCTGGATCCAATTCCGGAGGTCTGGCAGATGGGTCTGCTCCAGGCAGACCCCTCTACAAGCACTACAAGCCTGTCACAGCTTCTTCAACGTGTGAAGTGAGAAACCTCCCTCCCCCAGGTTTTCTCTTGTTTGATGTTCACGGTTTTGGCGGCTAAATTTCACACTTTTGCTAAGTTTTCAGATTTTTTCAGGGTTTTCAGCTCTGAGTGGGTATCTTTCTGGAATCTGTGGGAGTTCTCATACTGAGAATGAGATTAACCATAACATCATGGATTTATTTACTTTAATAATTGGTGGTTTTTACTTTGTTGGGGGGCAATTTGTCAAAGTGCACGGTATTTACTACCAACATTATATTCTTCCAAGTCCCAAAACCAGACTGGGCTCTCATTTCAAATTTCACCATCTAAATTCTTGAGAGATTTTCAGGGCTAAATTCATCACGTCTATCGCAATCAAAACCAGTGAACGAAAAATTACCATTTTACCCATCTTGTCCTAATCAAATCTGACCTAGTAAAAATTAAACCAAGTTAGGCCGTCTGGGCGAAAATATTTGACAAATTCCGCAATTTACACGTAATGTGTGGATTCATTAAATCACAACGTAGCAGGAAAAATTTAACGATCACGCTTGGACTTTGTTTTTATAAAAGTTTTAAAAGATCCAATATATGATTTACACGATTACTCTAAAGTTATTATCAGCACACGATGACACGATCGCAGTCTGGCAGCCCAGAGAACAGTTCACCCTAATTTATCATGATGAGAATATCACGTCAGGGCTCCATCATGGACAATGTTGACCCTTAATAGTGCAAATACACCGCAGGAGAGATTGGAATGCAAGCAGAGACGCCGTCTACAAAACGAAGGACATAAGGTTTGCTGTGTAAATCTGGGCATTATGCAGGAAGGAAGGAATGTTTATTTACGAAATCATGTGTTAGATTGTGTGTGTGTGGACTGTGGAGACATAGTCCGGGACCCTATATTTGGGAATTGGGAGTCAGAGTTTTCGACATTGCTGTAAAATATTGAGGGTTTTATTTCCTTGTGCAGTGGGGAATACATCCTGCAAGTAATGTTCATTTATAAAAACTATTGTCCAACAATTATTTTAAACTGACTCGTTTAAACATTGTGTATTTTCTTAGCTCAAGTCGATTCAACTTTGGACCTCGAGTTCAATTTAAAATTCCAAACGTGAACCCTCAATCTATCATAAAACATGATTCACGTCATACGCTGTAAACCTCCCAATGCCCGTTTTACGTTTTCTCAGCCGGACTATCCAAAATCTTACATCATCACAAAAACATACACTAATTTATGCAATTCTCTCGAAAGTACATTAATAAGAACAGTAGTTTGTCATCGCACAGCGTTACCAGCCTATATTTAACTCCCCGAAAAGCGAGTCACTCTCACGCCGTGTAACGATAATAAGCGTTATATTATATATTAAGTTATATTGCATATTATATATTAAGTTATATTGCATATTATATATTAAGTTATATTGCATATTACTTAAACTTTCTTAATTACACCCCGCCTCACTTGGGTCCCTTTTGATTTTACAACTTTCTCTCTCTCTCCTCCGCCGGCTGTAGAGTTAGAGAGTGGTCTTAATAAAGACGTGATGGTGCTTTTTACTCAAGCAAGCCCGGTGATTAGTGGCTGAACTGCTGCGTCGGTTTGATCACTGATTACTACCACTACTACTAGTAAGAGACTGTGAATTGTGCGAGTTACATAAACATCACAGTATTATCACATAATATCACAGTATTATGGAAATTTGGGCAGATACCTGAATTATTTAATGCTTGAGAAACTTCTGTGTAACATTGAATGAACGAACATTTTTGTTTCCGGACTACCATGCGCCCAACAATTTCACTAACTTATTCTCCTTTTACATTACTTTTACAACATCGGACTTCTAGAATAAGGATCAATGGTTCAACGGTTCAATTTGGTCTATCGTACCCGCGTACCGTGAATAGTTGTAACTATTGTTCACTGGTTCAACCATTCCACCGTTACACAATAATGTCTGCCACTGCGTATTGTTATAATGAAGGTGGGTGTCCCTCAAAATATGTCAACAGCTTCTTCTTAATTACCCTCTAAAGCCAAGTTGAATTGAAAGGAATATCGACTTCTCCTGTCTGCTGATCAAGTGATTGATCGGGAGCACTGTCAGTGTCAATGATTGAGAAATTGAATGCTGAATATTTTGGCTCATGTTGTAGGTCAGCCCATCTTTCAGTTAGAATGAGTTGGGTTGGGTCGATGACCAGAATATAGACGGCCAGGCACCCCTCAAATGACGTCATAGACGACCAGGCATCCCTCAAATGACGTCATATGAGGGGGAGCAAATATCCCGGGGTGATCAGTGCTCGGTCACTGGAAATAAGTACAGGGCTGCTCGTTCTCTACACAAAAAGGTTAGAGATACCTGGTGCGTGAATTCAAACAAAGGACCAGGGCTCGCAGATATCACTTTTAACTTAACAGTAGTTCAAGTTCAGTAAATCTATTGCTAAAAGATGCATTCATGAGATAAATAGTTGTCTCGTTTATGATAACCACTGTAACTCCCAGCTTATAATGGAACAGTAGGTATAACCCTATTCAGCAGTTAATTATGTGCTCAAGCGTATCAGAGTCAGTCTTTTTGTCGACACTCTGATATTCTGATAATATTCTGTATTGTTTGTGTGTTTAGGTGCCACGGTTGCGGGTGTATGACCACAAATTGGTGGCCCCTCTTAAACAATTAATATTGGGCAAGAAGTGCCCAACTTTAGCAAGTCCTTTCTCTCTTCAATTTCATTAGGAGAAGATAAGTCAATAACAGACAGCAGTGTAGGCACCCAATGGCTGACTCGCTTGGTCAGGGGTCACGTGGTCACGTGGTCACGTGGTCACGTGGTCACGTGGTCACGTGGTCACGTGGTCACGTGGTCACGTGGTCACGTGGGTATCGTTTTGTAAACATGATGGTATTATCAGTCACTCTTTGCAGCAGAGTGGTTGCAACACAAACTCACCATATTGTTCATCAATCTGATTACTTGTGATAAGTTTTGAAACGTGAGTCGTGACCCGAGCTCCCAAATATCAAATTCTTGGAATTCTTAAGCTTACGTCAGGATTGTCACATTCATTCAATAATGAAACTAACAAGGATCTTTCCTTCCGTGGTTCATTCTTCAAAATTTGAGTAACAACCTTTAAACTCGCATGACATTAGCCCTATGGTGCTTTAAGACGAAGTTACCCTTGGAGATGGAACAACAGCACTGTTTCCGCACATTTATCACACTATTTTGAGCTCACACACCTATATATGACCGACCACTGCAATACAGCTGATAGCTCTAAAGTGGGAGCGTGGTAATCTTGACTCCTGTACACCCGCCCTGGCCAGTGTTATGTAAAGTATTATTATACGTTCACGTTAACTTTTAATCAGTGAAGCTCACTCCGGTCTCCTCCTCTCTCTGGTCCTCCTCACGACATCCACCTCACAAACAATCTTATAAATACAGCTAACAAGCATTGTTGTGCGATCAAAACAACACTAACTCATGTTATACAGCTGATAATACAGCTCCGCTATTTGAGTTTCTAATGCGCGTATAATATAATATGTTTATCACCATGTTACTGGTACACTCGCATGCTCTACAGTTATATGCACTCTCTCTCGGATTATTATATTCTTAATTTGAAAGTTTTTGAAGGCAACTTCTTGACATGTAGATGAGATTTAATGGCACTGATTCATGTGCTGTGTGCAGGTAAATTCTAATTGTGCGTCCAGTCTTCTTACTGGCCTATCATTTATCAAGTAGGGACTTTGTTTATCATGTATAAAACGATACTTATTATATACTTATTAAGTATGAACTGAAACTTTATTTCGATAGATAATGATCCTAATGAGGAGATAGGGCAATTAGCAAGGGCAATTGTCCATATTTTGGACCCTAATCCTCGTTTATATGGTAACAGGGACCTGTGACTAGGCAATGGTAGTTTAAACTGCAATAAAGAAACAGTGTTTATAAGTTTATAGAGTTAGAGAGAGTAGGTAATGAACCTATAACTATAAGTGAACCTATTAGTCCCTTAATTTTACAATATCGTTCAATACCTGATCTGTCTTGTGACTATTATAGGGTCTGATACGGTTAATTAACTTTTACAGTTAACCCAGTAAAAGTTGAGGACAATGTTTGTCGAGACTAACATTGTGAGCTGAATGGGGATAGTCGGTGAATGGGGGGAGTAGGTGGACAATGCTACAGCGGTCAGCCGAGGGAGACAAAGAGAGAGAGAGAGAGAGAGAGAGTGATGGTTAAAGCTTAAAGTTAAAGTGTCCGCTTGCACTAAATGATTAGCACCACAGTAATGAAGTAAGAATTAATTCTAGGAACATTAAAGTTGGGGCACATTAAATTCGAAGATATGTCGATCTCAATATATTGTGCGGGCCGCGGGGTGACAGTGTAATAAGATGGTTGAGTTAAGTGTAGGATGGTTGTGTTGATTGTAGGAAGGTTGTGTTGAACTTTACCTGTCTGAAATCACACTGGGGGTTGTAAGCGGAGGTACCACAGAGAAGGACCGTCCTATCGTCTATTGGGATTATTACTTTGTAGTAGTTAGCACACATCGCCTGAAAACAATTCATTAGTCAGCTTTACACACTCGGTGGAGTTGACATATATTATAACACAGTGCAGTTGATCATATCGTGTGTATTATGATCAAGTTATTGGGTGACATTTTCTCTAGTTGTAACAATGTATTATATTGCCCTAAATACGTAATATGTCTCATGTTAGCTCGTTACTAGTCAGTTTATTGCAAAAGAAAACTTCTAATGTGCGACAGCAGCTGAAGAGGGTGAATTGTGTTGTTTAGATTAATTGAAATTAATTTGATGCACAATGGTAATGAGCGACACTTTATTGTAAGACACTGATGTACCAAAGTGTTAATAAAGTGTAAGTGTAGTATGCATTTCCGCACCATTGTCAATGAATAATAATATTATTAATTATTATTATTATATAAGAGAGGGAGTGCTGGATATGTGGTTGGAAAAGATTAATATTAAAATTGAGCTTCTCAGCAAGCTCAATTGCTCAAAGTACTTCAAGCATGGCATAAGGGATGTTTTTAAGAAGAAAAAAACAATAATGAACGCTTGAACAATGTTTGTTGTAGTAAGAATTTGAATAAAACTTAAAAATGGAAAAATAGGCTGACTGAGGATTAATTAACCTTTGATCGACCAGCATCCAGACAGTTAGTGTAGTCATTGTGGGCTCTGTCTTGAATATTTGACTGCCCTGTTACGTCCTGGAATTTACATAGTTTACACTCACTTACACACACTCTCAGTTTGAAGAGAATTAGAATTAGAATCAACAATTACAAAGCATTTATCACAATGAGATTATCTAATGAGGGGTAATAAAAGCATTTTCAGAACAGAACAGAGGGAAAAGAATTAAAGAATGGAATTAACAGTCTTCATTAACAGCTCACTATATATTATATATACATATACTCACTCTATCGGGAAAATTCTCATCGATCTGATTTTTAAAATCTAGCTTCAATACAGCATTCCTGAAAAATTAGAGGTGAAGTTAAATTGGATGAATGAGCCTTCATTTCCTGGCATAATATCTAATCAAGATATCGAATGAGGATACAGTATCGATCATGTAATTAACATGTAAAGTGGACAAGACAGGGGGTTAGATTGCAAGTTTTGGGTTTGTGCACTTTATTGATTTACCGCATCATACTGTAAATAGGCAAGTGAAAATTTGTACGTGTGAATAGGTGTCTCATATTTCTAACAGGTTTAAATCAATCGACGGGCCTAACGGAAAATTTGTGTTATGAGGCCTCACACGACACCAACCATAATTGAAACATAAGCTGGTGTGGGACTTACCTTCCCCCAACGACAAGAGTTGAATTGACGAGTCCCTGAGCTGTGAAATAAACCTCTGATCCCGCATACCGCACACAGTGGTAACAATCTGCAATTAATAGAGATTTGTGACAGGAGTTTGTGACTTCTTACAATTTCATTTGAGAAACAGAACAATATATTGAGACAAGTGACTCGAGTGTGGGCAGTGTATCAGATCAGAGTAGACGATTCTAACATACTCACTCTCGTCAGGAAGGTCCTCCCAAATGGCAGCTATTATGGGTAGAAGACAAGTAGCCAAAAGTAGCATCATTCATTTTCAGACCTGCTAAACCATTTTGATGCTGCAATGGAATGTGACTGTTTGGATTTTGTTGAAATTATTATGCGTTAGTTAGGATATTGTCTAGTTAACTAGGGGGATCTAAAACAAATATAGACAAGGAAGTTATCAATATTGTCCATATTATAATTTTAATCATATTACAACTTTATAACGGTATATATCTAAGGTCTTAATATTCTTAGCTAAATGCCGCTTTTTTCCAGATATGAAAGATATTTAACAGTTCAAAATGAACAGCACAAGACGTTGGGCTTACTGTAGGTCTGACTGAAAAGAAAAATGAGCTTTGGTAACTTAAAACAGTAAATACTGTAGTAGCTGTTTCTAGACGTCCAAGAGATCAGAGCAGTGGTTGTTCATCTAGTGTGAATCCAGCAGTCAAATTAAGCTATATAATACCTAAGGAAAGATGACCTCTCAAAGATTATTTTTGTGCTATTTCATTTTAAAAGTTTAAATGACAGAAACTGATTTCTGAACCACACAGTTCCTTACTTTACGCTACCATACAGATGTATCTAACATTGCTTTTCATGTATAGCTGAAGACCTAGACCTACGTGAACTGCTGGCACTGCATCGAACAATGGAAAGTCCTCATTCAACATCAACTGCATTATATAAATCACACCAGGCAAGACAAAGTGCTTTGTTAGGCATTTACTAAGGGCTACTATACCCCGTCTTAGGCCTTCAACTGACTCTGATGTATCATCTTCTAATCATCATTTATTTACAAAGATGTTAAAATGATAACATTAGAGGAGCATCATAAATGCACAAAATATATAATATGTACTCAGATAATAATCACCATCATTTCACATCCTGAAATAAAACAAAATGCACCAGACGATAGTAGTTTTTCCAGTCCCTTAATGAAACAAGTTAAGCATGTATATGCCAGAATACGATCCCAGCACACACAAGGCATAGCCCTGGTAGAGGAGGTTGTTATATAATACAGGATCTTAGCAGAGCTCCCTCCTGAGACATAGTTGCGAGTCAAAATAAGACTCCCAAATTTCAACATCCAAAATTTGTAGTCAAGAATTAGAAGTCCAACAGGACATCCTTAAAAACATGTGAACACTTATTAAAAGCCCCACCTTGTGTTAAGTGCACTTATGTCCCATAAAATCAGATTATTTTCTACTCTCTTTGCGTTCTTTAGGGGTTGCTTTTTAAAGTGTTCGTTGGGAGTCTTTTGGAAATAGGTTTTCCAAATGTGATCAAGATTCTTTGAAGGAGGAGGGGTTCATAACGAATTATTGAATAGTTAAGGTGAAAATATTCGATTGCTGCAGGAGAAAATGAAATTGATATAGGCAGTGGGACAGTCATCTAGAATATGTCTTCCCTTGAAGCAGAGTTAAATTGATTGAAAAGGGCTAGACATCTGTGATGTGCAATGAAATAGGTTACAGTTGGATTTGTATTCGGCAAAGGACAAATCAAACATCAAACAGCTTTAGTCTAGTTAAGTGCCCGTCTCTGTCTTTGATCTTTGATATCGTTTGTAGCGTGATGCACTATTTGATTGGGCCGTGCCGAGCTGTGAAGGATTGAGATCGTCAATGTATGATACATCTGACCTTAATTTACAGTACTATCATAATATAATAGTGTAAATTAATGGCCATGATTTACATTTTTATGGATACTTATAGTTTATGGGTTACAGTTCACTGGTGATGTTGTTTTTATTTAATTTTGATTCGACCTGATTTAAGTTAAATTTTTAAATGTTATGATACTTATTTAAAATAGTTATGTCATCATATCATGACTCATTTATTATATTACGATTTGTTTACCTGGGGACCCATGATTATTGATTAATGTTTATAAACTTATATGGCAAGATGACTATACAGAATGACTAGACATGCTTAGAGGCGCTCAGTAACATAAACATTTTTTCAGTCAAGCTGAATGGTAGCATGCAAAGTTATTTATAAACCATGGTATAATTTTTCGCACATTAAATAATGGGCGCCGCCACTATATATAGCGAGCCCATGTCGATCTATCCCACTTCAAATAACACCACGCGTTACTTTGATTGCCTAATCCAAACCCTAATCTTAACCCTAACCTTAATCCTGACCCCAACTCTTACCCTAGGACATAAAAGGTGGCGAGGCGCACGATAAAATAAAACTTGTTCAGATTTTAAAAATTTGTGTATGGTGTACCATAGTTTTTTTCAAAATGTGAGCTTTTTCACAATATCCAATTTGTCATACCTTTTTTGTTTTTATGGAATGATTATTTTGGAATGATCATTAGTGAGTTTCGTTAGTGAGTTTCGCCTACTTTATGACGCACGGGTTTTATTAATTGACGATGTCAATTCATCGCAGGGTTGGCGAGGCTTGTCATACGTTGTATGACCCGCCGCGCGGCTCCCTCTGTATCATCGAAACTCTACAGGGGTTTGTAAAGCGACAATGAGGGTCACCGCGTGATACAAGGCGAGGCACAGTAGCGCATTTCGCCGACCTGTCGTTGCGAGAAGCATAATTGAATGCGCGGCGCGGCACAGTAACGCATCGCGCTGCAAGGCTTTTATATAAAGTGTAAAAGTCCGTGTCGCGTAATTTGATGAAATTCATTAGTCATTCGTCATTGTGCATCGATTTTCGCTCAGCGAGGCGAGATCGAGCGAGAGCCGCGCCGAAAGCCGAGAGCTGAGAGCTATGGGAGCTGAAATTCTTAACGGGTGATACTTGTAAAATTTTGTTTCAACTTATAAACCTACAATGAAACTCATGAGCCGCGCCGGGAGCTGAAAGCCGGGAGCTCTATAGCGCGCTGGCTAGCCGAGAGCGGGAGAAAAGAATTAAAAGTTTAAAGTCGAGAGTTCTGCAGAACAGCGGCAAAAAAAGAAACCACGATGAAAATGGGAAACTGGAGGAGAATTTTTTAACAGATGCTACTCGTCTAAATTTCTTCGAGGTAGCGCGCGCTGCTTTTTTCCGAGACAAGTGCTACGAAGTAGCGCGCGCCGGGCTAGTCCATTAATGATTAACAATACTTACTTTACTTTGGGCGATCCTCATTTGAAATCCCATTCACTGTCTGCCTCCACACGTCTCGATCGCACATAACAGTTCGAAGGTCGTTCAACTGGAGCCCAGTGTCTCGAGCTACTACGTCCAGGAAGGTGAGTGGTCTCCTTCCACGGCCGGACTGGGCAAGTCGCCAGGGGAGGATAAAGGAGATAACTTGGTCCGAAGCTCTCATGCAAATTGCAATGCTCAGTAAATCTGGAACGCCTTGACGCAACCACTGAGGCAATAGATGGAAGGTTGCCATAGATCGGCTTGAGGGTTGGATGCTTCTTCCACGAGATGTTCTTGGCTTTCATTAAAAGACGGGTGTAGCATCCGTTGAGGCGCTTCTCGAACTGCTTGTTGATGGTCCCTGTCTCTGATCCATAGTGATAGAGCAGCACTGGTTCGACACAGGCTCTAAAGAACTTGACTTTCAGTTGTTCGGAAATGCCAGAGGACCAGAGTTTTTGCAGTTTAATACACAATACAGGCTGACCAGGCCATTCCTTTCCTTGTGTTGAAATCTTTTCTACTGTCCACAATGAAAGAGCCGAGGTATTTAAAGTCATCAACCAGTTTAATTTGGCGGCCTGAGATGGAATGTAGGTCGACAGTGTCAGGGATGTTGATGGTCATGAACTCGGTCTTAGAAGCATTCGTAGCAAGACCAACTTGTGCG
This sequence comes from Bolinopsis microptera, assembly GCF_026151205.1. NCBI lineage: Eukaryota > Metazoa > Ctenophora > Tentaculata > Lobata > Bolinopsidae > Bolinopsis > Bolinopsis microptera. The sequence continues at coordinate 3,091,959 of NC_087073.1, read as the reverse complement.
GCCGCATTTTCAAGGTCTGTCAGCAGAAGTTGGACTTGCTCTATGGTGTCTGAAATTAAGGCCAAATCATCAGCAAAGTCAAGTTCTGTGATTTTGACCGCATGCACTCTTCGACTTTTCCTAGGCACGATGGTAAGACCGAATTCTTCAGCCATGCAGCTTCTGAGGACATAGTCAAGGACGATGATGAAGAGAAAGGGTGCTAGAGTGTCCCCGGCCTTGAAGAACTCCAATAAGTGTCCTAAAAAGTCAGTAAGGCCGTCGATGGTCTGGACACGAGAAAACGATGAGTCATAAAGTAGCCTGATAGCATTAGCATCTACTAGTGGAACAGGGATACCGTAGAGGGAGAGGATGTGTAAAAGGGCATCCCGGTTAATGCTGTCGAATGCTTTCGAAAAATCGACAAACAAAATTGCGGCTGAGCGATTTCCGATCTTGCATTTCTCGAGTATACGACAGGACCTGTGGGAGTGTGGATCTTCCTCTACGGAAACCATTTTGGTTTGGTCGCAAGAGGGGATCAATGAATGGGTAGATCCGGTTGAGGATGAGCTTGTTAAAAACTTTCGCTGCAACCGGCGCCAGTGAAATGCCACGGTAGTTTCCTGGATTAGTAAGATCACCCTTTTTGGGGATGGGAATGATAGAGGCGGCTTGAGGGATCACACCATCCATGAGTGCTTTGTTACAGAATCCGAGGAGGTTTTCACGTAGCTGGTGAAGCTTCCAGACTGAGAGAGGGATGATATCTAGACCGGGTGACTTTGAGAACTTGGCGGACTTCAGAACCGTGTCGAGTTCTGACATGCTAAAGGATGAGCAGCTGATGGGCATGGGCAGGGTGTCAGAGACTCTCTGGTTGAAGAAGGGGAGAGTGAGGTCAGGTGGAGTATGTTCTGTGCCTAGAAGGGACTTGAAGTGCTCGAACCAGATGATGAGCCGTTCTTCTGGCACTTTGCAGTATGGCACGGTGTCGGAGGATGTTAGTTGTCTGATGATGTGCCAGGAACTGCGATGCCTGTGCTCAGGGTTAGTTTTCTCCAGCCGGTCATAGCAGGCTTCGTAGCAGAAGCAGTGATGAGCTGATATGATAAGATGTTTTCAATTCTTAGGGATTCTTTGTGGTGTTGGCGATGCTCTTGCAAGGAGATAAAATCATTATGATGCATGAAGGCTGAGTGAGCTAACTCCCGTTTACTATACGTGATACAGGGTTGAGAGTCCTACAGTTGAAGGTGCTAACCTGAAAAGGGGTTTAAGTTTTCCTACGAACTAAAAGGGTAGTAACAGGGTTGCTGCGACTATCAGGACGCAACAACAATGGACAAAGAATTTTTCGATAAGCTTATTTTGTATTGATAGAAAAAGTATGACTAGTAGACTATGAAATTTTAAAAGTTTATTTTGGAGCGGAGATGAAAATTGAACTTTAACGGCCACAATATCGTGGCGCATGTTTGAAAAATTTAAATTCTTACCGCCTTTCGTATGATATTATGAAATCAAAATTTGATTTAATTGTTGACGACTTACCCTTTTTCATTTTTAAAGCCAAAGTGTTTAAATGTTAAAGTGAAATTGAAATTTCTTAAATTATGAAAGTGAAAGTTTTAAAAATGGGCGTAGGTTATATTGGACTATAGAAACTTATATTAACCTTAAATTGACCACAATTTACTATTTGTAGGTTTATAACCTACGACTCGGATCGGACTGCCGTCCAAGACGCGCGCGCCGAGTTGGACTCGCGTCCGTCGACAGTCTTGCAGGAATTTGGAACAAATATTTTACAAGTATCACCCGTAAAGTTACTATCTTTTGAAACTAGACTTTCATTAGATCTGTATATATGGTTGACCTCCAGCTAGCTAGTTGTTTTTGAGGTATTACTATACAGATAATTAAAGAAATATCAAGGGGCTTCGGCGGTCCGGCTAGCAGTTTACGCAAAGTATGCATGGTTCGTTGATCCAAACTTACGACTTTCACAAAGCTTTTAGTTTTATATAACTTCATGTTTGCATTTTACGAGACGAGCATTTTGCTCAATACAAACATTATCTATTTTACTTTTGGAAATAGACTCTTAGGTAGGGTTTCCTGGGAAGTTACTAGTAGTACTACTACTACAACATACAATGCACGCAATTTGGGGAGTGCAGCTCATGTGATTTCGCGGGAAATATAAACTGCGCCAATAAAATACGGCTTTTATTGACATACGTTGCATGCCACTTTTCGCGATACGAAACATGTATCAAACATACCTTTGCGAACATAATATGGACAAAAACTCATGAGGGCCAGGGTAAAGGAAATATTTGTACGAACATGATAGTGATAGTGAAAAACGTATACATGCCATAATGCTGGCAACATGCCGCAACCTCTACGAAGCCACCTCTAGTGCTTTATTGTCGTACACACAACACACAAACCGATTAGCAAGCCATTACCGTACGAACCAGTCTACCCCTAGGCCTAATTCATAATTCTATTCGTGCAAATACATTATCTTTCCATGCGAGATTTTCGCCTAGTTTGGCTTTTTTTGGCCAAAATATTCGTGATTTTCTTTTGTCCTTGAAGTTGATGACACAATACACAATAAATATAACATAATATATTGATGAACCGAAATAATATAGTTATGTCATAGTCGTTTTATCTTCATACATTTCCAAAATTTAGAACTGCTCGAAAAAATATTTAAACAATCTCTGAGCATCAACATTCAACAATCACATGCCATGAAATTAATTCACGAAAACATTCGCAAAAAAAGTGTATCCGTTTGAAGAATTTTGTTTAAAATAAATGTCAAATTAAACAAAGGACAGCATCCGAATCTTAAAATAATTTTCAAACACATATTGATTGTAGCTTTACAATGAAAGCTCAGCGTGATGATAATGGCTATAAATAGTTCAAGTTAAAAGTTTAAACTTGAAAACTGCGTAGGACGATAAAGTCTAAATATAAGCTGCAGTGCTTAGGAGAATAAGACTGCTTCAGCTAACTTAATTGAGGATTGCAAGTACAATTACCAGCAAATACACTGCTATATAATTATTGAAGTTCTTATCTCGAAATCCCGGGTTGATACATCTATTAACACAAAAATAATTATATGTATTAGATTTTTCAGATATCCCAAAATTAAAAAAACAAAACAATTACAATAAGGATAGTTGTTGAGACATCGGTGATCGGAGCACAGAAAAATAAAAACCTTTGACCATTACCTTATGAGCATTGCAGCTGACTCAAGGTGATAGCAGGTTGTTAAGTATTCAGTTTCGATGTTGTTGATCATGATGTGACCTTTTTGAGTCTTGAAACTTTTTAACGTCTACGCAGGCCAGTGGCGCTAGATTTACACCCAGGATTGTTTTTGAGCGCCATATGAATTGCGTTATTCCACGCTTTACTCGCTTCTCTTTTCTTAGGGCTGATCGGATCTGCGTACGGAGACGTGCCATCAGACGGGTCACACAAGTAGGTCCCGGAGTCAATATCCTCTCCTGTATCAGCGTTACCCGTGCCAAAACACTTCCCTTTACGCGTGCACTTCGGCTTCTTACCCGTGAACACGTCTGGGTACAGCATCGACGATAGAGCCTTCGACTTTTGGAGGATGAACAACTTTTCTTTGTTAATACTGCTGATGTTCATTCTTTGTAAACTTTGTATTCCCTGGAAGGAGGAAAAATATCAACAGGGCTAAGAGTCTGAATATAGAGTAGGATACAACATCTAATCAAGAATATAGCAAAATTTCAATTATTACAATCACTCTTGATATCAACAATAACTTTAATAGTATGAAAGTTCATGAATATCATTCGTACAGCTGACCTTAAGTTGTCGTTCTAACTGTCGCTGTTCTCGGAAATTAGCACTGTCAGCAACTTGGTGCGTCCGGGCTGTCAAACTGAAGATTTTAAACAATTTAAGTAGATTTTATACAAATGCCAATGGCGAAGAATATTTCTAATACGTAATGCTGCCGGACGGCAATGAAGCAAAATGTTACAATAAAAACCTGAGCAAGTTTGTCGGTGAATCTGTCGTTGAGGTAGAGCCATTTGTTTTCTTAACTCTTATTTTATTTTTACTTAGAGATTTCTCACTATCCGCCACATTCTCAGTACTGCCACTGGAGTTTTCTGAAATCAATAACAGCCGTCAAAAATAAAAATGTACCAAACTAAATTCAAAATCCAACCATCAGGAGAGATTTCTCAAAATCAAAATAACCTTATTTTTAGTAACAAACCAGTCTTGGAGTCAGATCTCTGCTCGACTTTAAGGTTGGGAGCAGATTTTGCCCTACTGTACTTCCGTCTAGTGGCAGCCACGATCTCGTCCGGTGATGTCACCAAAAGAGGAAAGTTTGAGATATCAGGAACCTTATTACCCAATCTGCTGCTTCTCCTCTTCCCAGACTTTAGCTTTTCCGTAAAAGTGGTGGTATCTGACTTCGTTTCCGGCTTACTGGGAGGAGGGTTTGGTTCTGATTTTTGTTTGGGTTTGGTGACTGATAGATCTGGGGTTTCGTTTATTGTGAAAATTTGACAGTCGTCGAACTGAAAGTCCAGCGGTCTGGAATATCTCCTCCGAAGTTTGGGTTCAGCGTTCGGAAGAAAGCTGATGCTTTTAGCTCGAACTCTTGTCCCATTTTCAGGAGGCTCGGTAGGTAGGCCCGCTGTTTTAACGATACCATCTAGCGTTTCATAAAGCATCTCTTGTCACCTGAGCATGCCAGATTTCAGATATTATATGTTATTTGAAATGATAAATCGAGAATAAATGTCAAGTTTCTCAAAACGATTATCCACTGCCTGAAATATCCAATACCGGCAATTATTTATTAGTTCTGTCAGATTCAGGTCATGCAAAATCTGTCTGGTACGGTTATTTTTCTGTACGGGTTCGTCAAGAAATATCTGGTTCGATCGTTTCCTATTTCATTTTGAAAGAATAGCCAGAGTGATAATGGAAACCACCTACAAATGAAAGGATGGATCAGGCAGAGCTACTGATAAAGATCTTTAAATTGGATTACTTTGCGGCATTAAATAGCAGTTCTGGAGAAAATACCGTTCATTAGTAATTGAAGGACCTTGACTTAATACCACACTAAAGTACGAAAGTTGATATGCACGGACACAACAGTACCGACCAATCTCAATCATTAAATATGCAATTCAATCAGAAGAGAAAACAAGTAACGTGGACATCAAGAATGGTACCGACAACCGACAAAAGAGTAATATTCAAGATAATTCAACGGAACTGGCAAGTAGCTAACTCTAAGTCTAAGTTTTGGAATATGGACCACTGATAATGATGAGACAATAATATTTCTAGCATTCGTCGCTAGCAAAACTGAGAAGTAAGATGGATAAAATACACTTTGTTACTTGGCGTGTTTCCTTGAAGGGGGTCCCACCTTCCCTAGAGGTCTCGCTTACTATCTCGCTATATTATACAGTATATACCGCACTGTACTGTTCTGTCGTTGTAATTAATTGGCAAACTTGAACATAGCCGCGTTGGGCGATCAAATACTGTGAACTCTAAAACAGATGGCCGGCACTGGATACCTGCCAGTTCTCACGAACAACTCCGCGGTTTTGAGGAGCGGCGAAATAACGAGGAAGTGTGATCACGGGGGATTGTAGCCGAGCCCACGTGACCAGGTGATCAGCCCACGTGATCAGGTGATCAGCCCACGTGATCAGGCCACTAGATCTGTGCTGAGAGACTATTGGCCACCTCTCTCTTCAAGAGGTCACACTTGATGTCAACTTTTGTTAAAAACTTGTGATAAACGAAATGACACAAGAAATGAAAGTAAATGAGTGAGTTTAAGTAGCTATTGGAGCTGACAAGTGTGCACTGGCAAGCAAGTTTAACAGTAGATATGATTTAATGACTCTATTTAAATATTGAGATTCTGAGTATTCACTATTATTTGTGATATGCATAACGTAACTGGTTGTTTTGTCAGGGGGCACATCGTTAGAGTCACAGACTTTTACACTAAATTATGTTGTTGGACGTGATCAGATTTTAAAATACAACCACAAGATAAGTCGGCCCAATCAGTATCAATGAAACACATTCTTTTTATATATCAGTAAAGCTAAAAAGTTAATAATAGACAAAGCGAACAATTCTGTTCAATTTTATACGTGCTAAGTTCAACAAAAGAGACTGTAACATAAACATGTGGTAAGATCGAACAAGCAAAATGAAAAAGTAGCAAGCGGAAAAACAGCAAAGCATCGGCATTTCTGGAACCAATCATCTTAAACCTATCGAATCTGGAGTAGATCATGATACTAGACTAGTGTGCAGACTGCAGAATCATAAACTCACAACAAATTAAAAAGCTAATGCACAGGGTAACCAGCAGAGAAAATCAGCGGAACAAATGTGTCAACAGGCGGAAAATACTGGGGTAGATCAGCTTGAGCTATCAGATCTCGAGGGTGGTATATTGATATCGTGTTTCGCTGCTTAGACCGATCGGTGAAGAAACGTTTCAATACTCTAAAGACCTCTAAAAACAGAATTGGCGAGGGTTTTTAACAGATCTCGCTGTGTGTCAGTAATGTGAAATTCAATCTCCGCCCCAGGCCCAGTGTTTTACGCACATTGCTGAACCCTGCTAACACTGTCTAATTATTGAGCTCTTTTACCTCCTCCTTCTCCTTCTCCTTCTCTTCATCAGCAGCCACATCTTCCTTATCTCCCGTCTTCTCTCCGTTGTCTCTGTTAACGATCTTCACCTCCTCTCCCTCCACCACACCCTCCTTCTTGGTGTTGTCAGTTTCAGAGCAGCTGTCAGGATCCTCCTCTTTCATCTCCTCCCCCTCACCAGCCTTCTCATCCAGCTCGCACTTCTTCTTGCTTCCCGTGTTCTTATGCTCCTCTTGGTCTAAGTTGGTGCTCGCTGGCGTGTTTGCTGCCTCTGCTTCAGTCCCTGGTTGTTGAATGTGGATGTTAGTTATAGATACAAGGCTAGGACACTCCCAGTGTTGGTATGGCCTGAGGTGCTTATCTCCTGTTCATTAACCCTAAGCCACTCGGTGCCAAGGCACTATACTAGTATACTAGCTGTAGGGGGGCTAGTCCTACGAGCAAGGGAGTCTGTACTGTGTATCACCAGCCGAAGCTGTACCAAATCACAGCTTGGCAACTGGCCGACTTGCAGCCGACCGAATTCGAAACCGGGATTTCTGCTTGGGAGGCAATCGTGTTACCACTACACCACCCGGCCAGTGATATATGCTTCATTTGTATATTCAGACGTGTCTGTCCATATTTTAACCTTCAGTGTGCCCTTAAATCAGAATATGTGACCCCTCCTCCCTTCCGTCCACACCCTCCCCTTTCCTCCTTTTCCTCCACCCCTCCTCCATTTCCTCCACTCCCTCCCTTTCCTCCACACCTTCCTGTATACTGTGAAATAATAACTCACTAGCTTCCTCCTCCCCAGTAGCGGTGATATTGAACTTGTTCACGATAACATCAGCCTTGTCTGGTGTGATGTCGCAACAACACCCCTCTATCTCACCAGAGTCCAAGTTATTTTCACCCTAGGAACATTGTAACTATTAAACGGGTAATTGAAATATTGTAATGCATTTCTTAGAATTTAAACTTGTCAACTTATCGATGAATCATCTATTGCCTCAGTATACCGTGTTTAATTTTATTTAAATCAGTCATATGAATATAATGTTGATTCAAATGTCATAATTAGATATTATTTATAAGTTATGCATGATGTAACCTCCAAATTTTGAGCAGCAAATTTCATTCCAAACTAAGAAAACTTGAACCTGTTTTTGTGGAACATCGTCGACCAGTTTAAGGTCTGTTTCCTGAATCTCAGCAGGTCTGTTAGAGTCGTCGTGATACAGAGACTCGTCGTTAATGTCGGTGTTGGAGTCGTCCTCGTTCTCAGAGGACTCGTCCTCCTGTACAACAAACTATTAGATTGCAGGAACTCAGGCAGGCACCAAGTTACACATATACTGTAACTATAGTGTTAGTTGCGTATCTATGAAGTGGGAGTTATGGGATCAATAGATTTAGTCTTCTTTGATAAAATAATACATATAACCATGTATCGTGCTGACTGCTGATACTGGTAATGGTATTATCTTTAAAGTAGTCACCATGATAACTCCTCTCAACATAACCGAAATACTCTTACCCCTCCACTCCGCACTCCAGCAATAAGAGCAGACACCATGACCATGAGAATAATAGAGCCGAGTGTTATACACGCCAGTATACTAGCCAGGAACTCGTTGTGACTCCACACTAGGGTTGACATGTACATGTCAGGGATACCAATGTAGAGGTAATATTCCATCCCGTACCCATACGGGGGTGAGTTCTGGGGGGAGGTGAAGGAGTTAGCTACAATACGGGGGTGAGCTCTGGGGGGAGGTGAAGGAGTTAGCTACAATACGGGGGTGAGCTCTGGGGGAGGTGAAGGAGTTAGCTACAATACGGGGGTGAGCTCTGGGGGGAGGTGAAGGAGTTAGCTACAATACGGGGGTGAGCTCTGGGGGGAGGTGAAGGAGTTAGCTACAATACGGGGGTGAGCTCTGGGGGAGGTGAAGGAGTTAGCTACAATACGGGGGTGAGCTCTGGGGGGAGGTGAAGGAGTTAGCTACAATACGGGGTGAGCTCTGGGGGGAGGTGAAGGAGTTAGCTACAATACGGGGTGAGCTCTGGGGGGAGGTGAAGGAGTTAGCTACAATACGGGGGTGAGCTCTGGGGGGAGGTGAAGGAGTTAGCTACAATACGGGGGTGAGCTCTGGGGGGAGGTGAAGGAGTTAGCTACAATACGGGGGTGAGCTCTGGGGGGAGGTGAAGGAGTTAGCTACAATACGGGGGTGAGCTCTGGGGGGAGGTGAAGGAGTTAGCTACAATACGGGGGTGAGCTCTGGGGGGAGGTGAAGGAGTTAGCTACAATACGGGGGTGAGCTCTGGGGGGAGGTGAAGGAGTTAGCTACAATACGGGGGTGAGCTCTGGGGGGAGGTGAAGGAGTTAGCTACAATACGGGGGTGAGCTCTGGGGGGAGGTGAAGGAGTTAGCTACAATACGGGGGTGAGCTCTGGGGGGAGGTGAATGAGTTAGCTACAATACTGGGGTGAGCTCTGGGGGGAGGTGAAGGAGTTAGGTACAATACGGGGGTGAGTTCTGGGGGAGGTGAAGGAGTTAGCTACAATACGGGGGTGAGCTCTGGGGGGAGGTGAAGGAGTTAGCTACAATACGGGGGTGAGCTCTGGGGGGAGGTGAATGAGTAAGCTACAATACGGGGGTGAGCTCTGGGGGGAGGTGAAGGAGTTAGCTACAATACGGGGGTGAGCTCTGGGGGAGGTGAAGGAGTTAGCTACAATACGGGGGTGAGCTCTGGGGGGAGGTGAAGGAGTTAGCTACAATACGGGGGTGAGCTCTGGGGGGAGGTGAAGGAGTTAGCTACAATACGGGGGTGAGCTCTGGGGGAGGTGAAGGAGTTAGCTACAATACGGGGGTGAGCTCTGGGGGAGGTGAAGGAGTTAGCTACAATACGGGGGTGAGCTCTGGGGGGAGGTGAAGGAGTTAGCTACAATACGGGGGTGAGCTCTGGGGGGAGGTGAAGGAGTTAGCTACAGTACGGGGGTGAGCTCTGGGGGGAGGTGAAGGAGTTAGGTACAATACGGGGGTGAGCTCTGGGGGAGGTGAAGGAGTTAGCTACAATACGGGGGTGAGCTCTGGGGGGAGGTGAAGGAGTTAGCTACAATACGGGGGTGAGCTCTGGGGGGAGGTGAAGGAGTTAGCTACAATACGGGGGAGAGCTCTGGGGGGAGGTGAAGGAGTTAGCTACAATACGGGGGTGAGCTCTGGGGGGAGGTGAAGGAGTTAGCTACAATACGGGGGTGAGCTCTGGGGGGAGGTGAAGGAGTTAGCTACAATACGGGGGTGAGCTCTGGGGGGAGGTGAAGGAGTTAGCTACAATACGGGGGTGAGCTCTGGGGGGAGGTGAAGGAGTTAGCTACAATACGGGGGTGAGCTCTGGGGGGAGGTGAAGGAGTTAGCTACAATACGGGGGTGAGCTCTGGGGGGAGGTGAATGAGTTAGCTACAATACTGGGGTGAGCTCTGGGGGGAGGTGAAGGAGTTAGGTACAATACGGGGGTGAGTTCTGGGGGAGGTGAAGGAGTTAGCTACAATACGGGGGTGAGCTCTGGGGGGAGGTGAAGGAGTTAGCTACAATACGGGGGTGAGCTCTGGGGGAGGTGAAGGAGTTAGCTACAATACGGGGGTGAGCTCTGGGGGGAGGTGAAGGAGTTAGCTACAATACGGGGGTGAGCTCTGGGGGGAGGTGAAGGAGTTAGCTACAGTACGGGGGTGAGCTCTGGGGGGAGGTGAAGGAGTTAGGTACAATACGGGGGTGAGCTCTGGGGGAGGTGAAGGAGTTAGCTACAATACGGGGGTGAGCTCTGGGGGGAGGTGAAGGAGTTAGCTACAATACGGGGGTGAGCTCTGGGGGGAGGTGAAGGAGTTAGCTACAATACGGGGGAGAGCTCTGGGGGGAGGTGAAGGAGTTAGCTACAATACGGGGGTGAGCTCTGGGGGGAGGTGAAGTTCCTGACACAATGTGTCAGGAATTAATGAAGTTAGGCCAATGGAAAGAACTTGTAATTGTTTAATTTCTCTTGGGGGTTGAAGGAAAACGGCTCATATAAATGTACCAAATGGGGAACGAATACGGATAACATTCGATAACATTTGAGATATACATGTAATGTCATCTTTAGCTCACCTTAAAAATATCGTGCATAATATTTTGCAGAACAGGTTTGATCAACTTGCCCGGAATGACCATATCATCCATGATCACGATCATAACTCCAATCTGACTGACGTAGTCGACCAACATGGGCGTGTCCTCCATGTACAGAACTTCAAAAGGTCCGTTCTTCCTGTTGTTCGTATTTTAAGTTAATGTGCTACCAAACCGCACTACAAGGTCGCCTCAGTTAAGCTATAACATCAAAACATAGAAACGTCATCTGACCCTCCAACAAGATTCTACAAACTACATTCTACAAACTAAATTTACAAACTAAATTCTACAAACTACATTCTACAAACTACATTCTACAAACTACATTCTACAAACTACATTCTACAAACTACATTCTACAAACTACATACTACAAACTAAATTTTACAAACTACATTCTACAAACTACATTCTACAAACTAAATTTTACAAACTACATTCTACAAACTACATTCTACAAACTACATTCTACAAACTACATTCTACAAACTACCTTCTACAAACTACCTTCTACAAACTACCTTCTACAAACTACATTCTACAAACTACATTCTACAAACTACATTCTACAAACTACATTCTACAAACTACATTCTACAAACTACATTCTACAAACTACATTCTACAAACTAAATTCTACAAACTACATTCTACAAACTACATTCTACAAACTAAATTTTACAAACTACATTCTACAAACTACATTCTACAATACACTGCATTACCCTAGCCTAAGTAACTTTTTGCCCCAGGAATTTTAATTGCGTGCCCCAACTGTGCCTATATCTCTATATACAGGGTGTTTCAAAAATAATGTCCTGATTTTAAAAAACAATAAATTTTTTTATAAACAAAATCTAGTTCCATTAGTTCATAAAGCTTACAAATAATTTACTGTAATCATTGTTCACAACATTAACTTTGTTAGAATTTTGCTCTGTTCCAAAATCATTTTAGAAAATAATGGGGTTCACAAATATGAACAAAACTCGAATTTGCAAACTTATTGATTCTTAGCAGTTCTAAGACTGTTACTTACAGATAATAATTTTGAATCAAATTTATGTTTCAATACTTTTTGATAATGAACTCATCTACAAAATTAAATTTATACATGTATATTCGAAATAATCATTTACAGGAATTTAATTGACCCTGCCAAGTTGCTTAATCTAATACACTGACAGTTTATTAAGTCAATACAAGTGGGTATACTACAGTATCCTGAGTTCCAATAAGTTGGAGTAAATATCCTGGTTCCTAATGTCCCGTATAAGTACTGTGGAGCATAAATCTTACTAAGGTGTTTGACATGACCGATTATGATTAGATGATATTAGTTTGAAAATAATTTGAGTCTGAAGAATTCAGGCATATTCTTCATGGGAATTAATGAGTAGATCGGGAGGTTAAGACTGATAAGTAGTGAGAAATATTTAATCGAATGGTTACATTTTGCGTATGGATGATTCTGCTAGTTCGGCTCTCCGATTTCTTTTTTTGCTCCTAAAGAAGTAAAATAAGCAATACAGAATTACTATATTTTTTACTGTGGGTAGGAACGTTTCCCGGTATTACCTTAAGTTTTTCAATTCTGACGGTAAGGACACCGTCACCGGGCAGAACGTCGCTTTTTTCAAGGTCTTTGTATTTGAAACACATGAGCGACTGGGGGTTCATTTATTAAGAAAGTAAGGAACAAGCTTAACAAATCACGAACAATACTGCAATATCGAGCGATAATTTAAAATAAATTTATGTAAATCAAACTACAAAGATGATCTATATTCCAATGATATAATAAACCATATTATTCAAGAAATGCGAATGTTATTCACTTACATAGCCTCTATAGCCATCAGAGTCAGGGTTAAGGACTTTGATCACTACACCATACTGGTTCTTACACTCCTTCTTATCGTCCTTCAGCTTCCCTTTCATTACTTTAAACCTGGCGACATGGATTACGTTTAATTTGTTTTTCTGTGCTACAATTCAAACAGAAACCCCAATCTGTTTTAGTGTTTTATACACTGAATTGCTGCATCAAAATATTGACTAAAACTGCAGAACTGATAACTCACTCATACTCTTGACTTTTGAGCACTGCCCACGCCTCAGTTTCAGTCTCTACTGGTTCGGTCGGAAACTCGGTGGCATTGTTGCTACTTTTAGTGTAGTATTTAGTCTCCGTAGTTTGGTATAATGTTGTGCTTGCTGAAATAATGTTATTAAAAACTTCCACAATAAATTATATTGTTAAGTTTTGCACCTTTGTACTGCAATGCATACGTGATCGTTCTGATCAACGCTATAAAGGCTAGCTCATAAGGTGACTGTTATAGCGTTATACTATGAGATACCAAAACAAAAACAAGTAAATTCATGTCAGTATCTACTATCTACAGGGGGGGGGGCAACGTTTGTAGTAAGTAACGAATCTAATGAAGCAGCTTGTCAGGTGTTTCAATTAAACACACTCTACGGAACGACCAAACTGAACCATTTCAGTTTGGTCGTATGTCCAGATTGGTGTATGTCGAGCAGATTGCATGATCTACAAATTTTACGGAATGCCTTTTAGTCATTAAAAGGTTATAGTTAATGATCAGGCTCGTTTCATAATTAGTGATCACCACTTGACTATAAGAATGGATTTAGCTTGATATTTTAATAACATGATTATTGATTGGTGTTTTTAATATCAGTTTTTATATTATTACAGTCGACAGTAGGTGACATTTTTACAATTTTCTATTTTCTGCTTACCACTATATATTTACCTTAACACTAAAAAGTCAGCAGTGGTTGGGTTAGATTTTTGGAAGATAATGAGATTGAATTTGACTAGAGTTAAATACATTTTAAATTTAACATCAGCAACCAGCGTAGTCAACGAACTAGCCAATACACTATACAGAGGAGGTGATATAAAAAACTTGGATAGAATTTGATAATTTATTGACATAGTTAAACTCAGTTTGTAAAGCTCGTGATTGGGTCATTTTCAGGCATACAACATTTCAATTCATTCTCAAAACAGGTTTTGAAAAGAGGTAGCGACTTATCATGAATCGTTAAACTCTGACCACAAGTTAACCCAGAGAAGTTAACCCAACAATCAATTTGATTGATTAGAAACACAATTAATTTGATTGTTGAAAACCCCTTGGCGGTTATCGTAAGTTATCGTAATTTTCATTAACCATGTTTTGAAATATCTCAAAAAATGGCGAAAGTTTTAACCACAAATCGTAATAATTTGTCAAAATTCTCGGATCATCGCCGTAAAAGAAATATATAAGAGATGTTCTCCCCAATTCAAATTTTACCGAATGATAAAAGTCAATTTAATCAATATTTCGTTTAGTGTTTACTTTGATATAAGTTAAAGAAATACAGTCACTGTCAGTCTTTCTCAAAATCCATCTGCTAAGACTACGGTAAAATACTTTCACCATAAAATATTGCTACGTAATTAAATGTTAATAAATTAATCGTTACATGTTTCAACACTTAACTCAAATCTTAAACAATAATCTCATAATGTGTGTCTGTCTGTCTGTGCGCGTGTAATTTCCGAGCGGCTTAATCAAGAAAACGGTAAAAGTTACGGGACTGATTTTTCGGTATAGTTTCAAGAAACTCTGACGAAGCCAAATGAATAAGGTTTTTCAAATTGGTCGGTGGTTTAAGTGGTTTAATTGATGGTTTTGTACCACAAATGTGACATAAAATGACTCTCTTTTTCTCCCTCCTCGCTCTCTCTCTCTCTCCCATTGCTGCATATTATGTAGCGTTGGTACATGAATCAAAATTAGGTTAGCCACAAGATAATACTATATAAGCTCATTAGGGGGGATTGCACTCTGTTTGGAAGTTTGGACTGTAGAGAAAGTTCATACTTTCATACGACAATGTTATACGTGTTTTCAAATATAAGAGGCGGGTTTATATTTTTGCATTTCCACTGCGATAGTGAAGTCCCTGCCGTAGACACAGGTTACACTAGTAAATAAATAATCATAGCTGAGTTTAACACACTCGGTCACAAAGTCACTTTTGAACTGCAGATCATGTGTCGGAGTCCATTAAACGAGTCCTTTAGTTTGAATTTAGCCTAATCAGGCTCTCTTATACTCACACAGCTCCTTTTTCATCCTCTCCCGACTGTATGCATGAAAGTTTGTTGACCTTTACCAAACTTGGTTCAAATTCGGTTCGCCTTGATGCAACTTTAGATCTCCAGATGACAATATCCTGAGAAATGCACACTATAAGAGACACTACACTGAATCCTGCCAACATCCAGCCTCCTTGACTATAGGTCATGGTACCCATCACTATCAGGGCAACCAAGTGTCCTCCATAAGCAAAGCTCATCCAGGCACAAAGCCACAGAGTTGCAGCGGTCGACTTGTTGTTGCTTGTGTAAGGTCTTCCGCCTAATACTGTGTGGATCTCCTCGACTGCTGGAAGAGTGGCAACCCCAATTAGTTGGCTTCCGTACCCTTGGAGGAATAACCCAAAATAGGCTACCTGTGGAACTCCATCGTACAGAAACTTAATGCTCTCCCCCGGGAAGATAAGCATCACGCCTACAACACAGAAACAGGACCCTGCTGCCATGATTTTGCTAGCAGAAAACCATCCTAGTTGCAAGATTGAGCCGGAACTAACAGCCCCTATCATCAATCCAATGTACTGCACAAACACGTAACTGCTTCCACGACTAATGGGTAGATCGTAGATATCGTTTAGGTAAGGAGTGGTTATGGCCGCCGAGAAACCTTCAAACACTACTGTAAGACTCATTGCAGCAAGAGGGATGACAACCGTCCAGGAGAGGCCAAGGAGTGAAGATACCTTTTCTCCCTTTTCTGGAACCCTACCTTTGTAGCTAGCTTCAGTTAACACAATTTCACTGGACCAAGGAGCTTCAATGATGCCACCAGCATTTCTCACTTTAACAAACACAGGCTCAGAAGTTCTTGGCATACAAATAAAATTGTATACCCAGAATAGGATGACAGCTAGGCCAGTGAACAGGTAAGGAACCTGGTAGCCAAAAGCTTCGTAGGCATGCCCTCCCATGAGAATTATAAGAGAACCTCCCAAGTAATTTGCACTGCACGCAAGTCCAACTGTCAGATTAATGTGGTCAGGAAACCAAGCTCTACAGCACTCTACCGTCAACTTGGAGGCCAGGAAGGTTACGTAGCCGTGAATGGTGCGCAGTAGTATCAGCAGAGCAGCCAAGAGTTTGTTGTAGTCTGGTGCAGGGAGCATCTCGACGATCCCCAATACTGAAATCAGAAATCGTTAATAATTGTTATTAATTTATACCAATGACAGACAAGTAAAATTATCAAGGTAGGTTATAAATAATATTCTTCAACAAGAATGTCGCCGCGGTTAAACCACGCACGATCAATTTTCCCTACGATGTACTTGTATCTTGTACCATTAATTCTTTCGAGTGAAAAGTGTGACTAGGGAAAAAATAATAAATGAGTGGGATTCGTGCATGGTGAAAATTGACGATTTATTTGACCAATGTAGCGCCGCGCGCATCAACAATAAATGAATCCAGAAAATTGCGGAAAATAACTTTGCGAAGGAGGAACTTCACTGTAATTAATTAACACATGCATGGCTAGCGTCGCGCGCAGCATAACAGACCCTTCCAATACACACACTTATAGGGGAGTGGTCTATATTGCGAAGGAGCAGACTTTTGTCGACATCGTAGGACCGTCGGGCCACCTCATATATCCAAACCCGATTACTTATTCCCTACGATCTTTTTGCCTTCGGCAAGAGTATAAGGGAAAAAAATTAATAACATGTGACGATAAGAATGTAAATCTCATTTGAAGTTTAAAACAAATAGATACTTACAAAGACAGTTGGTTATGACTATTGCCATTAGGATGGACTGGGTTACTCTTAGGGACATTTTTTTGGTTCTGAGGAAGTAGCTGGTGACATCATAAAAGGTGTTACCAATGTAACCAATGGCAGAGACCATTCCGATGAAGCCAACTTGAAAGTTCGGGATTCCTGAAATGAATATTTTGAGTTAATTAACACGATTTTTGAAATAATAATTCTGATCCCATTTTATGAATAAGTGATAACCATGAATTCCATAGAGGAAGAAGCATTCATTTTAAGAAAACGACCTAGAAACTGAAATTTGATTTAGAAAAAGTATCATATTCAAACCTCTGTTGACAAGATGAGTTACGTAGAAGGTTGATTGGACGACTGAGCAACCGTAAATTATGACACTTTGCAGACAGATTGCTCCAAACACCAGAAAGGCTTTCCAGCTAAATCTTCTCCAAAACGATGAAAACTCCATTTCGTGATCTTTTTATTCGTTTCAGCTTTTTTTGAGGTTTTGCAATAAATAAATTGGACAAAAACAAAAATGTGCAGTTTAGAATTTAGACTGATTTACAAATAACGAAACCAAGGCTAATAAACAAGATAATTTTAAAACTTGTTTCGAATCTCCACGTGTAACTACATATAAAATGATCCCTTCCCCTTTACTACCGAATGAGAGGAGATGATAGGGGATAAAGAACTCTGGTTGTCTTTAACAATTGAGAGGCGGCTTCTATCAAATTATTTTTCAGCAGCACCAAGTACGAAATAGGTGTTCGATTCTAGAAATTCTTGAAAATTTGAAAAAATGTGTTGTTTTTGATAATGACCCCACCGTGGCATAAATTCCAAAAATTGCAAAAAATTCTACTGTCCTTCCATTCCCTCTTCCTTTCCCTTCGATAAGGTACTGAATCTGACATGAACGATATCGATATTATAGTAAATTTTAAATAAATTACGTTTTAGAAAACTGAAAATGTTCCGCAGTTGAAATCATCGTCGTACGGATAATGATATGTCTTTTCGATTCGCGTCCAGCCTTTTTATGCATATGAACGTGGTACTGGAAATTTGCCGAAGAATTGAAGTTTGACAGGATTGCTTCACCGAATGAACTTGTTATATACTTGTTAGAAAACTCACCAGATAAATCAAAACCCGTAGTGATGCAATGTTTAAATTTATCTTATGCTTATATTCCTCGAATTGGCTTCACCCGTAAGGAATAATCTAATAAAAGTACTATCTATAATCGAATAAAAGTATATTTATATACTTATATACTGATAATTATATACTGATAACATGCGATAAAGACTTTTCACGACTTGCATGATGTCAGTGGCATCATATTATTAGAAAAGATCACAAAATGATAATCACGTGTGCACCTTATATACGTGTCATCCTCAGATAAGAGCGAGTGGTTGGAATTTACAATTTGGATGTATTTCTTTCAAATGCTACAATTTCATCAACAATTCATTGATCATGTAACGTTCTCTCCTCTTAGCGTGTACTTACCTTAATGCAACAAAATAAGAACACACTTAATTTAAATTAGGGAACAGAGCAAAGAATTTTCTTAATTTGTTGCTTCTAAATTTTCTGTATTTTGAATTTCCTGAAACCCTACCCGATTGTCTTCTCAACACCTTTCCTGCGGAAGATGTTATTTGCCTGTGGGAAGAGCGGTTATGCTGCGGTTCCTGGGGTTACACGAGACGTGGGAGCCTGTGAACGTTTTAGAGGCTCTTAGAGCCTTTCCTTTGTTGTAGAGATGGCTAGTCCCTTCCTAATCCTTTGCATAGGTTAGAAACACCCATACACGAACCTCCCGTTCGAGCCACCCACCCCACACCGCGTGGAGGTTCGGTGAGGTTTCTCAGCTAGGGATCCCTGCCAACTTTACACACCTTCTGTCGCACCAAAACCTTACGGCTTACGGCCGTGAACAAAAATTTAAAGGAGTTTGAGGAGAGAGAATTCTACTCACTTCGTCTGAAACTGAAAGCTTGCAAACAATTATAAGATTATATATAGCACACAATGCCAATATGGGCAGTGCATCGCCTAGAATCTACACACAACTCACGACTCTCGAGCCTCTTCAGATCATGCCCGTTCTATTGCCAAATCTACTGAGCACTTCAAAAATAGGTCAGGCTGGTTGGTGTAGGACTGGTGAGTGATATGCAAGTGGAGTTTATTATTGATCCTTCTGTCTGGATATCATGTCAAGCTAGTTTATTTCCTCATATCACGTGACGTACTGAAACATGCACTCTAGAATCTAGATGGCCCTGAGGGACTATTCTAAAATCTCTACTCTGACCCCAACCCTTAGAATCCTAACCCTAACTCTCGTCAGATGCTGCTGTAATTCTGTATCGTATTCACAAAATTTGGCCTTAAGTTGGGAACATCGCCAAACACCATATGGATCTACTCATGAAGAGGATCTTAACAGCCACGGAGAGGACATGGTTTTGAAATAATATATTTAAGTTTTTCAAGTACTGCTAGGTAAGGTTTTGTTATCTTATTTTAACCGGTTATATCAATTATCCTGATTATTTTAACATTTTTCGGTCATGTAAGAACTAAGAAGGTGTCATAATTATTATCGGGGTGCGCCAAACTTTGCGTAAGATTTTAGCTTACCTGCTTACCAAATGACATGTTTTTGCGCAAGATTATATCTCAAACTGTTTGGTTTGAATCAGCTAGAACACTAACAGGTATTGAAGTCACAATTCAGACAGAGGGACCTGTTATGAAGAGCTCTTATCGCTGTTACGCAGCCAAATTGTACTGTAGATTAGAGCGAACAGCTGAGCTGCTGAGAATTGGTTTTTATACCTCTTATAACTTTATAATACAAAATTATGTTTATAAAAGATGAATCTTGAACGAGCGATTCTTTTTATATAGAATTTGAACTGTTCTCAGCTAGCGAACCTGTTTTTCTGTTGAGAGTCGAATCTTCCTATGACATGAGTTGAGTAAAATAAAACTTTTATAACTGCGCCGCATATTAAAAAGAAAAAGTCATAAAAGTGCTGCAAATCCTGAAGATTTAGGAGCTTATATATAAGCTCCTAAGGCTAAAGCATTTTCAGTGAAGCATTTTCAGTGAAGCATTTTCAGTGAAGCATTTTCAGTGAAGCATTTTCAGTGAAGTACGTATATATATACGTACTTCACTGAAAATGCTATGAAATAACCGCATTTTCAGAAATCTCCGGGGGCTCCACCCTTAGAAATGAACTTTTTACAATAAAGAAGACATCCTGCACGAATTCAAAAATTTGGGGAAATCAGAAATTAACAGCACTGTTATCATTATCGTGTGTAAAGTAAGCAAAGTTTATTTATCATGAAAAATCGAACACTCTATGGGTTGAATGTGTTGTTCATTACAAAACGCTGGTCCAACTGAATCGAATTTCGGGATTTTGCAAGCAACTTCAGTGACTGAAGCTGCTTGTAAAGTTGCGAAATCTGATCAGTCCATTACTAATGACACGATGGTCTAGTGATCCACATTACATAATATGCATTATTGGCATCATGACCAGTGTAGTACGGTGCAGATAGTACCAGCAAAAACCAACTACGAACTGGTCTATAGAAAGAAAAAAAAGCATTTTACCGGTTGACTGGTTGTTATATAAGTAGACGATGTAGAGAAGTTAGGATTAGAAGAAGTAGTGGTCTGAGGGTCCCCCTCCTCTTTAGTACTTCCAGTCCCCGTGGTGGTAGTTACAGTTGTTGTCGTGGTGGTGGTGGTGGTGGTGCCGGAGGTTTTAGACATTAGGGCACTGGAACTGGTAGATGTATAAGTAGAGTCCTTCTCTGGTGTCGACGTGCCAGTTAATGAACTGGAGGATGTCGTAATTGTCGTTTCAGATGGGTTAGCCGGGACTCCGGGTGTGGTGGACACAACCATGTTCTGCCCTGACCCAGAGCCCGCGCTGCTTTTATTTGTGGATTCAATCGGTTTACTGGATTTCTCCGTTGTGTCAGTTATCTGCAAAGTATTTCTTCCACTAGTCATTTGTTCGATTGTCGTCTTTTCAGTCATGTCTGGTTTTGATGTGACCACTTGGACGGTTGTTACTTCCTTTATTGTGACTGGATTTGTTGTTACCACTTTAACGGTCGTTACTGGCTTTTTTGTGACCGGTTTGACTGTCGTAACCGGATTTGTCGTGACCACTTTCACTGTCGTGACTGGCTTTATTGTTACCTCTTTCACTGTCGTGACCGGCTTTGTTGTGATCACTTTCATCGTCGGGACCGGCTTTGTTGTGATCACTTTCATCGTCGGGACCGGCTTCGTTGTGATCACTTTCGTTGTCGTGACCGGCTTTGTTGTGATCACTTTCGTTGTCGTGACCGGCTTTGTTGTGATCACTTTCGTTGTCGGGGCTAGCGTTGTAGTAGAGCCGCCAGTAGTGGAGACCTCGATAGTGGATGTATCTGATACCGCGCTGACAGATGATCCTGCAGTTGCCACTACTGTAGTGGTACCACTGACACTAGCAGCAGATGATACACTTGCAGCACTGGAGCTTGAAGCAGCAGTATAGGTGGCAGTGGAGGTGATGGAGCTGGCAGCTGTTACGCTTCCTGCATATGTGGTTCCTGCAGATGTGGTTCCTGCAGATGTGGTTCCAGTAGAGGTCGTCAGGACAGTCGTGACAGGTACGGTAGTTTTTGGTTTCTTCCGCTTCTTCCGACTTTGTCTTCTTACTCGTACCACGATGGCACACTGACTTTTACACGCGTCTGAAATAAGAGAATATTTGGACATTTGCGTTTGTTTGCCTTTATCGAATTTTACTGTTCCAAATTGATAACATTTTGAAAACTCTTGATAGAAATTACAGGATTTTCGTTTCAGATATTGTATGCCAAGCCGAATTTCTATAAAAGGAATACAATAGTGATTCAGGAGGCAGAAACACCTTACTAACTCTTTATAGTCTTTAAAATGTGCACACAAAATTTAAAGCTGACATTTTTGTTGCATTTTTCATATTACAAACCATTTTGCAGGGCCCTTTCAACAGAGCAGTCGCACACAGGAGTATTCCAATGATAAGGTCTATCAATAACATAAGAGTAAGCAGCAGGCCCAAAGATTGACAGGTATATAGTCCAGAATGTGATACATGTCCTCACTATCCGACTTATCATGATTTTAAGGTTGCAACCTTTTTTTAGCGACGTCAAGCTGTTTGCTGATCCGTTACAGTTAGTGTTACATTACATGGTTAATTTCTACATTACTAGGACATAGGAGTAAGTGATGATTATATTATATCATGAGGTTATTTGTCAATCCAATAATCCATGTGATGTCACAAGTGTCACAATTGTAACGTACGTTTAACTGACTGTCAACGCACGGTATATACTAGCACAATGGCCATTAATTTATAACACAGTCAACACACAAACCTTCAACCTTAACCGTAACGCTGGCACACGGTTAAAACACGGTCACTACACGCATGGTTAGTAAAATAGGGATAAGATTAAGAAAGCAGGGGAGGGAGGGAGGGAGATGGAGAAGGAGTGGGAGAAGAAGGGGTGGGAGAGAAGGAGTTGCTACACGTTGCATATCACGTTTGTACACGCTTGCCGGCGAGCGAATTAAAGGGAAATACAACCTGTATCAAAGAAGGAGTGGGAAGTAACTTTTTACTCTTTTCAGTGTCTGATCACTGAGGGTGTGGTCTAATGGAGCGCGTGACCATTGCCTGAATAACAAGATCCCTAAACTGTGAAATGGTTTGCAAAAACCCAATCTTTTGACCACGATTATTCAATTTTAGGGCTTTTATTTCTCAACACAACATTTAATGTTGAAGCGAGACAAACTTCAATAAAACTCGGTGGTGATGGAAAATAGATAAAGATCAATAACGTCAGACGGTCAGACGTAAAGTATTGTACAATAGCAACTGTAAGCTAGATCGAATACATCGCACTGTCGGCCCAATCACGACGTAGATCGTCGATTTAAATTAGTTCTTCGTAATGATGTGGTACGAAGGAAATAAAAGGCTAATAATAATAAAACAGTTCCTTCAAAACAATTTAATCAAATAAAATCTAGTTTTAGATTACAACAAAACCACGAATTGCTACGGCAGAGCACAGGGTTCAAGTGAAGCACTGACTCGAAAATATGTGGTTTTCAGCCTTTGTTGTCCACAATGACCGTATTTAGTATAATCGTCCTGCAGGCTTCGTGCGCCCCATCAAAGTTATTGTGATCGTGGGTGTACATGGTCACCATGCCATGGTGATTGGTGGGGTAGCCTCACTAATAAAATAACTTTAATTTTCGGTGGAAAGTATTCTCGTGGAATCAAGAATATTAAGAAAAATGTGCCATTTTCGAACAAAATCAAATTTGAATAGCTAAGGACGAATGAGAATTGGAAAAATCATTAGGTGTCTGGCGAGAGGGATATTATAATGCTGTCTGAGTCTCCCAAAAGAAGGAGATAAATTCGTATGTTGATGATTTATGCAGCACCTTAGTTCAAACTGTTCAGTAAAATAAAACTTCAGAAGTGGTCCCTGGTGTCTGTTGAAAACTATCACAGAAACTTTAAGTTTGCGCTTGAAATACAATAAGATAGTCCGGCCCATTAAAAGTCTGGCCCACCAAGAGCCC